>NC_045767.1:119212323-119515353 GCF_008692025.1 Phocoena sinus | reverse complement strand
AGAGCAACTAAGCCCGTGCACCACAACTACTGTGCCTGCGCTCTAGAGCCCGCGAACCACAACTACTGAGTCTGCGTGCCACAACTACTGAAGCCTGCGCTCCGCAACAAGAGAAGCGCTGCAATGAGAAGACTGTGCACTGCAACGAAGAGCAGCCTCTGCTCACCGCACCTAGAGAAAGTCCACGCGCAGCAACTAAGACCCAACGCAGCCAAAAAAAAGAAAGAAAAAAAAAAACGTGTTGATAGCAATGTAAAAATAATAATTATGACGAAGATAAAAGCTAACACTACTATGCATGTCTATGTGCCAGGTACTGTTTTAATTGCTTCATATATGTTAATCACTGAATTAGTATATACAATACAACCTTAAGAAGTAGGTATTGTCTTCATTCTTATAGGTTATACATTTTACCCCAGCACAGCCAGAATTCTAGTCTAAACAGTCTAGCTCCAGAATCTTGTGGTCTTAACTATTATGCTATATGGCCTTCCAGTAGCAGATGGTAGTCATTTTTTGTTGTTTATTATACTACTTTTAAATATCTTTTCTTGACAAAATAAAGTTGGCAAACCCATGTTGATTTCCTCAATTAAAAAATTTATTGGTTGGTGAAATGTGAAAGCCTGGAAATCACCAGTTTGTAGGGCCAGTAGAGAACAAGAAAATGAAAATCTGAGAGAAGGTAACTGATGGAGCAAGGTCTTGGAGGATGAGTTCTAGAACATAGGGAGGAGTTAAATTTAAAGGACAGGGCAGACACTAAGTACAGGAGGAATTATAGTCACATTTAGAGATGATGGGGAAGAAAGATTCTCTAGTAACTAAAAATCAAGGTCATCTGAGCCCAAAACAAGCCTGATAGTATCAATTAGAAGGCTTAAAAATAATATAGAATGGTGAAGATTTAGAGCAACTTTTGTGAGGAATGGGAAAAAATAAAGCCGGGATTGGACAGACAGACTAGAAAAATAGAGATGGTTTCAACACTAAATATCTTGAAGAAGTCAAGAAATAAGGTTAGTGGGAGTAAAGGAGTGGACGATGTATAAACGAATAAATGAGGTCGTGGTTAGAAGGTAGGATTTCTGAATTTAAGATCTCAAAGCCAGAGGTAATGCTCATTCATTGACAACGATGAAGATGATACTGCTGATAATAACCATTCATTAAGCACACTAAAAAAATTAATTACATATAGTCATAACAACATTACTATCAGCATATTACAGAGAAGAAACTGAGGCCCTAATGAATTTTCAATTAACACTCAAGTTTTTTATAGAACTTAACAAGATGATGCTGAAATTCATATATAGTAGGAAAGGGCCTGTAATTCCCTAGAAAATTTTGAAGAAAATAGGTGAATATTAACTATTGTTAATACCCTACTGGCTATTAACACTTATTATAAAACAGCAGCAATTATGATAGTGTGGTTATGTTATAGAGGTCATACAAATTGACCAATGGAAAATAATAAACAATCCATGGATGTGTGGAAAACTGATTTGAAATCAATGACATTACAAACCAAAAGAAAAGTTATACTATTCAATAAATGCTGCTAGAACAATTAGTTGTTCATATATAAAATAAATTAGATCTCTACCTCATGCACAAAAATAGGTTGATTAAAAAAAGAATAAAACATGAAGAATAAAAGTTTTAAACTTTTAGCAAAAAGATAAATGAATATCTTTGTGATTTTGAGGTAGGAGACAATTTCTTAAACCAGATACCCAAAGCACAAAATATAAAGGAAAAGATGAATAAATGTGACTACATTCAAACTAAATTTCAGTGTAAGAAAAGACACCACAAACAAAGGCCAAAGAAAAGACACAGACTGGAAGATGAGAGGCAACAATATAACCAACAATGTTATTATTAACCAGAAAACATAAATCAATGAAAAAGATGAGTATAGCAATAGAAAAATGGGCAAAGATGCCCAGAGATGTCCAGGAGGCGTTTGGGATTAGTACTAGAGACATCTGGGCTGGAAACAGAGATTTGGGATACATCAACTTATTGATCATATTTGAATTCACGGACTAGAT
This sequence comes from Phocoena sinus, assembly GCF_008692025.1. NCBI lineage: Eukaryota > Metazoa > Chordata > Mammalia > Artiodactyla > Phocoenidae > Phocoena > Phocoena sinus. The sequence goes on along the minus strand of NC_045767.1, from coordinate 119,513,287 downwards.
GAGTTTATAAAAGGAAAGCATGTAAAGAAATTAGAGATCTGGGCCTAGCTAGGACATAAAGCAGGCAGAGGATTACCAATCCTCACTCAAGTTCTTAACACTAAATAACTTCTTTAAACTTATCCACATATTATTTTGTCTTGCCTTTTCTGACCATAACTTTGTCTTTTAAAGATGGGGTCTAAACACAAGAAACAAACACTTATAATAAAACCAGATTTTGTTGGACACTACATCAGAAGGTGGTCAGATAAGCCTGCCACTTCTGTTTAGAACAATATTACCTTCAGCTTCTCTGTTTCATGTATTGCCAAGAAGGCAGGATTGTGGAAATGAAATGCAAATTAAAAATTAAAACAAAACAGGATTTAAAATTTAAAGTAAAGGGAATGTAAGAAAATATTCCCAAAGTGCACAATAAGGATTTGTTTAATTGGTGGGGTTAGGAACTATCTCCTTTTATACATTAGCATAGCTCATTTAATGCATCAGAAATAGGTAACGTATGCCTACACATCTTTAAATTTTAAGACAAAAAAGATGAAAGACAAGAAGAAAAATGTTTCATCCATACAGACTTCTGCTCATCCCATTTCTTCTACTTAGAAATAGCAGAGCTTCCCTGGTGGCGCAGTGGTTGGGGGTCCGCCTGCCGATGCAGGGGACACGGGTTCGTGCCCCGGTGTGGGAGGATCCCGCGTGCCGCGGAGCGGCTGGGCCCGTGGGCCATGGCCGCTGAGCCTGCGCGTCCGGAGCCTGTTGCTCCGCAGTGGGAGAGGCCACAGCGGTGAGAGGCCCGCGTACCGCAAAAAAAAAAAAAAAAAAAGAAATAGCAAACCAGGTATCCACTGCTCAAGAGAAGCCAGTCACAAAAAAACAACTACATGCAGTATAATTCCTTTTATATGATATTCAAGAACATGCAAAGCAAGACAGAATAGTGGTGGTGGTGTTGGTGGTGGTAAGAAGATGTGGTTAGCAGGGACATAAAGAAGCTCTATGGGGTGTCTGGTATTCTGTATATGTGGATCTGGGTGTTGGTCACATCAATTTATACATTTGGCACTTGAGCATTTTACTATGTTCTGTCTTTTAACTGAGGTATGTTATTTTTTATTCCTATAAAGAAAAACTTCTTAGAGACCTTAAGAATCTCACTGAACACAGCTTGTTTCACTCTTGTCAAGACAACAAAGCCTCTAATTAAGAAACAAATATTTAGTGGCCTTCTCTCAACTTGTCTTCCCCTAATGGCCCCACTCCCTCAACCCACCCCTACCTCAGCCATCTCCCCAACAGAACAGGCTCAAGGACAAGGACGTCTGAGATGAACATTTTCAGCATCAACAAGCTCCAGGGTCCTTCTTCCACCAAACCAAAAGTAAGCTCCTAAGAGGAAATTGAAAGGAAACTCGAATGTAAACACCAACCTTTAATTATCACTTTGTGAATCAACTTCTACACTATCCTAGTTCATGAACATGAACCTGTATCTAAACATCTTTGTAGAAATTTCCATTGTAATTTTACTTTGACAATTTTGACCAGGGTAAAATGATAGAAAATAGGTTTATCTAGATTTCAATTAACCCTCTTGCTGATGGTTATTTTTTTTAGTGAAGGACAGTAACAAATATTAAATGTAAACAGTCCAGAGAATGCTTTTAAAAAAAAACCTTCCCTTTCTCACTTTAACATGAAACACCAAGGAAAAAATAAAAGATAAAACCTATATATTACAGCTGGTTGTTACAATGAGTCATACAAAATGCAATATTGGACCTTGCGCAGTTCATTGTTTTATGTTGCTGGTCAAGCGGGGTTCAGAACGGTAATGAGACACAAATTACTTCGGATATCTTACTTCAGCAAAAACATGAAACAAAGTCATGTCAAGTAAGATGCTTCCAGGGACTAAAGCTATCGCCTTTCCTCTTCTTTTTTTTTTTTTTTTTTTTGAGCTACCTCCTTTCGCTCTTTTTTTTTTCTAAACAACAATTAAAGTTCTTCACGGATACCTTAGTTTGTAGCAGAAGCCCTGCAACATGAAATAAAGGAAACCCTAAGCCTTTATGTTCTTTTACCACTTTCCCAGTTTTAGGTAACCGAAAAAAGAACAGATCTTTAGAAGGAACTGAAGATTATCTAAGGAAGGACTCTAACGGGTCTCGTCTGAATGGCAAATACCTCAAGGTCTCGGAGCAGGATTATACCAAATGGCCAAGGGGCAGAGCTGTAAGCAGTTCCTAATTTAGCGAAAGTATTTTAACTTCTTTAAAACAACAACAAAAAAAAACAGACTGTAGAGGGAAGAGAGCGAAATTAGGCGCCGCGGCGGGTAGAGGAGAAGGGTGCTCTGAAGAGAATTTGCAGTTCTGGGGTCGCGGCTGGGAAGAGGCCGAGACGAGACGGGCCGAGGTAAAAAGAGACGCCAGGAGAAACTCACTTTTGAAAGGCACTTCCCGGTTACAAAGCACTCTCTTGTGCTTTACCTCCTCCGACACAGTATCCTTTCTGCGGGCCTCCAGCGTCTACAGACGTAAAAGGCCCACCGCAAGAGCCCTCTCCAGCACCGAGATTCCGAGGCGGGCCTCGCTACCCGTCAGTCCCCGCGGCCGCCCGCATCCCCTCGGCATCCCCCGGGCGCGCGCACGTCACCCGCCCGCTGCCAATCGGCGCCGGGCAGGTCGCCTCTCCTCGCGTGCCCGCAACCCCGCCCCGCCCGGTCCAGGCTGCAAGCGCCCGCCGGCCGCTTCCGCTCTCGGCGCAGGCGCGGCAGCTCGGCCGGAGAGCGGCGGGGGTCGGGCGAGGAGCGGACGCCGCTGGCCAGGATGGTGCTGGAGAGCGTGGCCCGCATCGTGAAGGTGCAGCTCCCCGCGTATCTTAAGCGGCTCCCAGTCCCCGAGAGCATTACCGGGTTCGCCCAGCTCACAGGTAATCTTTGCCTTCAGCCAGTCGCCATCCTTGTAAGCTTCGCAAGGCGGAGGGTGGGGGCGGGCATCTAAAAACCCTCGGGCCGAGGGGCGGGGCGGAGCTTGGCGGATGGCTCGTGACCCGGTGAGTCTGCGCCCCTGTGAGCCGGCGCTGCTGCCTGGGAGCGTGTGTGAGGCCACTTCTCGGTACTTGGCGGCCCGGGGTGCTTATCCTCGTGGCTGTTGCCAGTGTCTTTACGTGGCGAGAGACCAGGTTTTTGCAAAGAAGGTGCTGAGTTGGGAACGGGCCCATCTCTTTCATCTCCATCGCTCCCTGCAGTGTGCCTGTTTAAAGCAGGGTAAGTCATCGTTATCTAAGGCACTGTGTATCAGACTGTCCCAGCTCTTGGCTGGGTTTTACCCACATCGTGTGGTGTGACTGTGTGGGAGAGAAACACAGAAATGCACATAATATGTATTGCTGTTTTATTTAGCAGCAAAATTAGAAAATAAACTCCAATCCTATAGGAGAGAGTTGACCTATCATGGGGTCATTTGAGGTCACCTCCATTACTACGGGCCTGGAGGCAATTTAGTTTCCTGGAGTTGAAAGAAAGATACCTTTGCTAGTATGATGGACCAAAAATTAGAAAATGAAATTTAATGAATATATGTAACATTCTGTACTTAAGTTCCCTCCTTTACAAAATAGAACCCAGAACTCGGGATTTCACATCTAAAGGATGAAAATTTCCAGAATGCAGTCAACACTTGGAAGATTTTGTTGGGTTCTGAGCTTTACAATGTAAGTTGGGATATTGGTGAACCAGACACAGGGACTGATTAGGATGATGAGGGGGGGAAAAGCCATATTAATAAAGCAAACATTGAATTCATATGTCCTGACTACCAGGGTATGTAAACATGAATTAAGATAATTCTGAGGTAAATAGGGCTGCTTAGCTTGGAGCAGTCTGGAGATCTATGGTAGCTGACTTAAAATACAGTATTTGGAAGGCTGACCAGCGGAAGAAAAATAAGATTTATTCTGTGTAGACCAAAAGACAGAACTAGGGCCAAATTAGTGATAGTTATTCGAACATGGATTTTAGCTCCATGTTCAAGAAATTTTTTTTCTTTAATTAGAGAATACTTTACCAAACAAATGGTGCTTTGAGAGCTATCCCCTCTCAGAGATTTAAAAAAAAAAAAAAGCAGTGTCTGGAGGTGGATAGATTAAATAAAATGTGATAAACTAGATGACTGTTCTAAATCTAGAGATTCTTTGCATAATGGTCATAGACATTGGCTCTTGACAAATGGATTGTGAGATTTTTAACACTTTTAGATGTTAAGGGGTTTGATAGAAAGCATGTAATTGAATAGAAAGAGTGGTAACTGAGTAATAAACATTAAAAAGAAATCTAAACATAGGAACAACATAAAAGTAACAAAATGAAAAAACTTTCAAATCACGTGTTTGTAAACATCAAAGTCTTCTGTTGATTTTACTAGTTTATTCCGGTAGATTGCAGCAATTATGTAAAAATTTGCCTTTTTCTCCCCTTATCATTTCTTTTACTGAAGTACTTTACATATTTTAATGTATTCCTTATCTTGTTCTAACAACTACGTATGTATATAATCTTATTATAGATTAGCATCACAGTAGGCCTAACCATTCCCCTGCAGCTGGAAATTTGGAATGTTTTTATATATATATTTTATTCATAATGTTCAGTGGTAAGTAGCTCTGTACCAATTGTTATTTTTTCCTTCTTTGAATTATACCCTTGAATATATTCACTAAATGGTAATACCAGGTCAAAAGGATATGATCATTTTGTGACATTTGTTCCCAGTTGCCAACTTACCTTAAATATTCGCATAAATTAACAGCTGAGTTTTTAATAGTCAAGAAAGAAAAAAGTCCCCTTGCTCCCACCTCAGTCCAGTTAAACCTGAATTATGTGTGTTGATTCTGATTGTAGCAGGTTTTATATTCATTTCAGTTTTCTGTAAACAGTATAGTTGAAGCAGATTGGAAAGTACGATATTTGATTTAGTGATTAGAAGATTTTCAAACCTTTTTTTTTTTTCTTCTCAGGGATTCCTACTGTCTTTCTTCTCAGGGATTCCTAATTCCTTAAAGGCATTAAGGAAACTCAACCTAAACCTTTTCCCTCTTGAATCAATAATTTATAGTAGTTTCTTCTTTAAAGCTATTAAATAGTTAATGTGAAGACCAATTCTCAGAAATAATGACAACTCTGATAAATATCTTTATAGTGCATATTTAACTTAAGTCCCATTACGATGGGACAATTTAGTTCTCATTGTAATGTCCATTTATTTAGGAAACGTTAACATATTTGTAATAACTACTTTATGAGAAAAATGAGATAGTCTGTTTGGCACTGGATAATGAGAATATAACCGTTGCAGAATCTGTTTGGGAGCATTATGAAAGAAAAATTGCAATGACCAATTTCCTCTCTGGGTTTCGCCTCCTGATTAGATGGTAATAGCTAATGACATTTGGCTCTCTTGAATGAACTTCTTGTAGAATCCATCTTAGACTTTTTTTTTTTTTGCTGAAATTAAAACCTGGAAGATAACTTTTCAATATAATTGTTTAAAATGTCTACCGGACCAAAAATATTTTCATTTTCTATCTATGACAATTAGAACAAAAAAAAAGTTTCAGTTCTCATTATTGTTGCCTGTTTTTCCTTCCCTGTTTAGACCCAGTGGTTTTTTAAAAGCAATGGACTCTCTCACGATGACTCTGCATTCTTAGTAAACACTTGAAGATCCTTAATTACTATACAGTATTTATAGATAGTCCTTATCTATCAGAAATGCCTTATCTATCTATGTTTAGGTTACATTGTTAAGAGTGAGGCTTTTAAGGTAAATTAGTGTAATTCTGCCCTTTGGAAGTATAATGTACTCAAATACATTGACTTTTAAAAAAGCTTTCCCTGTCATATAAACTTTTAAAATAGAATAACAAAACTTCCCATTCAAAAGTCAGAAAAGTTTATATCTAGATTTAAAAGCTAGCTATGAAACTTTGAATATAGTAGTTCTACCCCACTTAAACTAGGTAGCTGCTTTGAAACGTAATGGTTTTGCTCCTAAAGACAAAGCAATGAATCCTAAGACTATAATAATATTTTTCCCAGAGTAACACAAACATGTCAGAGCTGATGCTTCAAGGGCATTAGCTCTAGAAAGGGCCAATTTTGAGCAAAGAATTTAAGAAATGGAACAGAGTTGAAAGCATGTTCATAGCAGCCTTATTTATGATAATCCCAAACTGTAAGCAACCTAAGTACCTAGCAACAGGAGAGTGGATAAAGGAATTATGGTATATTCATAGAGTGGAATACTGATTAGTAATAAAAAGGAACAAATTAATCACTGGATGAATCTCAAAAATTTTATATTTAGTGAAAAAACCTTCGGGTATAGGAATCAGTGGTGGGGAGATAGACTAGAAGGGGACAGGAGAATACTTTCTGGGGTGATGGAAATATTTTACATATTTTTACACATTTTCAGTGGAGGCTACAAGGGTGTATTTAATTGTCACAGCTCAGAGCTAAACACCTAAGATCTGTTTATTGTATGTAAACTTACCTCAATTGTTTTTTTAAACAAATAGAACAAAATGTGAGTTTTCTTAATAAGAAAGGGTAATAAATCATTAAGTTCAAACTAAAGAGTTGCATTTATTAACATGTAAATAATAAAGGTTATTTCTGAAAGATTGAAGAATTTTATTTCAGAAAACTTTTATTTTTGAGAATTTGGGAAAATATTTACATAGTTACTGTAAGTTGTAAAAGTTTTTTCCCCTTTTCCTAGGTAGACCAACTGTATTTAAAAGTCAGTGTAATTAAAAATTATACTAGCCTTTGTGGAGAACAATTTTGATGTCATTAAAACATTTTCTTCCATGTAACCACTCTGCAATTTAGAATTCCTGAAGTCATCAAGTATTTATTGAGCACTTACTATGGGCCAGGCAGTGCTCTAAATACTGGGACACTGTTGTATTTATAGTCGTGAGTGGAAAAAAGATTTTAAAATTGATTATTAATTTCATTTTATTGACCCTTTGGTCCTGAATAGTGTATATTAGGTTTTAAGTGGTAATAGTAATGCCATCCATTAAAAATATTTTACTTTCATTTTTCTGTAGTTCAGAAATGAAGTCATTTCTATGTTTTACCCATAATGATACATAAAAAAAAGTTATGAAATTATCAGCAGTCAAGTTGCCAGTATTATTTTTATAGTATCATTATATGCAACCTTTTTAAAAAGGAAGAAAAATACAGCAAAATAGAAATACAACAAAATGTTACCAACTCTTGAATGGTGGGATTAAAAGTTATTTTGTTTTTTACAACTTTTCTAAATTTTCAAATTTTGTAAAATAAATGCTATTTCTGATAATCCTAAAACAATTTAAAAGTGTACTGTACAAAATATACATTATACCTAACAGTTAGTAGGTAATAGATTTCCCTTCACAGTACCTAATATATCTGCAGTAGCTCAATATATATCAGACAGGTTCATAGGAAATAGCCAATCTTAAAGGTTGTTTCTTTAATTTCTTGTTTGATTTTTCTGTATTTGATATTTATTCATCAAAAATCAGCCTTAATAAATGTACTTAAAATGATTTAATTGAGCTTTTCAGACTGCATTATTTTCCTTTATTATCTTTTCTGTAGTTAAATTGAAGTTTGTCATCTTTAAAAAGTAGATTTTATTAAACAAGACTTGTATAAATTGTTACTTTGTTGTAGGAAATAATAGTACCTTTCATCACTGTATTACTATAGAGTAGTGTTTTACCAAGGAATTAAGTGTGGAAGGACAATGTTTTCTGAAGTAGATTTTAAAACAGTATTAATACCATTTATTCCCTGAGATTTGTGGGTTAAGCCAGGAAATGCTAAACTTAAGAATCTAAGTTAATGTTTTCATCTTTACATTCTCATTCATTTACTTTTTTACTTTGAGTCACTTAACCTCTCGTGACTTTTTAATTTTGTAGTATACATAATAATACTTAATGTTATTCTACATTCAAAAAACATGTATTGAATAAGTACTGTTTCAAGATACTATACTGGATGTTGGGGCCAATAACAATCTAAGATATTTATTGCCTGATCTAGAAAATAAGTATAAATAAATAATTACAGTACAATATGGTGAGTGAGAAAGGGACTGACATTTATGCTCTGCATTCATTAAGTCACTCATTTAACATTTATGAGGTATATACTTTGTGCCAGGAAGAGTAGTACACAGCTCCTTTTCCTACAGGCTCGTGGAAGAATCAACTTTATAAACAGATAGCAGTAGTATGATAAAAGAAACTTCGGAAAAGGGGCTTGGAAACAAAGGAGGGAGTGATTAATTTTGCTTTGGGAAATATTTCTGGAGGAGGCATATTTGACACCTGTTTTAAATGGTCCACATGAGTCAGGCCACAGATAGAAAGGCATGGCAGACAGAAGGAATTCCTTATGCAAAGGACACAGGAAGCCTTTCACTAGGTAATAAGTAGCTTTGGCTGGCTTCAAGTACATGAGGGATGGGATATTTGTGGGAATTGAAACTGTCAAAAGTAGCCTTGCCATGTTATAGAGTTGGTACTTTATAGGAACAGTGGTCTATAGCAGCACTATCCAGAAGCCTTTCTGTGATAGAAATGTTCTCTGCTGTCAAATATGGTAACCACTAGCCACATGTAGCCCTTGAGCTGCTGAAATGTGACTGGTATGTCTTAGAAACTGACTTCTGAATTTTACTTAATTTATTTAAATAGCCACATGTGTATTAATTGTGTTTTTTATTTTCTATATTTTATGATACTCGGACAACTTGGGGGCCTTGCTGGCCAGGGAGAACTTGCCCCCTCCAAGGACTGGCTAATGCCAGGAGATAGTAAACTACTTGCCTATGAGCATACTTTTCATATGCAAACCAACCAATCCAAAGCCTACACTCCAACCACTTCCTTTATCTAACTCTCACTTACCAAGCCAGTATTTCCCCTGCCCTAAATCACCCAGGGCCAGATATGAGACAACTAGGGACCACCCCTATAGCCCAGAGCCCACTGAAATTATTCAAGCCAGCCAATCCTAAATGTTTACTCTGCCCTACCTTGCCTTTTCTGTAGAAACCACAATAAAAGCTTGTGCCCTTTTACCTTCTGCCTGTGACCAAGCCTCGTACTTCCCCATGTGGTCCTGGGTGGCACGGTGTGCCCCCTCCTCTTGGGAATTGTAAGTAAACTTTTCTTTCAAGGCAGTTGTCTCCATGTCTGTCATCTTACCATACCTGAGTAAAACAGAATCCTGGGTACAAATCAAAACAGTGTGGCTAGTGGTTACTGTATTGGACAGCACAGATCTGTAGGTAGACCCCTCCCCCACAAGAAACAGTTCTTTGTCATTTCCAGAATTTTAATTCATTCAAAAGATTTATGTGGGGCTTCCCTGGTGGCGCAGTGGTTGGGAATCCGCTTGCCGTTGCAGGGGACACGGGTTTGTGCCCCGGTCCAGGAGGATCCCACATGCCGCGGAGCGGCTGGGCCCGGGAGCCATGGCCGCTGAGCCTGCGCGTCCGGAGCCTGTACTCTGCGACAAGAGAGGCCACAGCGGTGGGAGGCCAGCGTACCGAAAAAAAAAAAAAAAAAAAAGATTTCTGTGGAGTCTTTCCACTCTTGTTATGAGAATAGAACAGCCAGCTTGACTGGCAGGATCTTACCGTTACAGAATTTCATTCTGGTGACTAAAAGATTATATCCCCGAAGATTTCTACTATATGACATTGTCAGGTTTAGTTAGCAAAAGATTTTTTTCAGGGGAGTTGCTCCAATCTCCATAATCTTAATAAAAACTACCATTTATTGTGTATCCTCTCTGTGCCAGACACTCTTACAGGTGCTATTCATACATAAATAGGTTGATTCGTCCACAACTCATAACAAACCTTTGGCGTGGTGTTGTATCAAAAATAATTTCATTTTGGAAGAGTTAATATTAAGCCAGTCTTTGAGTAGTTTTACTGAGAGAAGAACAGATAAAAGTGTAGATCTGGGGGCTTCCCTGGTGGCGCAGTGCTTGAGAGTCCACCTGCCGATGCAGGGGACACGGGTTCGTTCCCCGGTCCGGGAAGATCCCACATGCCGCTGAGCCTGCGCGTCCGGAGCCTGTGCTCCGCAACGGGAGAGGCTACAACAGTGAGAGGCCCGCGTACCGCAAAAAAAAAAAAAACAAAAACGTTTAGATCTGTTGAATTTCATTCATAGTGATTGAGGACAGGCTTTGCGCTTACTGTCCTGGACTAAACCTGCTTAAGCTACAGTTTACGCACATGAAAAATGGGAATAATAATGGTGCCTACCAAATACAGTTGTTTAAACTAACACAGTGTTAAACGAGGTAATACAGTTGCACTCTTAGCATAGTCTGTTCATTTATCATTAATATTTATTAGTATGCCTTAGCACATGACGTTCAATTTTTCTTTTTCTCCACTAAGCTATTTCTACATAGTGTTTATTAGCAAGATATCAGGTTAGCATTCAGTGAAGGATGACAGGTGATAACTCTTTAAAGGCAAAGGATTCCCTGCAGAGCCCAGCAGAGGCAGGGTACTAGCCAACATTTGATAAATGCATGCTGAGACAGTTATCTTGGCTTCCTGGTGTGTTTGTCTCTGCAGGCGTAGGAGAAACTTATATCATTTATAAGTGATATAAATTTCATTTATATCACTTATATTCCCTATCCCCCTAAGACAGTGCTGAGTACTACAGAAGGCTTTCATGAACACTTAAAGAATAAGATGTATCTAATGAGAATATTCAGGATGTGAAAATTTCGACTAGCTCTTTAAAATAGCTTTTACACAACATTTAGGTATTTCTTTAGGAATCACTATGCCTTACCAAAAAATGTAAATTAAAGCATTGAAGACGTGTTCTTTCTGAAATTATAAATCAGTGGTAAGCTATTACGGGATATTCTGTTGTATGATTTTAGACATGGTGGAAATGTTTTCTAAACCTATAAAATATATCACATTGAATTTAGTTTATAATTATGGTGATCATAATTCCTGAAATAAAACTAAACACAAATATACTTAGTGAGGATAATGATAGGATATTTGGTAGAGGACCCATTTCTGAAAATTTTGTTTTCCAGTTTCAAAAGTCTCAAGTCAACCCACAAATAAAATAAGGTGGTCCTAGGTATAGGTGCCTTATTCACAGTTTTACAGATAAGTTAGATAGTTAAGAAATTAAAGTGAGAAGTGAAGAATAGATAAAGAATAAGCTCAAAGATGAGACATGCTGTTTAAGTTCCTTTTTTTAATTTTTATTTTTTGTTTTTACAGTAGGTCCTTGTTGGTCATCTGTTTTAAACATGGCAGTGTACATGTCAATCCCAATCTCCCAATCCATCCCTATTTGAGTTCTATTACAGGAGCACGCAGACTTTAACAAATCTGTACATGTTTAGTTTCAGAATGGCTTCGGTTATTGCCTTTCCTTGGTGTACTTGCACTACTTGGCTACCTTGCGGTTCGTCCATTTCTCCCGAAGAAAAAGCAACAGAAGGATAGCTTGATTAATCTTAAAATACAAAAGGAAAATCCCAAAGTGGTGAATGAGATAAACATTGAAGATTTGTGTCTTACTAAAGCAGCTTATTGTAGGTGTTGGCGTTCTAAGACGGTAAGATGTCCATTTACATGTCCACTAAAATTTGTGCAGTTAAAATGGTTTTGCTTCTTAAATCCCCAGTTCTGTGGTCCTGTGAGATTAGGTATTTTTTTCATAGTATTCAGCACTGAAAGTCTACTCTAAATTAAAGGTCGCCTCTTAATGATCACTATATTTCCTACATTAGAAAAGTTAGACCAGCACAGAAACTTGGTTGGGCAAATTACTTAATCTTTATTACTCTGATCGTCAGGTGTTTTAAAATCTGATAATATATTAATATCACAGAAATTTTTGAGGATTTAGTGAGACGATGTATGTACAGTGCCTTGTATGTAGTATGAGTTAGTAAATGGTAAGTATAATTACGGATGATTTTTAATGTGGAAATTAAAAGTGAGTTTGATGGATGCAACTAGAGATTATCTTACTAAGTGAAGTAAGTCAGAGAAATACAGATATTGATACAGTATGATATTACTTATATGTGGAATCTAAACTATGACACAAATGAACCTATCAATGAAGCAGAAACAGAATCACAGACATAGAGAACAGACTGGTGCTTGCCAGTGGGGAAGGGGTTGGGGGAGGGGTAGAGTGGATGGTTGGGGTCAGCAGATGCAAACTAGTGTATATAGGATGGCTAAACAACAAGGTCCTACTGTACAGCACAGAGAACTATTCAATATCCTATGGTAAACCATAATGGAAAAGAATATTTTTTAAGAAAAGAATGTATATATGTGTATAACTGAATCACTTTGCTGTACAGTAGTAATTAACACAACATTGTTAAGCAACTATACCTCAATTAAAAATAATAAACCAAAAAAAGGAGGAGTGTGGAGTGATAAATTATAAGTAGTTGATGAGATCTAGTTTGATCGTAGGCTATTTGAGGCTTTAAATACAATAATGCTCATCATCGCATCCTTTGTAATAACAAAATCTTAGAAACAGTCTAGATATCTGATAATAGAGGAATGGTTAAACTATGGTATAATACAAGTGATGGGATATTAGGAAGCTATGAAAAGCCATGTTTTTTAAAGAATATTTAATAACATGGGAGCATGATGTAATATAAGCTAGAAAAGCGTATTACAGTATGATCTCAATTTTGCTTAAAAAAAATGAGTACACAGGAAATACAGAGGAAAAAATACACCAGAATGTTAATTATTGTTACCTATGAGTAAGTTTTAAAAAATATTTTTAAAGTATTTTTTAAGTGTTACAGTGTGCATGAGTTTTATAGTAAGAAAACGTTATGAAATAATTTATTTTGAATTTAAATTACGTCCTTTTAAAATTTAAAATAAGTAATGAGGTGAGCTCAGATTTAGAGCTTTATAGAAAATAAGAGCTTATTTTGATGTCCTTTTATAACTATTGTATTGGCTTGTTTGGAATCATCCAAAGCTTTTTATTTAAAATCTACCAAATAATTAAATACTTAAATTTGTTAGATTTGCTGTAGTATTGGAATGTAGTTAGGTTAGATAGAGAATATATCTGTTACTCAGGAAAGCTATCTGATGTGTTTCTCCCCCCAAAGTAATGGCCTTTTCTTTATAAGATCACGTCACAAATATTTCTATTTATTGAATCATTTAAAGAATAACACTTGTAATTTTTTTCCTTTTTAGTTTCCTGCCTGTGATGGCTCACATAATAAACACAATGAATTGACAGGAGATAATGTGGGTCCACTAATACTGAAGAAGAAGGAAGTATAATAGTAATGAATTAGAATGGAATTCAATTGTGTGCTGTAAAAACTTATAACAGTATTTTTCCATTCTTTGTTTATAGAAGATCTTTCAAATGGTGGTCTTAATTATTGCTACTGGTTGAATAATTATTTCTGCCAATTTATTTTCTTGTTACACTACTGTTTATATTTGATACTTTGTATATTCAAACAGTCATTTATATAAAAATTAAATTGTACAACCCTTTCATTCTGACTTCAAAGAATTAATGTATCTTCCTACAATAAAACCAACATGTTTAAATTTTAATTGAGAAAGCTTTTGACAGTGAGTCCAAAGCTGTTTGTTTGAATGTCAATATTTTAAAAAGAAACTGTACTTTAAAAATTTCTCTCTACATTATTAAATATATTATTTTTTAGTGCTCTTCTGTTTTGATCATTTGAAGTGATTTTTCCCCTTTTGGCCTTCCGTATTCCATGCTTTTTAGATCAAAAAGAAAACTATTGCTGTCAAGAATTGCTTGAGTTTTCAAAGAGAAACTCTTTACTTTATAAATATTGTTCTCTATAAATATGAATATCCCAATTTCAGAAAAGACAGGAACTGGGTATAAAAAGTTTCAACAAGGAATGATTATTTACATTATAAAAGACTTGTTTACTTTATAAAAGACTTGTTTGTGTCTGTTTACATGTGTGGTGTGTATGTCTGACTCAGTGACAGGGTGGGGTGGCAAGAACACTTAACAGCTAAACCTCGTGAGCTGCTGCAATTTGAAGGTCAATTAAAAATAAAGTAAATCTGAATTTATCTTAAGATGATAACAGTTCAGTGTTCAAAACTGAGTCTATATGAACATTTTTCTCTTTATTCCAGTGTATACCAATCAAACATAAAATACAAAAGGCTTGCAAAATAAACTTACTGGAGAATCTTTAAAACTTGTAATTTTTTAGCCTAAGAGTCTATTTAATTTCATATGGCAATTCTTATATTAATAGCTATCCTTAAGTCTGTCTATTAAAGCTACAGTCCAGTCAGTTCACTGTGCTTGCTTTATATATGAAGAAGGTTTGGGAGGCAGGCATATTTAATTCCAATGATCATCAAAGCTAATAGTTGCTGAGCACTTATATGGAACAGACACTGCTCTAAGCATGGTACGTGGATGTTTGGTTTATTACATGTATCAAAGCTTCTATTATGTGATCCTGGTTTTCTTGAGAACAACAGCAGGAATTTTAAAGGTAGGGTTAGAAATGTAGGTGTGGTTTTGAGAAATTTTACAAAGTGTATGTACAAAATTGTTGCTCTTTCCTCACCTGCGAGTAGGGAGAAATATAACAGTGCTCTCACTTTGGCTCTGGATATTTTCTCCCTAAGACCTTTTCTTCAACACCCTTAAGGGGCTTCAATTATTTTTCCACAGTTGATCACAAGACTTGGAAAAAATCCTCCTCACCAGAAGTTTGGATATCCTGGTCTGTGGTCATGAAATGCTTTTCTTAAAAAGCATTCACTGCAAATCAGAGCAACATGGCTTTGTACATGTTCTAGTGGTTCCCATTCTTAGATTTTACAGAAGGTAAAATTTTCCCCAAATGTGGAGACTAAAGTGACATTATCAATGTTAAAATTATTAAGTAAGAACATTTAAAAAGTTGAAAACTATCTGATAAAAGGTAATTTTAACATCCCAAAGGTAAGAAGGTTATACTCTCGAATAAAGTTTTTTTCTCCCCACATTTTCAATTGTTAAAATTTGTTAAAGAGTTGTACCCAAGTATTTTCCCACATGTGCAACTTCTTCAGAAGCATGGGGTTGGTAGCAAGCTGTTATTTTAACTACCCCTTTATGTAACCATTATTACTAGTTGCCCTCACTTCCTCTTGTAAATTCACAGAATTCCACCACATGTGCCTTAAAAAATTGACATCTAATTGAAATCTAACTGCATCTGAATTGATACAACAGAGGATAACTTAGCTCTAGAAATACATATCTTGGGTCTCTAGAAACTTTAAGAAACAGCTGTATTGTTACAGTGTCACGTTATGATCATTTTGAGGACTGCTACACCTGACCCAGGGAACTACTCAGTTCCCTGAGTAGTTTACTTTACTCAGACCTGAGCACCACCATTACATAAGTAGGTTTTCAAAACTGTTGAGCAGGCTTGAGGTATGAGTGACTCATTCATATCGGTAATTAAGCAGGTCGTATTATGGTAAGCATGTGACAATTCAGCTTTGAGTTCAGTGCCTCATATGATGATTCATTAAATTACATTTGTATTTTGTAATCTAATTTGTTAATAAGTTTATGGGAAGCTAATTAAGCCAGCTGCTAATCTATATAGTTCTGTCTTCCTTATTGTGATCCCACAGTCTTCCATTGGAAACGTGCTATTAGACTCTTCCTCTGCAAAGAGAGTTTTAAATTTTTTAACAGGGTTCTTAAATTATGATGGATATTTTACTTACTACTTACCAGAAACATCTAATTGCAATTTACATGTTTAGAATTCAGTTGTGGAGCATCACCAATCTGGAGAAGACCAGGAGACCTGTTACTAACACGTACTTTACTGAGAAGTGAGGGCGCTCAGGTCCCCATCTTCAGCGTGTACGTATTGTTATTCTGATTCTAATAAGTTTCGTTATCTGACTTCTGCTCCTGGACAAATCATAAGTATTGACAGTGTCCTGCTGGAAGCAGGTAAACAAAATGTGACAGCTGACAGCAGGGGAGGGAACCAAAAAATAAATGTAATGTGAACATTAAAAGGATAGCAGCTTGAGACAACTTTATATATAGGGTCCTGCACACCACAGGCCCTGAGAGCATCACTGTTAGCAAATTATACAAGTGACGTTTAATGATGAATTTGTATCGAGTAGGTTATGGTATGTAAGAAGGCAGAATTATGTGTTGCATTTGGTGATAACCAATTTCCTCTTCAAATAGTTAAAAGCTGAGTGCCTAAAGTGGTTTATCCAGGTGGAAAGTTTATGCAGAAAATACCTTGAATCGTTCCTTGATTATTTGGAGACTTTATCATAGGAAGTTTTTCATTCAGTTGAAACATTTTTCAAGTTTAATGACTAACTCACTACCTAGTTTAGTCAAAGTATGAGGAAAACTAAAGGAACAGTGATTTAAACCACGTAAATCAAATTAGATGACCTCCTGCACCTTAGGGAGGATTACAAATCATGTGTAAAAATCATTGAGCCCCAGTTCCGTGACTGCCCCACTGCCTTGCTGGCCGTGCAGTCCCTTTGCACCAGAGGTGGGATTGTAAAAGACTCTCAGAGCTGTTGTTTTAGCTGTGCTGCATCACCTGATATACTTTAGTTTGTCATAGTAATCTTTTGCTGGAAGCTCACTTTATCGTGTTCGGAGAGTCGTCTGTTATCTTTTGCAGGAATCCAGTTTAGTAAAGTCATGTAGCAAGCATAATTTTTATATAAAATGTAGACTTCATATTAATTATTAGCAATTGCATTGTGCAATTTTCTATTAGTTATGGTGGGAGTTTTTTGTTTTTTGGGGTTTTTTTGGCCACGTGACATACAAGATCTTGGTTCAACCAGGGATTGAGCCCATGCCCCCTGCAGTGGAAGCGTGGAGTCCTAACCACTTGCCTGCCAGGGAATTCCATTTATGGTCTTGAAGGACACTGAAAATCTGTTCAGAAAGGCATATCTGTGTCATTCGGTCAGAGATGACATCACTTTCTAAGTTTCCTTTGGTTTTAATGCTTGATTCTTTGCTTACAAAAAGTATATCTGGGGCTTCCCTGGTGGCGCAGTGGTTGAGAGTCCACCTGCCTATGCAGGGGATACGGGTTCGTGCCCCGGTCCAGGAAGATCCTACATGCGGTGGAGCGGCTGGGCCCGTGAACCATGGCCGCTAAGCCTGCGCGTCAGGAGCCTGTGCTCCGCAACGCGAGAGGCCACAACAGTGAGAGTCCCGCGTACCGCAAAAAAAAAAAAAAAAAAAAAAAAAGTATATCTGTGACTCCATTCTCTTAGAACACTGTTCTAAAATAGATCAGCCACAATATTTACAAATTACTGATGTCTATTGTAAGGCTGTAATTTTCCAAAGTAATATAGAAAGGGGAAAAAGGTAGTAAATTACATAATTTCATCTCATAAGAGATGAACCCTGTAATAGAAAATAAAAATGTCAGCAAACAATTCACTAAATTTTCAAATTTCCTGTAATTTTCCATTAGCATCCATCATAAATTCCTCTACATTATCATACTAAAGATATGAATCAATAACATCCATTCAATAAATTTAAGATAGAAGTACAGAGTCTTCAACTGTGTTGAATGCTGCCAAGAAGCAGCATTCATGAAAATGAATGAAATTAGATGAACTAGAAAGATGTTCATTTTAAAATTCTGCATGCAACCGTGTAGCAGCATGGGTTGCTGCTATAAAGAAAAAGAATCCGCCTGCCAGTGCAGGGGACACGGGTTTGATCCCAGGTCCGGGGAAGATCCCCCATGCCACGGAGTAACTAAGCCCGTGTGCCACAATCACTGAGCCTGCGCTCTAGAGCCCGAGAGCCACAACTACTGAAGTCCACGCACCTAGAGAGCCACAACTACTGAAGCCCATGTGCCTAGAGCCTGTGCTCCACAACAAGAGAAGCCACTGCAATGAGAAGCCCCAGCACCACAACGAAGAGTAGTCCCCCGCTCGCTGCAACTAGAGAAAGCCCACGCGCAGCAACGAAGACCCAACGCAGCCAAAAAAAACCACAAAACCCCAAAAAACCTGATAAAGAAACATAAGACAAAAAAAAAAAGAAAAAAACCATAGACCAATCTCATCTATACATACAGATGAAAAAAAAATTTTTAAGGTTAATAACTGGCAAAAAGGATTGTATTCCAGGAATTCAAGAGTGCTTTGATTTCAGTAAATCTATTAACACAATTACCCAAATAAAGAAAACATGATCATATCAATAGATGCTAAAAGGCTTATTACTAAGATTCGGTAGCTATTCCTAACGAAGATTCTTGAGTAAAACAGAAATTGAAGGAAACTACTTAAACACAATGAAGATTATTTATGAAAAGCCTATAGGTATTTAAAAATCATAAGCTGTTTCAATTAAAATCAGGAACTAACAGGAATGGCTACTGTCATTAAAGATTATCTTGGAGGATGCAGTGACTTTTGATATGATTATATGCCTAGGAAACCACGGAGATTAGGAAAAACAAAGAGGAATTTTTAGTAAGGTATTTGGAAACGATGAATATACAAAATTTAATGGCAATAAACACTTTGAAATGCTAATGGAAGAAATATTTCATTCACAATAGCAAAAAAAAAAGGGGGGGGAATAAAGTTACACAGAAAGGTATAAGATCTATGAGAAAAAAAAACCCTACAAAAATGTTACTAAAAACGAACAAAATTTAAGCATATGAAAAAATACTATTGTAAATATAAATCTCTTAAAATTAATAAATTCAATAAAACATTAGAATCACAAGAGTATTTTAAAATTGGATTAAACTCTATTAAGATTCATTTAGAGTCAGAAAATTCTACAAAAACAAACAAACAAAAAGAAAGGAACTTTACTCACCAGATATCAGCATATACTATAGTCATTGGAATCAAGTCAGTTAATAAGATAAGAAAAACAACTGCATTAAATAAGAATAAACAAGACTGATAGAAAAGAATTGAGATGAAAGTTTACTGTATGACAAACATGGTGTTTTAGTTCAAAGAGAAAACAGAATTGGACTCCCAATTTTCACTAAGGACTTTAATGTGGCATAAAATTATTTTTTAAATGATCATTGGGAATTCCCTGGCTGTCTAGTGGTTAGGACTCAAGGCTCTCACTGCCGGCGCCCTGGGTTCAATCCCTGGTCAGGGAACTAAGATCCCACAAGCTGCACGGCACAGCCAAAAAAAAATTATTATTTTTTTACTTTAGAAAGAGAGAGTTGGGGGGTGGGGCGAAAGAAAACAAGAGACTAAATACAGGGAAAACCTGTATTAACAATTTTTTGTGACAAAAGAGTTAAAGTCAAATATCAATTATATGTAATAAATATGGAGGAAATTGCAATGGAGGTTACAAAGAGTTAATATCTATACTACTGTGTATTATATAATATGAAATGATAACATTTACTATAGAGCACTTACAAATGGGCAAGAAAAACGCAAACAAAAACATGGGCAAATATAAAGACATAAACAGAAGAGTAAATCCAAACGACCGAGATGTAGAAAATTATGCTCAAACTCACTAGTAATCAGGGCAATACAAATAAAGCTCTAGAAGATTGTCAAGTTTTACCCCATTAGATAGATGGTCACATATAAAGAAGAGCGATACCTATCACTGGTGGGAATTTTGCAGGAGGGACAAGGTACTCCCATACATTGGTGGTAAAAAATACAGATTGTTACAGTCTCTTGGGAAAAAATATATTCTTTGTCACAATAATCCTATAGAAATAAAATCAGTATGTATGTCCACATATACATATATTTTTTGTTGATCTTAATGGAAAATATTGATCTTAATGGAAAATACACATTAGAGCTGTATTAGTTGACTCTATTTCTATGCCATAGTGATGGGATATATATACTCTTATTTTGAGTGTTGTGTGTGTATGTATATATGTTTGCATATGATTTTATGAGCGTGAAGAAAAATGGGAATGATATATTCTAATGGGGATGACATTGTTTGTCTAGAGATGGTAGGTAGAGTAAAGATGGGAATTTGGGTGGGAAGGGGAAGAGGAGAGAGAAGAGAGTAAGCAAACAGAAAAAATACTAAATTCCATGTACGGCATCCCATTTTCAGATTATATAAATTAAACATTTGTACACACAAGAAAAAAGTTTAAAACATTAAATGGATTTGATATCATGATGGTCATTTGATGACCTTACCCAGAGCATGTTTAGATAAGTGGAAGCAAAGAATAAAGTAAAATTCTTATTAGAACAGTTTGAGTAATAAATAAATAGTAAGATAGCAGACGACTATAAACTGAAACTTTACCAAATAATACCAATAAAAAAGTAAAATATAATAAATGATGAGCAAAAAAGGGGTATGAGGCAAAGGTAGCCTCTGTATATCGGCCCATGGGTTGTTTATTTCTTTACAGCAGGCTGAGACCCATTAGCACAAAAGCCCACTGACACCAAACCAAAATTTATCCATCCACTTGTTTTAAACATAGTCCAAACAAACAGTTTTAGAAATTTAGAGCTTGCCTGCTTTATATACCCTGTGAAACTGTGCCCCAAATCTTCTTGCCACAGGTAATATAAGCCTTGGGCTATAAAGACTCTAAGCTGCTGCTGCCCTTTGGAATTCTCTAACCCAGAGACTTCTGCCATGCTGCTGAGTGACATCATACATAAGCCCCCTAGACATAATACCTCTGTCTCTGATGTCTCTTTCCAGCGGTACCCTTGCTCTCCTCTCCTCGATGGTGGCCTCATGCCTTAAGCCTCTGTATGCTGCTAGGACCTTTCCCAAATTGCAAACCTTTAGAAGTAGAACCAAAATAGAGCTTGTGTGCTCTACTGCCACCTCATGGCCATAAATTTTTCTTTGATCAGCCCTGAAATGCTCAAACTCACCCCACTTATACTACATAATAATAAAAGTAAAAATTCATCAGGAAGATACACCAGTGCTAAAATTGTAGATACCTAATATATCCTCAGAATAAATAAAGCCAAAATGAATAGGATTACAAAGAGTAATTGACAAATGCACAAACATAGTGAGAGACGTTAACACATCATTTTCAGTAACTGACTAAAGGGACATAAAATTAGTAAGGCTATATAAATTATATAGAGCTATAATCAACAATTAAAGAATTTCTATTCTTTTCAAGCATACTTGAAATATTTACAAAAATCTAAAATACTTTTAGGCCTAAAAGTATCAAACTTTTAAACTGATATAGAGACTACAAAGTACTACTATTACAAATCAATAACAAAAGCTTATCCAAAAGAGCTTTAAAAATTCTAGAAATTAAAAACATACTTCCAAATAATTCATGAAACCAAGAAGTAATTATAATAAAAATTAGAACATATTTAAAATTGGATGAAGATGAAAAGATTACAGACCAATAGATATGTAATAGCTGAAGCAGTTCCTAGAGGGAAACTCACCAGAAGCAATTCACATTCACGGGAAGGACAACAGCCTACACTTACAGTCTATCCAAAGTCTATATTGGCTCTTCTACTCTATGTCATAATATAGTCCAAAGAAACCTGGACCGTCTGGACATTCTGTAGAACATCACATATGTTTGTTATATTGATCAGTAAAAACAGACTAAGAAGTAGTAAGTGTGTTGAACATCTGGGACACAGGCATCCCCGAGAATAAGAGAAAATTCTTTGAAGATTAAGGGACCTACCATATCAGTGAAGGTTTTAGGGGGGTCCAGTAGTCTGGGGTAGGTTTAAAATAAAGGACAAATTATTGCATGTCACATTCCCACCATGAAGAAGGAAGTACAATGCTTCACAGGCCTCTTTGGGCTTTGGAGGCAGCATATTCCATAGTTAGGAATACTGCTGTGACACATACGCTGAGTGACAAAGAGGCTGCCAGCTTTGACAGGAGCTTACAGCAGGAAAGTGCTCTGCCATGGGTTCAGGCTGCAATACAAGCAACCCTACCATTTGGGCTATACAGTCCAGCAGACTCTCTGATGTTGGAAGCGTTTGCAGTGAGAAAAGAGACCATGTGGAGTTTATGGCAAACCTCATTAGGAAAATTACAACATAGATCTTTGGGGTTCTCTAGCAAGGCCATGCTATCTGCTGATAATTATATACTCTTAATAGTTCCAGGCATGCTACTGGATCCACCTGACAATGGGCATTAAGTGACCATGTGGCTAGAACATCCCATCACGAGCTTGGCTTTTTTAGACCTATCAAGGCATAAGGACAAGCTGGCCTAGTAGCAATCCATGATAAGCTAAAAGCAGCACATCAAGAATTGGGCGCGAAAAGCACTACAGGACACAAGCAAGCAGTATGAGCATGTGACCCAGGACCCCGTTTCATCAAAAGCTGTTGCAATATTTTCTCTCCATCAGCTTGCGACTATGGTTGTATAGGCATTCCCAAGTTGCTCAAGGAGGAAAAAGGCTAAATTTGGTCCATTGAAAGGTCATCTCAAGATGTGGATGCAAGCCAAAAATGGATCACTGCCTACTTTAGCTCTGGAAATATAGCAATAAGATGAAATTCTCCTAGTATGCAGAACTTTGGACTGTCCACCTTGTCATTCATTTTGCATGGAAAGAGAAGTGGCCCAAGGTAAGAATGTATCCAGATTCATGGTCAAATGACTTGGCTGGTAGGTTAGAGGTTGGAACGAAAAAGTTCGGAAGATTGGAGACAAAGACATCTGGGAAAGAGGCATAGGGAAGGACCTATGGGAATACAGTAGACAAAAAAGTATGAAGATTTTATATTACATGTTAACTGCCACAGAGGATATCTACCAACAATCAAGTAGAGGAAATGATTCAGCCAGTTGATGTGAGCCAGCTTCTTCCAACCTTAGTACTGGTACAATTGGTGCATAAATATAACGACAGGGATGGAGGCTATACACAGGTCCAAACAGCAGAAGTTCCCACTGAACAAGGCTGATCTAGCCATGCTGCTGCTGAATGCCCAAACTGCCAGCAACAGAAAACAACACTGATACCTCAGTACGGCACCATCCTTCAAGGAGATCATATAGTCATACAGTGACAAGTCGAATACATCAGATCTCTTCCATACAGGAAGGAGAACAATCTTGACCAGAACTGACACTCATTCTGAATATGGATTTGTCTTTCCTTCTCACATGGCCTCAACCTGCACCACTACTCAAGGGCTTACAGAATGTTTGATCCACCAACATGGAATCCTGTACATCACTGCATTGGATCAAGAAAGGCTCTTTATAGCACAGCAGTTGCAGCAGTGGACATGTGACCATGTGATTCAGTGATCTCATCATAAATCACAAACACCATAACAGCTAGAGGCTGCCAAACAGAGTGAAAAAGCCTTTAGAAGCCCTTCAAAGATACAAGGCTGGGTTACCAGCATATAGTCCCATATCTCCAGTAGAAAAAGGATCAATGGAGAAAGAATCAGTGACATATTTACCATCAGTTCCAGTGATCTTGGAAATTTTTGCTTCTTATCTCTGCACGTCAATGCTGTTATAAAATGGAAGCAGAAAGGAATATGCTTGACACCCAAGTGATCCACTGGGAGATCTCTAGGTAAAATCGTGTTCCATTTTAATGGCTCGATATAAGTAGACAAGTGTAGTAGCCATGGCTGAGCATGGCATTCTACATTCACTTGAAAAGGAATGGAGACCTTTTCTACATTCACTTGAAAAGGAATGGAGACCTCAGACAACTCAGGGGTGATGATCTGGGTCGCTCTACCAGGTAGTGACCGGGACCAGCCAAGGTGCTAGCTAAGGGTGAGAGGAATGTAGAAGAGACAGTACGTACCTGGATAGCAGAGAAGGGAGATGATGGATTGAGGGTGCAGGACCAGCTGCAGAAATAGGGGCTATGTAGTTCATTCAGTGAACATTTCTTTTATAAATTTCCCCAGCAGAAGAACCGATCAGAATTCTGGAGGAGCTTTTCCTAGATAGAGTGAAATTATGTAAAGCAACAGATTCAAATGATACAGGGGGTGGACAGTAATATGTTCTGTGGTGTGTAGCCAGTATTCCTCTTTCAGGACTGAGGCAGTCATTGCCCTGAGGGCTCTGAGTGTTGTCTGTTGGGAGTTTACAACCAAAGCCCTCTGTAGGGAGTGCCCTCAGATAAAAGAAACTCTGTAGTCCAAATTACACTCCCTCCCGGAGGACAGTACATATCCAATGACTACTTGATTGGAATTCATATTAATCATTGCCAACAGAATTTTAAGTGATATGCTGTTAGTGAAAGAAAAATAAAACTTGAGATGAGCTGATGAGAGCTTGAGAATGGAGGCTGTTGGTGAGAGAAAAATATCATGATGATGTGGTCAGTGAGGGCCATTGAGATTCAGTGTTATTTGGACAGAAGGCAACTGAGAGAGGTTGATACGAGGCCCAGACTGGGGCACTGGGCAGTAACAAAGTATCTGGGCTTCAGTTTTCTCATCTAGAAGAGGAAGGAGTCAGACTAAATTGTCATCAGGTGTCTTCCAGCTCCTGTATTCTGTAATTCTAAAGTCCTCTGCAGAACATACGAACAGCACTGAGGGACAATACTTCAAATCTGTGACTGACTTACTAATGGAAAATGATTCTTTAATACAATGATACAGACGGTTATCCATAACCTAGAGATTTCTACATTCCTACATTTACAATTCAATTTACAATTGAATTGTAAATTTCAATTGGCAATAACTCATATGAAGAAGCACAGCAAAATGTTCAGTTTTTATTAAAAATAATATGACCTTAACAACAGTGCTCTTGCCAGTGGAGTATAATGTATAAATTAGTGCAGTAGCAAGTAAAACAAAGCAGTGAGTATGACAAAAAAGTAACAGACTCACACACATAGAGCACAAACTAGTGGTTACCAGTGGGGAAAGGGAAGAAGGGAGGGGGGATATAGGATTAAGAGGTGTAAACTACTATATATAAAATAAATGAGCTACAAGGATATATTGTACAGCGCAGGGAATATAGCCAATATTTTATAATAATTATAAATGGAGTATAATCTATAAAATTTTGAATCGCTATGTTGTATACCTGAAACTAATATAATATTGTAAATCAACTATGCATCAAGTAAAAAAAATAAGAATTTCTGGAAAAACTATACTCCAAAGAAAAGAAAATGTAATGTCTGCTAAAAACTCAATTTAATTTTTGTTCCATTTCTTTAAGACACTAAAGCTAACACCGTACACAAGGGCTGTGTGTAGGAATTTAGGGTAGCTACCCTTGGCAAGGACACTGCTCATGCCTCCAGGAACTGTTTGACAAAGAACCATTTCCCCCACAGGCCTGCGTGCAAGTAGGAACAGCCCTGTCTTTTGTCTCAGAGTCTTGCCCACCAGGTATCCAACCATCGTATTAATGGGAGCGTGCATGGCCAGTGCTCTGAGCCCTCACATGTCAAACTGTCTGGCCTCTAGGAAAAATGCTTTCATGTCCTGGGTCCCATATGTGCCCTAAGGAGACCACCGGGCACCAGAGGGATTGACTGAGAGAAGACCCCTGCACTGGAGCTTTGGGACTGGACTGCGGCATTCTACAGTGCCTTGAACTAGGAACAGAGGGAAGCAGACATCTTTGTTGCAAAAGAAACCAAATTGCGACACTGAAGGTCTTCATTACTCAAGGAAAATTGAGATTTAAAAAAAAATTTATGAAGTGAAGCCATTTAAAAAGATGGAAATAAATGAATGTTTGTGACTTTATATTTAAAAAGAAATGACAGGGCTTCCCTGGTGGCGCAGTGGTTGAGAGTCCGCCTGCCGATGCAGGGGACACGGGTTCGTGCCCCGGTCCGGGAAGATCCCACATGCCGTGGAGCGGCTGGGCCCGTGAGCCATGGCCGCTGAGCCTGCGCGTCCGGAGCCTGTGCTCTGCAATGGGAGAGGCCACAACAGTGAGAGGCCCGCGTAACTCAAAAAAAAAAAAAAAAAAAAAGAAATGACAAATTATGAAATAGTTTGTTTTAGCTTATGTTTAGAATAGGCTGTGAAGGCAACTCTTTTTAAATTCTTTGAACAAACAAAGAATAAATCAAATGTTGATTTAGCAGGCATAATTTTCTGAATAGATTGTCTAATAGTGTGATGTAACATCCTTGATTTCACTTTTGACCTTCATAGCACAATCATAAAGAGGACGTCTTTGCAAAAAAAAATACGATAAAGCTACTAAAATTAAAATATTCTGGTATTAGTAGATAAACAAATAAATCAGTGGAATAGAATAAAACTCCAGAAATAGACTCAAGTATATATGGAAGTTTAATATATGATAAACAAAAGATACCTCAAGTCACAGGGAGAAAAGGCTATTTTAATAAATGGTACTTATTATGGGTGAATTGTGTCCCCCCAAAAAGATATGTTAAATCCTAACCCCCAGTACCTCAGAATGTGACCTTATTTGGAAATAGGGTTATGGCAGATGTAATTAGTTAAGGTGAGGCCATACTGGAGCAGGCTGCGCTCCTCATCCAATATGACTAGCTTCCTGATAAGAAGGGGAAATTTGGACACAGAGACACACACAAAGGGAGGATGATACAAAGACATGCAGGGAGAATGCCATGTGAAGACAGAGGCAGAGATTGGAATGATGTACCTATAAGCCAAGGAACATCTGGGACTACAGTGAGCTGGAAGAGGCAAGGAAGGATTCTCCCCTGGAGGCTTTGGAGGGAACAGGACTCTGTTGACACCTTGATTTTGGACTTCTAGTCTCCAGAACTGCGAGAGAATAAGTTTCTGTTGTTGCGAGCCACCCAGTCTGTGGTACTTTGTTTTGGCAGCTCTACCAAACTAGTACAGTAACCGATAACTAGGTAACCATTTGCAAAAATTTAACATTGAATTCATACCTCACCTCGTATATCAGGGTAAATTAGAAATGTGTCAGATGGGCTTCCCTGGTGGTGCAGTGGTTAAGAATTTGTCTGCCAATGCAGGGGACACGGGTTCAAGCCCTGGTCCAGGAAGATCCCACATGCCACGGAGCAACTAAGCCCATGAGCCACAACTACTGAACCCGCGTGCCACAACTACTGAAGCCCGCACGCCTAGAGCCCATGCTCTGCAACAAGAGAAGACACTACAATGAGAAGCCCACGCACTGCAACGAAGAGTAGCCCCTGCTCGCTGCAACTAGAGAAAGCCCGCGTGCAGCAACGAAGACTCAATGCAGCCAAAAATAAAATAAATAAATTTATATATATAAAAAAAGAGAAATGCATCAGAGAAGTAAAAGGCAAAAGTAAAACTATACAAGTGCTGGGGAGAAAATGAGTGAAGTCCTTCCTAACTATGAACTGATATCTAGATGCATGAAGGAAAAGATTCATATATTCAACGGTATGAAAAGAAAACTCTTTTGCTTAACAGAAAAAGCACTGCTAGCAAAAGAAAAAACAAAAGAAAAACTGGAGAAAATATTTGTAATTTATATCACAGATAAGTGGCTATTCTCTCCTACATAAAGATCTTTTCAAAATAGAAAAGAGAGGGAATTCCCTGGCGGTCCAGTGGTTAGGACTTTGCCTTCCAATGCAGGGGGTGCAGGTTCGATCCCTGCTCGGGGAGCTAAAATCCCACATGCCTCTTGGCCAAAAAACCAAAACATTAAAAAAACAAACAAACAAACAAAAAACCCAGAAGCAATATTGTAACAAATTCAATAAAGACTCCAAAAATGGGGTCCTCATCAAAAAAACTTTTTAAAAAGTAGAATAAAATAGAAAAGAGAAATACCCCAAATCTGATGAATGGACATAGGACATGAACAGATAGTTTACTGAAAAAGAAAGGCAAACAGCCTTTAAACCTATGGAAAGATGCCCACTCATTAATCAGAGGAACTTCAAGTTACACTGAAATACCATCTGTCATTTATCGGATTGGCAAAAATCCCAAAGTTTGACAATAAATGCTCTTGGTGTGACCCTAGAAAAGAATGCCCAAGTGTGCACGTGCACACCGACCCCCCCCCACACAAGCGCTTGTTTTCATTCATTGTGGGATTATTTATAACAGCAAAAAACTAGAAAGAATTTGCATCAGTAGAGGACTGCTTAAACTAATTATGACAGAGCCACAATGAAGCACCATTCAGTGGTAAATAGAAATGAGGATAATTTCGACGTACTGACATGGGACAGAAAAGTGTATATAGTATGCTGCCATTTGTGTAATTAGAGGGGGATATATTTCAAAGATAAATACCTATTTGTTTATATTTGCTAAAAGAAATACTGGAAGAAGAAACCAAAAACTAAATAAATGAAGTGGGGTGGAATTCTTAAGGGACAGGAAAAGAAGCAAGAGTTCTCCAGAAATGCCTTTCATACAGTCTTGACTTTTAAATCATATAAATATTTTACATATTCCAAAATTATACTTAAACTTTGTTTAAAAGGAAATCTTAGAATGGGAAGCAAATGGAAATAAATGAATCTAACTGTATATCAGTATATATATATTTTAGTAATTACATCAAGAATTACATCAAGTGATTTTAAAATTTAGTACTCTTAGTGGATATCTTTGGCGAGATATAGTCCAAGAACAAAAAGAACTGCAAAATATTTTAAACTTAATTCAGTAGTTTATTGTAAGTAATAATACTGCTATTGTTATTTTGAAATCTTTTTAACATAAGATAAAGCTAATTAATATGATGTTAATATTATCAGGAATCAAGATATTCAGTGTAAGAGAAAAAAGATAAGTTAGGCAAAAGCCCTATAAAGAAACGTTTGAATTAGAAATATCAGTTTGACCTCCTATCTTTTATAGCTTTATTTTTTTATGATGAAAAATTGTGATGACTTAGAAAACTTTATTTACTTAACATATCTAGTTATCTTATGGAACCTATGTCCTATAATTGCATTCTTTTATATAACATTCACTTTTTCTCCTTATTAATTGTCACTGAAGGGATTTTGACTAAATATAATCAGTGCATGAACTATATTCTAAAATCATCGATAATACTAAAAACAGCACTGTTTTTATTCTACAGTACCTATTGAAAGTACAATGATTTCTAAAACATGCATTCCTTAGCAATGTTTACTGCAGAGGTCTAGATGCAGTGATACTCCAGTAATAGTGAACATCCTTGTTCTCCAGAGTTTGGTTTCAAAGATACCCATCCTCATGGAAAGGTACCAGTGTCTTTTGGAGAATACTTGATTCCACGTCTGGAGTAGGGAAAATGCAATATGAATCTGGACAGCTTGTTATGCCTGAAAGGAAGAAAGCATTCAAACATTATGGCACCATGTCCAAAGAGTGCAGAAACAAGTGTGAAGGGACCCAAGGGCCAAATGTGGGACAATTTGAAAATCAAAAAATAAATAATGATGGGCTGAAACACACTGCATATTAAAAAGTCATGAGTTGACATCAAAAGAATACAAGAGACTTCTGGCTCTGGTGATGATGATATAGCAGCTAGTATCAAACAATCATCAGCCACAAACAATCATAAAACCTGGACATACATCCTTCAGGTTACTTCCTGGCAGCTATCCCGCAGACTTAGAACCATGCTGCATACATCCTCTTAGCCAGTTTGCTCAGCTAAGACCAAGTCGTTGCTAGACTGCTCAGGGTGCCAGACCTCATCCATTCCAAAATATGTCCGGTGTTATCTGTCTGGTTGCTCCCATTTAGTATTATGGTCCCATAATACTAAATAGGAATAGATACATATTTTTGGTTGCCTTAAATTACAGTTGCTTCACTTTGTAAATTTATGCAAAAATTTCATATTCTGTGCTGTTTTAATACCTTGCTTATATAGGTGAGGGAGGAGAGAGACCAAAGTAATGTTTAGTCCCTGTATTTGGCTTTTGCCAAAGAAATCTGAACAATTTCTAAGAGGCCATTCACTGAGGCTATTTAAGAAGATTTTACATGACCCTTCTAATTTTAAAATAAAGAACCTTGAAAGTCAACTGAAACTGCATTTTGCTTGTGATGGGTTCTATATATAGCAGATTTCATCAGCCAGAATTGAAAGGTGATTCTGTTTTACTAAGGAAAAGAAAATCTCGTGTGGACAATAGTCTACTAATCTTTCATACCTGCAGGCCGACTTCAGTTCCTACATTGTTTTATACTAATCGAAAAATCATAGTTTATTTCCATTTGTGATTTAGTTTTATGTCTGTAAATAAATATTACAGACAAAGTTTCATTTAAAAACTATTAAAGCAGGGCTCCCCCAGTGGCGCAGTGGTTGAGAGTCCACCTGCCGATGCAGGGGACATGGGTTTGTGCCCTGGTCCGGGAAGATCCCACGTGCCTCAGAGCGGCTGGGCCCGTGAGCCATGGCTGCTGGGCCTGCGCGTCCGGAGCCTGTGCTCCGCAACGTGAGAGGCCTGCGTACCGCAAAAAACTATTAAAGCAGACTGTCATGTTAAAGGTATTGCAGAAGAAATATAAGTCTAACTTTGGTTCTTTTACTTAACGTATTATTAATTCAGATAGTCACTGTAGTGTGCTGTCCAGAGTACTTTTCAACATGTTACTCTGTTGGGCTGCTGACTTTCCAAGGTCCTCAGTGAAAGCCCCGCCCTCGCCAGCTGTGTGTCTTCAGGGTAGTCATACCTCCGCCTTTTCCCTGACGTCAGGGTGGTGAGGTAGCAGATGGAAGCACCTCTGTGCTCAGAGGTGGGTGAATCTAAGTTCCCCATCTCCTCCCTCCTCAAACTTTGGCCTTAGGTTCCGGCAGCATCCACGTCATCTCGGAGCTCATATACACATATATCACACATACAGAATCTCGACTCCCCCCAGACTCACTAAGGCAGACTGTGCATTTTAATAACATTCCAAGATGATGTGTAGGCATGCGAGAGTCTTAGAGTCACAACCCTTGATAAACTGCTTGGAGGAAGTTGTCTGAGTTCTTTGTCCCTTCAATTTAGTCCTAAATATTGCTATTAAAAACATGTCCACTAGAGGTCACCAGACTCAAGTGATTAATTGATTTGCCACCCATTTGCTTGGAAAAAGAAAAAAATGTCAGGACCAGGGCTGGGAGTTACCTCAAAGAGTCAAATCCTCCTGCACCCCCATCTCCCCCAAAACAGGAACTTTCTGCCCACCTCCTCAAAGGCAAGTTTAATCAGAAATCTGCATTTGCAAAAGGTGCACCATCAGAGGTCAGAGCACTGATCTTCAGGTGAAATCCGTGCAGTAGGGGCCAGCCTCACGTCATGGGGGAGCCAAGGGTGGGGTGCTGAGTGCTTGTGCTGCCCCCACTGCTACAGGGTGACCTCAGGCAAGTGGATTCTCCTCTCAGCCCACGTCTCCATCCATAAAGTGCAGGCAGTCGGACCATGAGATTCCCAGGGTCCTCTGAGCTTGGATGCTGTGCGTCTCTTCCTGTTGCAGCTTTCTGTCTTGTGCCCCAAAATTTGCCAAGGAAATAGAACTAATCTCCAAGCTCCTGTCTCCACCCATAAGTTGTCTTCCTGGCTCTCAAGGCCATGGGAGACCAGGCACTGGGCCTGGAATTCAGGGTGTCTGACAGGCCTGGAGTTTTAAGGCACCCAGAGGCAAAGGCACATTTGTCTCTGTGTGGTACAGTGGGTTCTGAGCGTGGTGAGAGATGTGTAAGATGATGGAGGGACAGAGCTGGAGGCCCCAATCCAATCATTTCACAGATGGGGAGACTGAGGTCCAGCGAAGTATGTGACTCTATCCCAGGTCCCTAGGGCCCTGAGTCAGTGACGGAGCTGGGATTGGAATTCAGAAATTGCTGGTGGAGAGGACAGTGGAGGATGCTTCTTTTCGTGGCTCAGAACGGCCTAGAGAGAGGCCAGCAAGCGCTTCTGTCTTTCTGGTCTCCTGTCCATAAATGTAAGTACTTCTTTTGGTTTATGTTTAGATGTTAGTTACTCAAATATGTCCTAGTCCACCCAGGAAAACCCCTATGAGGGTGTGTGTAGTCCTGTCTGGCCCACAGCAGGAAGGTGACAAAGATTTTTTAGGTGACCTAAGAAAGGCATTGGGTTTGGCAGGAAAGGGAATTAACTACAGTTAAGGCTACTTACTGGTGCCAAGTTTTGTGCAAATCACTTTACATGGGGTTAGTGACCTTGTGCACTACTCACAAAAACCTTTGAAGGCAGGTATTACGCCCATGTTACAGATGGGGAAACTGAGGCTAGGAGAAGGAAAGATACTTGCCCAAGGCCAGACGGCTAGCTGAGGTTCATCAGTGTGTTGGTTAAGATGCTAGTTGCTGTAACAAATAATCCCCAGATCTCAGTAGCTTAACCAGTAGAAGGTAGTTTTTGTTCTTCAACAGTGCAATCTGGTGATCCTGGTTGGTGGGCTGCCTTCTTCCACGTGGTGACTCAGGGACCCAGGCTTCTTCCAGCCTGTGGCTTCAGTCTTTCCAGGGCCTCACAGACCTTCCTCCTGGCTGGCAGTTGGAGGATGAGTGTGTAGAGAAGGCACATGCTTCTTTACATCCACAGCCCAGAAGGGACATCATTTCTCATGCATTCCATTGGTGAGAAGTAGTCACATGGCCACATACAGAGCAAGGGGTGCTGGGAAAGGTAGTCCCCAGCTGAGTAGCTGCACTATGGAAAGAGGGGTACACATTTTTGGAGGACAGTTCATTGTCTCTGCCACAGCGTGACACCAAAGGTCATGCCCCCTCACCCAGGGCACCATGCATCCATGCATTGGACTGAAGGAGCATGGGTGGGCACCACCCTCTGGGTGTGACCAGCACTGCAGTCTTGGTTGTGATAATAAATCTTGCAGCATTGGGATTAGAAAGGCTCCTAGAGTCTTTTTATTTTGGCTCTGCTGTGCATCTTGTGGAATTTTAGTTCCCCGACCAGGAATTGAACCCAGGCCCTCGGCAGTGAGAGTGCGGAGTCCTAACCACTGGACCACCAGGGAATTGCCAAGGCTCTTAGATTCTGCTCGTCTATCTGAAGCCCCTCAGCAAAGTCCATGGCAAGACAGTGATGCAGCCTTTGCTGGGCATGGCACAAATACCCAGTGAGCCGAAGCTCACCTGCTGGTGAGACAGCTGCCCGTAACCAACGTTCCTGGGGTGATGCTGACCTGAGGCCTGACTGTCAAGCCCAGTGGGTCAGCGAAATAAGGAAATATAGGGGCGTGCTGGCCCTTCTCAGTCACGACTAGTCCTTCCTTCTTTTGAGTTGAAATCTTCCTTCCTGTCTCTTCCCCCATGTCCTGCCCTCTGGAATATCCCAGAACATATATGCTCACCCTCCCTCAGGAGACACTGGTCATCTGGTTAATTAATTGATTGATTGGTTCATTCATTCAACAAATACCATGGACTGGTTGCCAGGGATAATGGGTGTACTGGGTTGAATAGCATCATCCCCAAATTTATGCCCACTTGGAACCTCAGAATGAGACCTTTTTTGGAAATAGGGTCTTTGCAGATGTAATCAAGTTAAGTTGAGGTCATCCTGGAAGACGATGGGCCCTAATCCAATGATTTACAATCTCTTAGAAGAAGGGAGAAATTTGGGCACAGACACAGAGGGAAAACACCACGTGAAGACACAGACAGCCAGGGAGAAGGCCACGTGGTGACAGAGGCAGGGACTGGGTGATGCCATCACGAGTCACGGGCACCAAGGACTGCCAGCCACCACCAGAAGCTGAGGTGGCGTCCTGGAACGGATCCTCCCACTGAGCCCCCAGGAAGTAACCACCCCAGCTGACACTTTGATTTTGGACTTCTGACCTCCAGAACTGTGAGAGAAGAAACTTCTGTGTTTTAAGTGCCCCCCACTCACTTTGAAGCACTTTGTTAAGGCAGATGCAGTCGAGTGACTGAAACAAGCATGGCTCCTACTGTCAATCTACTTACAGGCCTAGTAAGGAAGAGAGATTAAAAAATACAGTTCACAAACAAATAGGGGACACTTAAAAGGGCCTGCAGCAGGGTCAGTAATGCGTGGGGTTGGCGGGACAAGCATGCCGTGGATAGAGCGGTCTGGGAGGAAGGAGGGCACGGGGCAGCTGCATGAGGAGTGTGTCAGGGAGCGATTGTGGGTGGAAGGAATAGCATGGGCAAAGGCCCTGAGGCGGGAAGAGCTTGATACCCTCGGAGAACAGAAGGGAGGCCAGTGTGGCTGAGTAGGTGGGAACAGGGGAGACAGCTATGAACTCAGGTAGGGCAGCGTCACTTAGGGAGGCCAGGGAAAGGAGCGAGTTTTTTCTTCTGTGTGCATCGGGACATCTTTGGAGGGTTTTTAAGCAGGAGAATGATATGATCAGATTGATGTCATTTTGACTGCTGTGTGGAGGATGGGAAAACATTCACTCACTCACTCATTCATGCATTCAATGACTAATAATACAAGTAAACAACCCAGAGCCATGGCCAGGCCTGCAGATGGAATGCAATGGCCAAGAGAGTGCCCTGGGGTGGTCAAGGCGGTCAGAGGATCCCACACTGGTAAGACGAGCTTCAAGCAGAGACCCGCTGAGCCAGGAGAGGGGTAGGGGATGGTGCCCCCAGCCGCGGGCGCAGCAGCGCAAAGGCTCCACAGCACTCTCCTGCTTCCACAAGCTGTATCTTCACCGGGCTGGATGTGATGGTTCCTGCAATTTTTCTCATAAGATCCTTTAAATGTTGTAATAATTTCCTGACAATGATGCTCGCAGCTTGCTATCCAAGAGCTCAGTTGTTCTGCAGGCCTTACCAATTATGTTTATCATCACAAGGTTTCATAAACACTTTATAATTCGCAGAGCCCTTTTGCGGTTCTGTTCAACACACCCTCCCATGGCCCAAGGTGTGGGGAGAAGGCAGATGTTCAGATCGATCTTATTTCACCTCCAGAGAGGTCTAACTCCATCCACTCATGCAGGATAACCGCCTGCAAGCTCCAGAGACAGGTGTAGATAAAGACCCACACCCAGGGGCAATAATGTGACGGTTCAATGGTCACTGAGCGATAACAGCCAGATATACCAGGGAGCCGTGGTCTTTTGAAGACCATAAAATCTGGCAGGCTGGTAAAGAGCTGGCTCTGGCAATGTGGACTCAGGTCCAGAGGCCCCAGCCAGGAGGGAAAGACAAGGTTTGGTCCCCCGGCTCTCTGGCCTTGAGCAAGTCTCTTAAGCTTTCTGAGCCTCAGCTACAAAAGAGGGATGTCGTTTGAGTCTCACAAGAGGCCCAGGAGGGAAGCTCTGAGTGGTTGAGAGTAGGTCAGGCTGCTGGGTGTTAAGTCCTGCCTCTGCCACCAGGACCTGCATGACCCTGGACATGTTACTTAAGGACTCTGTTTCCCTAACCATAAAATGGGGGGAAAGATAGCATCCGCCTTACATGGTTGTTGAGAGGATCAAATGAGATAATACTTAGTAGGGCTCAGTGAATGCTAACTAGCACTATCCTGGCTTAGAGATGAGGAAGAGAGGTAAAGTCCCTAAACGTTACTCAGGTGTTTTCCTGCTATATTTCCTTGTTGATGATGATGGTGATGAAAGTGGTGGTGGTAATCATGATAGTGGTGGTGGTGGTGGTGATGATGGAGATGGTGGTGGTGGTGGTGGGATGATGGTGATGATGGTGGTGGTGGTGGTGATGATGGAGACGGTGGTGGTGGTGGTGGGATGATGATGGTGATGATGGTGGTGGTGGTGGTGATGATGGTGATGATGGTGGTGGTGGTGGTGATGATGGAGATGGTGGTGGTGGTGGTGATGGTAGTGTTCGTGGTGATGATGGTGATGATGGTGGTGGTGGTGGTGATGATGGTGATGATGGTGGTGGTGGTGGTGATGATGGAGATGGTGGTGGTGGTGGTGATGGTAGTGTTCGTGGTGATGATGGTGATGATGGCGGCGGTGGTGGTGACAGCAAATGGGTTAGTGTGTGTTGGAATAGTTATTTCCTCAGCGCTAGGATCTATTGTTGCCGGGGATGCCTGGAGCCTCTGGGGGCCAGTGAGCACCCACAGGAGCAGCCTTGCTCTAATCTGCACAAGTGCCATTTTCTCTGTGAGCTGTGACTCGACAAAGGCTGAGAAGCCCTATTTAATTTGATACTGTTCATATCATTCTGCCCTCTATTTGTTGCTTAGTAACACTGACTCCCTCTTCTTCCTATTTTTTTTTCTCTAAAGACAAAGTCTTCCCACTTGCCCTTTTCATTCAATTCAACAGATTCTTTTAAAAGGTCCCTGGACAGTTGGTGAACGAGAAGATCAGAGCCTCGATCCTAACTACTGTCTCCTTAGATGAAATATTTTCCCATTTTGACAAGTGCCTTTGAGGACTGTGTGATGAGGAAAGAGCCCTGGCTGGGAGCCAAGGACTTGAAACTGAGTTCTGATTCTGCCACTACCTCAGCCTGTGACATTGGGCTGGTCACTTAACTTCCTGGGGGGTTCCCATGCTGCGGTAGATTAAAAATGGCTGTAAATTCTTCATAACCCATCATGTTGAATGTGGGCTGGCTCCCCTGTGACTTATTTTGAATGACAGCTTGTGAACTTCTGGCGGAAATGGATGCTAGTTTCTGGGGCTGGGTCTCCAGGGATGTGCAGCATCTGCTTTTGCCCCCACCTTGGAACCTCTCTCATGTAAGCCAGCTGCCATGTATGAGTCTGACTGCCCTCAACCACCATGCCAGGAGGTTCTTCTGCCTGGACCCACCTGCTGTGTCACTTCTCCAGGCCTTTGCATTCAGCCTGCCTTCTTCCCGGAAGGCCCTTTCCCTCCTCTTCCTACAGCAAACCTCTGCTCCTTCTTTGGGATCTAGCTCAAATGTTACCCTTTCTCCAGCTGCCCCCAGGCTACCTCTGGACTCTACAGGCCCTCACGAAGATGTCTGAGCCTTATTCTGAAAATAACTCTGCTGCCCTTGGTAGGGCACATCCTGGGCCCCAGCGTCTCTCCAGGCAGAAGGTACATGCTGACATCCGGCCAGACCGTCCTCCCCTAGGCTCAGGGAACCAAGGTGTTATGTACTCGAGGACGGCAGCTTGTGGTCCCTGCATTGGGGCAGCACAAAGGCAACCTGAACTGTGGATAACAAGTGATACCATATTTTCTCCAGGAGAAAAAATTCAATTCAGTGAATTTGTGCAACATTTCATGTACCACGAAGTAACAGTCTCAAGGCAACAGCCAAGAGAATCCCTTGTACCCAGGCTCCTTCTCCTTTCTTGTTCCAGGAGTTCTTTCGCAAGTCACAGAGCAAGTTGCAGCCAGAGTCTGACAGTTTCCATTGTATCAAAAACTTGGGGGAAACAATTATCTGTGATCACAGTAAGCCTTCTGGGTAATTTATATTTCTAACGATTATCAAAAACAATATCTCTTTAGCTAAACTGTCCAAACTGCTCCCACAAATATCAAAAGTGCTTTTTCCCCCCAGCTTTCCCTGCTAGTCTCCGCGTCGACACCTATCTGTGGTATTCTGATCGCTGCTGCTAAGTGGGTGTCTGGAAAGTTTTGGGGAGGATTTTGAACTGGGTAATGTTCAGCTCCTCTTGACATTACCTAAGTGCTTTATGCCTGAGTTTTCTTCTATTGTTTCCTGCTAAAATGAGCGAGAAGTTGTCTCCCACCAGCTCTGGCTTTTGTCAAGATGACAGCGGGGACTTGGACTGAAAGCTTGTCACTTCAGAAGGGAGGGAGGAAAAGCCGCAGCCCCATGTGAAGGCACGGGAGGAAGTTGGGAGCCCACAGCCTGGGGGTGTTTGTTTAAAAGGGGCCTTTAGTGACACGTTTTATCTTCCTCAGAGCCACCTGAACCCCTGCCCAGGTGA
The DNA here is from genome assembly GCF_008692025.1 of Phocoena sinus. NCBI lineage: Eukaryota > Metazoa > Chordata > Mammalia > Artiodactyla > Phocoenidae > Phocoena > Phocoena sinus. The sequence goes on along the minus strand of NC_045767.1, from coordinate 119,475,279 downwards.
GCTTGTTGGGTTTCAGACGTGGGGGCTGGGGGTCGTGTGGCACTGTAGCAGGGATTGGGGACAATTGGACCAAAGAGGTGTCACAGCATGACCTTGGGCAGACCCCTCGACTTCCCAGAGCCTCTGACTCCCTGTCCATAACCTGGGGACAATAGCTACCTCCCAGGGTCCTTGTGTGGATTTAATGAACCACCAGGTGTAGTGACCATTTGTAAGGAGGGGTGATGATTTTGGGGGTGATGTGAGGGAACCAGGATGCACTGGTCCCACTGTGCACTGGCCCTGTGCTGCCACTTCCCCACAGGTTAGTTCACAGACCTTCCCAACAACCCGTGGGGTACAGGGGTATCCTGAGTTGATGCTCAGGGAGGTCTGTGAGTCTCCTGTGCCAGACTTACCTAATGACCCTCCATGCTCGGTTCTCTGATGTAAGGTCAGTACCTCTTGGGAGCAGCCACGACGTCCTTCAGTAGGTGATGGACGGATAAACCGGTACATCCTCACCATGGAATACTATTCAGTGCTGAAAAGAGATGAGCTATCAGGGCATGAAAAGACATGGAGGGAACTTAAATGCATACTACTAAGTGAACGAAGCCAATCTTATAAAGGCTCCATACCACGTGATTCCAATTATATGACATTCTGGAAAAGGCAAAACTTTGGAGACAGTAAAAAGATCAGTAGTTTCTGGGGCTGGTGGGGGGAGGGATGAATAGGATTTTTAAGGGAGTGAAACTCTTCTGTACGATACTATAATGGTGGATACATGTCATCATGCATTTGTCAACCCCCATAAAATGTACAACACCGAGAGTGAACCCTCGTGTAAACTATGGACTTCACGTGATAATGATGTGATAATGCAGGTCCATTGATTATAACAAGTGTGCACTCTGGTGGGGGACGCTGATAGTGGAGGAGGCTCTGGGTGTTGGGGAGTAGGGGGTATATATTAGAAATATCTGTACTTTCTGCTCAATTTTACTATGAACCTAAAACTGCTTTAAGAAATAAAGTCTGGGGCTCCCCTGGTGGCACAGTGGTTGAGAGTCCGCCTGCCGATGCAGGCAACGCGGGTTCGTGCCCCGGTCCGGGAAGATCCCACGTGCCGCGGAGCGGCTGGGCCCGTGAGCCATGGCCGCTGATCCTGCGCGTCCGGAGCCTGTGCTCCGCAACGGGAGAGGCCACAACAGTGAGAGGCCTGCGTACCACAAAAAAAAAAAAAAAAAAAAAAAAAAAGAAAAGAAATAAAGTCTACTTTTTAGAAAGAAGAAGAACCAAAAGAAAAAAAAGTAAAGTCGACACCTCCACCAGGGAGACTTCCCTGACTACTGTAGCCAGTGGCAATTTCTTCCCATGCTGGGAATCTGCAGACCAGCACAGCTTCTGCCCAGTTATCTCATTCCTGTTCTCTAACAGGTGGCTGGTGTTTCCAACATCTGAACCAAACCTCCAGGGCAGGGACAGGGGATGTGCCTTAGAACCTTCCACCTCTTGCTGAAGAACCCAGGGATGAAACGCGTAGTAGGTTCCCGGCAAATACGGCAGCTGCTGCGGGGTCCAGACCTGGTGGCACAGCGCCCTGTGGCTTGTTGACCAAATCATCAGCATCCTCTGAGCTGCCCTCAGCAACGCCATGACCAGGCCCCCATTTTGGTGGCTTTCATGGTCACTCCTCTCCACCGATCCCACAGGCTGAGCCCACTTCTTAGGTGAGGGACCCGAGGCTGGAGGAGGAGGTGCACCTCACCTGGTGCCGCAGTGACTGTGATGGTTAAGTTTATGTGCCGACTTGACTGGACCAAGGGGTGTGCAGAGAGCTGGAAAAGCCTCATTTCCGAGTGTGTGTCTGAGAACGCTTGAGTTAGGACTGAGTAAGGCAGATCACCCTCCCCAGTGTGGGCGGGCATCCTCAATCTGTTCGGGGCCTGAATAGAACAAAAAGGCGGACGAAGGGTGAATCCACGCAACTTCAGCTGGGCTGTCCCTCTTCTCCTGCCCTTGGCATCGGCTCAGGCCTTCTGACTTGGATTGGAACTACCACCAGCCTTCCTGGGCCTCCAGCTCTACAGAGGGCAGATTGCAGGACTTCTCAGCCTCTGTGATTACATGAGAATACCTTGTAATACATTTCTTTCTATATATCCATATATGTCCTCTCGGTTCTGTTCTTCTGGAGAACCCACCTATTGACCTAGTGGGGTGATGAGGACACAGAGGTGGGGGTTCTGGGATGTGCTTCTCCTCTGTGAGGACATTTGTCCTTCTTCTGCTCTAAAGTTGCCTTGGCATCCTCAAGCTCTTTTTTCCAGTATGAAACTTCTCGATGTACTTGGTGACTCATCAGAAGGCCCCTAAGTGGCAGTCACTGTGCTTTCAGAGATGAGGAAATCACGACTCAGACTCATGGGGGCTCAGAACTACCCGGCAACAATGCAGCGTGTGTGGGGTGTGCATGTGGGGTGGGTGGAGGTTCAGGCCGGCGTGGGTAGGTGGGGCTGCGGGGGCCCTGATGTAGCACCCAGCCCTGGTGACACAGAGCCACGTGACCAGTGCCAAGCCCTCTGGCCGCTTCTGCTGCAATTTTAAGAATTCTTCAGAGTGGACTGTGAGCTCAGGTGTATAAAGGAACATAGGAAAGGAGGGAGCGGGAGGGGGGATGGTCAGAGAAATGGGGGATAGAGGGAGCAGGGTTTGGGAGCCCTGCTCCCAAAGGCTCTGCCACCGACCAGCTCTGTGATGTGTGATCTTGGGGAGCCACCACCTCCTTGAAGACGGAGGGAGGCCACCTGGTCGGTCATGGTGTCAGGAAGACCCATTGAGATGTAACACCAAAGAGAGTTTCCTATCTTGGAGGTGGACAAGGGCAGGTGGGACAGCCTCCAGCAGGGAGGCTGGGAAGGGGTCTGTGGGAGCACGGCTGGAACGTGCTCCAGACCTTGCTAAATGCTGAATGCAGCTCTTCTGCTCCCAGCTATCCAGGACTCCCCATAAATCCAAACTTCTGGCTCTGTTGGCCTGGGCAGGATGGGCTCTCCAGGTGGTTCTAATACTCATGCAGCCTGGGCTGGGAACCTGCAGCCCACAGCAGGGCTCCTCTGACTTTACCATCTACATGAATCACAGGAGTAGCTCTTTGAAATGAAGACTCTTAACTCAGGAGGTCTGAGGTGGGATGGGTTTCTGCATCTCTAACAGTCGCCCAGGTGAAGATCACACTTGCAATCACTCGCCTTTACAGTCACGGGCCTTAAATTTCCCTGCGCATCAGAATCCCCGGGGAACCTGTTAAAATGTGGATACATGGGTGATCCTGGGGTCTCACAGTCCTAGATGTCCAATGTGTGGCTGACATACCCCACGTGCTGTTCTGATCTCACTAGCTCAGTAGGTTACACACTCAGGACCTAGGTCGCTGAGTCTGCGGAACACTCGGCCTGGTCGTTCAAGGGCAATTTCCCAACTCTCAATACTGCTTGTTTATCATCCTGGGACCCACAAGAGGGTGATTTGGCCCCTTGATTCCTTGATTTTGATGAGTATATGTTTGAATGCCAAGGGGTTGGTTCAGTACTCCGGTTATGTTTATCCAAGGCTGCCCTTGCAAGGGTTGGAATTTCCATGCCTCACCTAAGCTCATCTGCAGGACCCCAGTGGACACCAGATGACAGCAAGACTACAGTCCCAACACAACATTAGGATTATATTAATCTCCTGTGGCTGCTGTAAAAATATTGCCACAAACTCAGTGGCTTAAAACAACAGTTCTGGAGCCAGAAATCTGAAATCAGTATCATTGGGCTGAAATCAAGAAGAATCCACTTCCTGCCCTCTTCCAGCATAGAGGCTGCTGGCATTCCTTGGCTTGTGGCTGCATCACTCCCATCTTCAAGGCCAGCATCTTCCGGTCTCTCTTTGCTCCATCTTCACATCACCTTCTCTATGTGTGAGTCGAACCTCCCTCTGCCTCTCTCCTTTAGGGATACTTGTGACAGTCTTTAAGGTCCACTTGGAAAATCCAGGGTAATCACCCCATTTCATGTAATTACCTCACATGTCATTTAGTCACAAGTGCAAAGACATTTTTTTCCAAATGAGGTAACTAACATTCACAGGGTCCGGGAGGTAGGACCTGATATCTAGGGGACCATTTTTGGCCTAATACACTGATGGTCTGAAAAAGGCCCCAACTCTGCTGTCCTTCAGATGAAAACTCACGAACGTCCTTCCTCACTTTTCTCTGTACGCTTGGCATGTAGCCCAATGCCTGAAACTGGTAGGCACTGGGCTACATGCCAAGCATACAGAGAAAAGTGAGGAAGGATGTTTGCTGAGTAAATTGAAATGGACTTTAAATAGGAAAGAAGTGGGCAAGCACATGAATGCAGAATCTGAGAACAGGGAGACATCAGAGGACTGCAGATGGGACAATAGGACTGAAGTGTGGGAGGCATTTTTAGATGTCCCATTAAAGGGTCTGGATGCTGTCCTCATGAAGCCATTCATTCCTTCATCCATTCATTCATTCAGTACTCCACAGCAAAGCACAGGTTTCGACTTCGTGGGGGAGTGAAGACAGGCCTCCTAGAGAGATGGCATTGAATTAGGACAAGAGCTGTGTTTTACTAAGTTCTCTTAGTTTCTCCAAGTTGTTGCCCTATGAGTTTGGGTGCCATATCAGTCAGGGTTCTCTAAAGAAACAGAACCAATAGGGGATATCTCTATCTCTATCTCTATCTCTATCTCTATCTATCCCTATCTCTATCTCTATCTATATATCTATACCAACATCTAGAGAGAGATTTATTTTAAGGAACTGGCTCATGTGATCATGGGGGTTGGCAAGTCCAAAATCTTCAGGGCAGGCTGGAAACCCAGGGAAAGGTTGATGTTGCAACTTAAATCTGAAGGTCATCTGCTGGCAGAGTTCTCTCTTCCTCAGAGGACCTCAGTCATCACCTCTTAAGGCCTTCATCTGATTGGGTGAGACCCACCCACGTTATAGAGGGTCATCTGCTTTACTCAAAGTCTACTGGTATAAATGTTACTCTTGTCTAAAAAAGTATCTTCACAGCAACATCTAGACTGGTGTTTGGCCAAATCTTGGCCTTGACAAATTGACACATAAAAGTAACCATCACAGCTGCTGTATTTTCTGATGCATTAAGATTTATGACTGTTGAATCTCTGTGGATTGTACCTTGCACAATTACATAATACCCCTCTTTGTTCCTGTGAATGCTTTCTGCCTTGAATCCTTTAGACAACATTAGTTTGTCATTCTTGTTATCTTTTAAATTTTAGTTTTCAAATGTAGACTATTTTGGACTTCTATTCGTCAGCATTTTTGGTGTCTGCCTTTGTAAACAGCACTTAAACTAGATTTGGATTTTATCCCAGCCTTACGGGTTTGTGATAGGAAATTCAGCCCATTCACATTTCTTATGAAAGTTGATATCCATGGTTTTAAATTTTTCATCTTTTATTAGATTTTGTTGTTATTGCTGTTATTTCCTGTGTCTCCCCCCTTTCTTAATTTTGTCTCTTTACTCATTCTCTCCACCCTCCCTACCTCCGCCCATTAATTCAGAAGTTCTACTCAGCTTCTTTTTTACCAGTTGGTGCTTTACAACTCCTGATACTCATAATTAAACGATACTTCCCTGTTGATGTATAAAAAGTAAATGGTAACAATGTCCCCCTCCCCAATGAGATTTTTCTCCCCATCTTCCCTGGCACCAAATCAGACCCTTGTACTTCTCCACTTCACTCCTTGCTCAACTCCTGAAGATCAATTCTAGTTTTTACTTTCAGGCTAATACAGGTTTCCCTTACAGTATGTTTCAAGAATCCCTATTTAGCAGTTATTGTACAGAATCCCAGGCATATTTAGATTAAACCACATATTTTGCAAGGGTCATTGCTCACCACTATTTTCTGTGTCTTATCTCGAGATTTCTGCTGTGATTGAACTATGTCGGTGAGAGGGAAACTTCCGCGGGTCAAAGGGGCCTTCTCTGTGTCTTGACATGTTAGATATTTTCCTTCTTCTGCCCTGACACATGAATTCCATCATAGCAGGGCAGAGGCGCGTTGATCAGACAGTCAGAATCCCTGGACATTGTCCCAAAATTGCCTAGGAATCTGGCACCACTCTGAATCTCCTTGTTTGGGCTGTGACCGCTTTTTTCTGGAATTCTGCAAGACTTTCTCATAACTTATCCTTGGAGTTGGAGACTTTATGGCATATCTTCAGCCCAGAGACATTTTCTTCTAGCATTTCTTTCATTTGTTTCCCCTCCAGCTCCTTTTGGAGTGCCTGTTCTTTACATGCCGTACCGCCTGGAACTGCCAGCAAGCCTCTCATTTTCTCCCTGATGATTTTCATGTATTGTTCCTCCACATTTTAAGGCATTTATTCCACATTATCTTCCAGTGCTAATTTTTCTCACCGCGACTATTCTCTTTCTGAATTTACCTACAACTTTTAAAGTTTTTAAAATCCATGGCATATGTTAAATGTTTCTGTGCTCTGACTGAGGTTCATTTTCTCTCTTGCCTCCCCAGGAGGAATTGTTCAATCTGTCCCCTTCCCACTGTTTATTGGGTCCCTTCACAGGTTTTTTCCTTGATGGTGGTCTCCTTGATGGTGGGCAGTGACCAGCCAGTGGGGATGGATGACAAGCTGCTAATGTTCTTGTAGACAGTGACAAATGAGTTGGAAAAGTCCTGCCAAGATAATGGAGGAGGGGTCTCTGCTCCCAGCCTTGCAGGTGCGAGGAGGGCTGCTGATCCCAAGGGTGGGCTGCAGGAGCCATTCAGGTCAGCCTCCAGCCCTCCATGCTGAAGGAGAGGATGGGCAGTAAAGATGGGTGGGTTAGAAAGAAAAGAAACTCATCTGATTAGTTTTCAAAGAGCCTCTAAGCTCCCAATAGACAAATGAGAAAGAGAATCCTTCTCAAAATTAAGAAATATGAAATGTCCAGCCTCTTAATTACCATGGAAATGCAAATTGCAATTGCAAAGGGACCATTTTTCATTTGCCATAGTAGGCAAGGCTAAAAAAATAAAGTAATTCTCCAAGCCAGTGTGTACCCCTCGGAAGTAAACTGGAGGGAACTTTGAGAAACTTGTTTTGGTAAAATGTATCTATAGATCTGAAGAAGCCTATCAGGATCCAGTGATTCTGCTTCTAGGACTTTGCTCTAGTGCACACACACATATACCAACACATGCAGTGTGATCACAGTAACTTCTGGAAACCCTTTCTTAAATATGCATAAACCCCAAAATGTAAACAGTAATAGCCTTTGAGTGATTTTTTTTTCTTCTTTTTACTTTGTGTTAATTCTCCAAATTTTCTGTAATTAGTATACTGCAAGGGGGAAAGAGTTCTGTGTGATTTTGGACAAATACCCGTCTATGTCTGAGCCCCAGTCTTCTCATCGATAGAAATGCGCCCAATGTCACCTGCCTCACGGTGATATTGGGGATAAAATGAAAAACCTTGAGGTGTGAAAACCCCCAAACTGAGCCTGGGGCAGAGTGGGTGCTGCTCGACGCCTGTTTCCTTCCTTCCTCTGTGAGCCTCACCGGGTCAGACACGAAGATGGGGATCGGATGGAGGGGGCAGCTGGAGGATAAAGTGAGGTGCCTGATGTGAGTCTCGTGGCTTTAACAAAAGTCCCCGAGGTAGTGTGTTCAGTGGATAGAACTCATCTCCCAAACCATCTGGAAACTTTGCTCCCGAAATATTGGTCACATATTCCCGGCAGCCATTCTGAGCAGCAGTTTCTGCAATGATAACCCAGAACAGGCATCTCAGGTTGGCTGTGAGGACCACACAGCAGACACAGCCCAGGAGGCGCCCCGCACCGCCAACCGGTGCTTCACAGCCCCAAGGCCTGTCTCAAGTATAGACCTTTGCCCCTATCTGCAAACCACACCTCTCAGACCCCAGGGAAGAACCGAAAGGAGGGTTTCCAAACTGCCTTAGCCTCGCGCCACACATTTACCTTGTGAAAGCGTGCTACGTGGCACTTCATGCATTTAAAGCAGCCCTTGGTTACAGGTACACATTTAAATGGGCCACATCTTCCTATCCCTGTTCTTCTGTTAGGGGAGCCCTCTCCATCTTTGGTGAGGCCGAAATTAAGGCGTCTGGTGCATAGTAGGCGCTCAACGTGTTAGTTAATATTGCAATAACAATGATAATGAATCTGAACTTGGGGACGCTGAGGCCAGGGTAGTGTGTGAAAGGTGGTCCGAGTCTCGTCCGAGGGTCCAACCACCTGTTACTCACCGAGTGCACGTCTTTCCCAGTGACTTGACGGTCTGTGGGCGTGGAGTGGCAGGGCCGGGTCTGTGCCAGGGCTCGAGTCCACTCGGAAACTTTCGCTGTGGGCGGGTCCGACCCGCCCACCCGGCGACCTCTTCTCTGAGGCCCTGTGGGCCAGTGGGCAGCTGTCAGGCGAGGCGCTCTGTGATTGGCAGAGGAGAGCAGTGATTGGCAGGCACGCCGGCCGCTCAGCGGGCCGAGTCGGCGCCGCGTCCTCCTGGCCGCGTCGAGAGTGGAGGGCAGCCTGCGGCCCCGCCCCAGGCCCCGCCCCTCCCCTGCCCTCGTTGTGGGCAGAGCTCTCCCGCTGCTACTGTAAGCTGCGCCGCCCGCTCGGTCGCGGTTGCTACCCTTTGGCCCCGGTCAGTCCAGCTCCTTTCGAGCAACTTTGCAGCGAGCTCTGAAGCCCAAGGGCGTCGCGGCGCCGCGTGAGGCCTACTAGCGGGCCGGTGAGTACTTCACGGCAAGGGGCGGTCGCAGGGTGGGCTGGAAAGAGAACCGGGAGCACCCGGAGTTGCAGCCCGCCTCGGCCTCAGTTTCCCCATCTGAGCGGACTGGCGGCTGGTACTAGTGTCCCCTGCAAGTTCCCCAGAAGTTGGAGGGCCGGGGTCCCGTCCTCTCCGCGACGCTCACGGTAACCCCTGCCCGGGCCTCGATCGCGTCTTCCTTCCGGGGTGCGCGCCCCCTCGTCCCCAGTCCGGGCACCCCGGGCATCGCGGGGCACTGCGCGCTCCGAGCACCGTCACGCCCGCGAGCCTGGCTTAGAAACCACACTGCCGGCGGGAAAACCGGCCTCAGAGGCAGGCGGCTTGTGGCGCTGGGGACCCGGCGAGTGGAAGGGGGCGCGCCTGCCCTGCGTCCCACAGCACCTGTACCGAGTTGCCCAGTCATGGCCCTTCCTCCGCGGCCGTCGGCTGGCTCTCTGGGACTCCGGGCCGCCCTCAGTGCCCCCGGGGCCGCTGGAAGGCGCCTGGGCCTCATCATAGGGGCTGCTGGGTGTGTGTGTGTGTGTGTGTGTGTGTGTGTGTGTGTGTGTGTGTGCGCGCGCGCGCGTGCTGCGGGTTCACTCCCCAAGCGGGCACGTGCCCTCCTGAGGGGGCTGATTCTGAGACTGAAGCCCCCACTGCCCACTTAGAATCTGTGTAGCAGTTACTCTCCCCTGGTGCTCCTCAGTAAGGCATGGCGAGGGGCAGTGGCAGCCCCTGGGCCCTGGCTGGTGTGAACCTGGCCCTCAGGAACATCAGTTTCTGTTTTGATAGATGGAAACTTTCTGGGGAATCTGACTTTTGGGCGTGGTGGAGCTGAGCCCTCTCACACCATTTATTGTAGTTGATGTTAAGAAATTCCGAGGAACTAACATTTGTACAGTATTTGGCCCTCGCAGTAGTCTTAGGGGTAGGAATTATATCCCTATTTGACCCATGAGGAAGTTAAAACCCCACAGCTGATCATGCAGAGCCTGGTGGGAAACCTCTGCCCCTGGGCAGGTGCTGAGAACCAGTGCCTGCCTCTCCTCACCTTGGACAGTGACCCCTGGCACTTGGCCCATTTGTAAAGGGCTTTCCCTTCTGCTGTGATGCATCACTGAGGGAACGATGCCCTGGGTACCCACTGTGCTGGCTGCCTGACCTCACTGCAGACTCAGTGAGGAAGCCACGCCAACAGAAACCCAGAGGCCATACTCTCCACTGCCCGTCCTGTCAGCTCTGTCTCCAAGGGGCTGTGATTCTCACTGGAGCCCCTCGGCATCTGATCAGGGATTCAGAAGAACGTTCCTTTATATACTTGCTCCCCCAGCAAATGGACCTTTGCCTGGACACAGGAAAGTTTGCTGGGAGACCGCATCTCATCTTCTTTCCCAGGATGGAAGGGTATGTGGAGGACTCCCCACTCAGGCCTCCCCTGCCCCACCCAGGCCAGGGCTGGACAGGCCTTTGGGGCTGGTCACAGAGGGGAACCTAGTTCAGTCCCTGACCCCCAAAATGCCTGTGCTGTGGGACAGAGACCAAATCCTTGTCCACAATAGTGGTGGTAAGAATTATGACAGCGAGCTTGCTCTATGCCTCATATGGCTCCCTCCCCTCTCCCAGGTACCCTCCTCACAAGTGGCACCAACACCATGGCCCCAGGGCACAAATCAGGCCCCATTCTGCTCCCCGCTGCCCACATTCAGTTGGTGATGCTTCTGTTTCTCCTGGCCCAGGAGCGCACTCAGATGCCTGCCCTCGGCAAGGCCTCCTCACTTTCCCTGGAAGACCACCCAGCTCCCTCCCTGGTCTCCCTGGGCCATCCCCATACAGCCCTGATGGTTCTTTAACTGCCACTGCGCTACAGCACCAGCCTGCATTTCCTTCTGCCCTAGGTTCAACCCCACACTAAGCCTGGCACTTGTTCAGGCCCTCGGGACCTGCCCCAGGTCCCAGCTGCCCGCTCAGCCTCTTTTCTCCTTCCTGTGCGCCCGCCCCAGAGTCACTTCCGCACCTTCCCAGCCATGTTGCCTTTAAGCCATGTCCGTTGCCCTTTCTCCTGGGCAGTCCCCCACTGAAATGCCCACACACCTCCATTCCTCCCTCCCTTCACCCTTGCCTGGCTCATGTCTGCTTGTCCTAAAGCTTTAGTCAAGGCCACTCATCCAGAATCCCCACCCTGCCCCTTTTCCACCGCTGAGTGTGGCCCCCTTCTGTGCTTGCAGCCCCCAAGAGCTCCCTCTTTGTGGTTGTCAGTTTGGGTGTCATCCTTCCCATCTGGACTGAGTTCTCCGAGGAGGATCCTATAGTCCTATAGGATCCTCTCTGGGGCCTGGGAGGCCCAAGTTGGGGCCCGGCACAGGGTCGGCCCACAGTCCATGTGCGCTGACCCACCCCGGCCAGGCGAGGAGCATTCCCAGCTTATTCCCGCTTAGTCCTGGGAACTTGGCACATTGGGTGGAGCCGGAATGTCCCTTGGTTTGGCCCTTAATACTCTAGGGCAAAAATAGGTACCTCCAAGGGCTATGTGCCCTTGTCTTGAGGAGCAGCCCTGTGCCAGGCTGCTGGGCTATCCAGAGCAGACATCCCAGACCCTGGGAACCCCTGGGCCCTCTCCCTTCAGGCTCAGTCACAGACGGGTTTTAGAATAACATTTTGTGGTAATTCCAAAAACCTTGCACGTTCATTATAGAAAATTAGGGAAGTACATTTAGAAAAAGAATAAAATAAAACTACCTGTAGTCTCTTCACTCAGACATAGTATAACCATTGTGGGGGCATTTTCTTCCATCTTTTTGTGCAGACGAATTTTGTTTTCATCCTAAATAGACTCAGGTCAATAGCTCATGCTGCTTTAGATCCCACTTAACAGCGTCATACAAACATTTCCTTATCTTTTTTTGTTTTGTTTTGTTTTGTTTTTTTGCGGTACGTGGGCCTCTCACTGTCGTGGCCTCTCCCGTTGCGGAGCACAGGCTCCGGACGCGCAGGCTCAGCGGCCATGGCTCACGGGCCCAGCCGCTCCACGGCATGTGGGATCCTCCCAGACTGGGGCACGAACCCGTGTCCCCTGCATCGACAGGTGGACTCTCAACCACTGCGCCACCAGGGAAGCCCAACATTTCCTTATCTTTAAACGTTCATATACAGGTCCTGGTTAACAGCTATATAGTGTAGCACCATCTGGAGCGGCTGTGAGTTTCACACCTGCCCTCTCTGGACGGTGCTGGAAAGTACAGCTGTGATGGACACCAGAGAGGTGCTCTGTAAGAGCAAAGGCGTGGAGGTCCACAGTGGCACGTGGATGTGGGGGAGCAGCAAGTGGGCTGAATGTGAAACCGTGGGCATCCCTGGTTTTTCCCCTGGTCTGGGATCCTGCTGGTGGAGGCTCTGCTCAGAGGGTGTGTGAACATCCTTAAGGCTTCCCATGGGGGCTTGTTTCAGAGGTCGGGGTGGCCCCCCTGGGGGGAGAGCAGAGTGGGGCCAGCCTGAGCAAGGGTTAGAGAGCTTGGGCTGAAGTCCACGTGAGATCATTCTCCACGTCAGTAGATGCATGATCCTAGCAGCCCTCTCAGGGGGTGGCAGCCCCTCAGCCGAGCTCCGTGATGTTGGCATTTTGTGTTTTGATGGGATAAAAATACGCCTGGGTGCTCATGTGGAAAGAATGCCGGCCACTCTGGTTTTCTGGATCTTACACAATGACAGGTTCGAAGCCATTGCTCTGGTCATGGGGCGGCAGTGTGGATTGACTGCCCCACTCGTAGGCATCGGAGGAGTCTTGGAGCTGGGGTGGAGCGGGACGCTGATGCTCTCATCCTGCAGTCAGGAGTCTGGATTCGGGATTCTGGGGCCAGGCTGGAGGGAGGGACCTGCTTCCGATCACACAGTGAGATGGGGCAGGCTCTTCCCCAGCCGGGCTCCTTCCCCCAGGCCAGGCTGCCTCGGGTGTACCTTGCAAGGCAAGCAGGCAGGTATTCTGAGTGAATGAGATGTAGCCCCTGCCTTCAGGGGCCCCAGTGTCACAGGAAAGAAGACAGAAAAGAAAGCACCAGACACCATGCGGGTCCTTCCACCGGGAGATCACCTGTGATCCTCCCTGTGACCCATCCATGGCAATGGATCATTTCGTTTGTTTTAAAATAACAAGGCCTTTGATTCAAAAAGGGTTTGGCCAACTCTCAGGGAACCTGAAAATTAATCCTCCTTTATTCATCCATTCTCACTAAGCAGAGATTTTACTTTAAACAGTATTATTTTGATTGTAATGTGACATGCATAATACTTAGCCCAACAGGCCAGCCAGAACCTGTGTTTTCCTGAAATTCCAGGTCGGACGTGGCTCCATGTGGTTTGTCTCGGGTCAGCCAGTGATCCGCACAACTGGGTTGTCTGCTAAATCACCGGCTGACTTTCCCCGCCCACAGCTGGCCGCCTGCCTAATGGGTCTGCATGTGCAGGCAGATGACGAATTTTACAAAAGTTGCCTCTTTGTTTGGTTCCGGGAAGCCTGGTGTTTGGAAGTAGCACCAAGCACTGTGTTGGTTTCCAAGCAGATCCATGTGGCTTGACTTGCTTTTGGTTTGCAGCCAGGGGGATGTTTTAAAATAAGGGCTCAGTCCCTCTGAGGGAGGAATGTCCAGATTGAAATCTCCAGGGTTCTTTGGCGGACAGAGATCTGATCTCTGGGACCCATCTCTAGTAGGAATGGAGCAGACATGGTTGCGTAGCCCCGGGGAAGTGGCGTGTGGCGCCTGGGGCCCCCTCCGACTCTTGCTGTGTGAGCAGTCTGCAGACACGTGTCAGGCACCCACTCTGGCAGGCTCGGGGCAGTCTCAGAGCTTGGAGCTGGGCACCGGGGATGCCTGGGAACCTGGTCCCTTGTGGTCTCTGGTCTCATATGGTCCTCACAGTGTCCCCAAGTGTAAGACGATTGTCCCCATTTACAGTTGAGGAAACTGAGGTGCAGAGAGGGACGTGGCCTGCTCAGGACCACAGAGGTGGTGGACACAGCCAAGGGCGCGACAGCTACGACGGGTCAGTTTGGGAGCCAGATTCCTCATTGCCGGGCTTTCCCTGCTCTGTGCTCATTTCCTCATCTCAGTGAAGAGGACGGATATGGCCTTGAGGCTGTGGTGAGGGTCATGGGATCCTTGGGGATCCCCCGCACAGTGCACGTGGTCCTGACTTCTTCAGGGTCTGTGTCTGATCCTGGTTCTCTGGCTGGGGAACTCCTAGAGCTCTCAGCTCCACGGTCTGGGGCTCATGGTTGCCCTTAATTGTGTCAGTGGTGGTTTTTGCTGTTTTGCTAAATGGCATTATTGACTAATGGAGCCCTTCCCCTGTGGTAGACACTCTGTGCTTGCCAGTCTGTTCCAGTCATCTCTTCTGACACACCAGCTTCATGGTTTCCGTCACTGCACATCTAGTATGTGTTCATATCTGGTGCATTCAAGTTCCCTGATATTTGTTCTGTGGTTCAGGCCTAGCGTGGAGGGCTTGGGAGGTGGGCAGGTCTGACTACATCCTGGCTCCAGGGGCTGTGTTCCCCCCTTCTCTTCCCCTCCCCATTTCGCTCCCCCTCTCCCCTCCCTTCCCTCCTCCCCTCGCCCTCCCTATCCCTCCTCTTCCCCTTCCCCTCTCCTCACATTTATTTAACTTTCACTCTGTGCCAGTGTATTCATTTCCTAGGGCTCATATAAGAAAGTTACAGAAACTTGGTGGCTTTAAACAATAGAAATTTATTGTCTCATAGTTCTGGAGGCAGAAGTCCGCGATCAGGATGTCGGCGGGGCTGGTTGCTCCTGGGGTCTCTAAGCAAGAGTCCTTCCTCGCCTCTCCTGGCTTCGGGTGTTGCTGGCGATCCTTGGCATCCCTGGGCGTGCAGCTGCATCTGTCTGACCTCTGCCTCCTCCTTCACATGGTGCCCTCCTCTCTGTGTCTGTGTGTTTCCCTCTTCTTATAAGGATACCAGTCACTGGATTAGGGCCCACCCTAAGTCAGGATGATCTCATGTCAAGATCCGTGATTGCATCTGCAAGGACCCCTTCTTGCAAACAAGGTCTCCTTCACAGATTTTGGGTGGATGTACTTGGAGGCCAGCTTTCATCCCAGCACAGCCAGGCACTGTGCCCAGGGCGCCGTGTGGACCATCTCACTGAATCCTCACGACATTCTACATCCCCACTTCTCAGATGAGCACACCCGAGGTCCCGTGGCTCATGCCTGGTGAGGCAGGGACTCAAGGCCTTGAGTCTTAGGGCCCAGCTCATGCCTGCTGTGGGACTTGCCGAGCCAGCCGGCCTTGAGTGTTTCCTCCCTCGAGTTCCTGCTCTGTAAAATGGGAGTGTCTTACGGGGGCTGTTGTGAGGTTTAATGAGATCACATAGAATGCTGGGCAGCCCCCACCCTGTTTCCCTTTTCCATCCCCTCTCTTTACCAGAAACTAGAGGCCAGAGCAGACTGGGCTTGGCTGGCCTCATGTGTCTGACCCTCTGCTTTTCTCGCTGCAGAATGGCCTCCGGTGCCTGTCCTCCGAGCCCCTCTGGCCCACGGTCTCCACCGCTGCCACGACAGCCCCAGGCCCGCTCACGGCTCAATGCCACCACCTCGGTGGAGCAGGAGAAGAGTGGGACGCCCCGAGCTCCCGGACCCCAGGTTGGACCTGGACGAGATGTGAGAGACACGGCTGCCTCGGCCGTGCCCCAGGCCTCGCATGCCAGGAGCCAAGAAAGGGTGGATGGAACAGGTAAGGGGATGGGGCCTGGGAAGCTGGACTGTCCTCCCCCGGGGGTGTTCTAGAAGCAGGGCGAGCACCCGAGTCCTGGCATGTGGTCCAGACACCCCTGCGAGGTTCCTCCTGCAGGGCACCCCCTGTGGTTGGGGGCCCACCTGCTCCACTCAGGGCCCCTCGACTCTCACCTTGCAGCGGGCTTTGCTCCTAAGTTCACAAACTTGGGCTGCAGCAGACTTCACGTTTCCTTATTTTATTTATAATCAAAAGCACCAGCTCCCACCTGCTCAGGGTCCCCACCAGGCACTGTATGGGGGGTGGGTGGCAGGAGGAAGTCTTCCCCACCCCAGCTGGTCCCGCCCAGCACTCGGGGCAGCCCATGTTGTTCCCTGTGCACCGTGGCCACTGCTCAGGGGCCATTCAGTCAGGCAGCTCTGCCCGGTCTGGGGGCCCCACGTGGCCACTCCCCTTGGGGACTGGCTGCCAGCCTGGAATATGGCTGGGCCCAGGCCCAGGTCCCCGCTGCCCTCTGGACCACCATCCTCCATCCCCAGGCCAGGCTTCCAAGGGCTTCCCCTCTCCCCCAGTCCACTTCTGGGCCTCCTCAGGTTTCCACTGTATCCCAGGAGGCACCTCCCAGGCGAAGAGATGAGATAGTGTGAGGACCCGGGCGTGACGGGACAGCTGGTTGTGGTGCTGGCAGCCTTGCTGACATTGGGGGAGGGACACCAGGGTTTGGTCCGTCCTCTGTCCACCTGCTGCTCACTGAGCATGGCCCTTTGCTGGCCCTGAGTGGCCATCGGCAGCACATCCTCAGGCCTGCCCCCTGCCTCCAAGGAGTCCACGGTCTCGTGAGGAGCACAGAGGTGGCCCTGGGCCTGGCGCTGGGGAGGTGGGGCCCTGCTCTGTGGGAAGAGATGACGCCTGAGCCTGGGGAGAGGGCACAGCGCAGGCAGGGCCAGCGGGAAGAAATGACCTCGCCAGGGGTGGGCTTGGGGTAGAGAGAGCCCCGGACCTCCAGGTGATGGGGTGGCAGCGAGGAAGGAAGGCTCGGATTGGTGATGCTCTCATGTCTGGCCTGCGATTTGAGCTACACCAGGAGTGAGCAGGGGGCAGGGCCAGGCAATGGGCTGTAACAGGAGCCTTGTGTGAGAGGCTCCTCTGTGCTTTCGGGACTGTTGCAGGGAAAAATCCTCAAGTCTACTGTGAGCTCCAAGAAAGGGAGGATCCCTGGACCTCTGGCTGTGATATTTGGGGAAAACATAGTTGGTATCGACGTTACTTTTTCTAATAATCCACTGAGTGCTTCTCAGTGTGTCTGTCTTATTCTCACAATGACCAAACCTGTGAAGTAGGGTCCTTGGCTCCGGTTACAGGTGCAGCGATCAGACTGGAGCCCACTGGGGACATCGGGTCTAAAAGCTCCGTGGGTGGTGAAAGACCTGTGACTTCTTTCCATGGATCACCGCCCTCTCCTCCCTGCTCACCGAGACCATCCCACGTTCTCCAAATCCGCCTCCGCCTTCCCTGTTCCCCCACCTCCCCTTTGCCACGTGGGAACCTCTGCCCAAAATATGCCATCGCCATCTCCACCTGTTGAAATCCTACCCAGCTCTCAAGGCACTGCCGCCTCTTGGACTTTCTGACCTCCTCCCACAGCAAGAAAGACGTGTGCTGTCGTAACCGGACTCACACACCCACGGGCCTGCACGCACACACGCACACGTCCAGTGGGAATGGAAATTTCCAAAACCATACTTGTCCTCAGGGTGTGTGTTGCTGTCTGATAGTCTCCATTCTGTTGCTTTTATTTAAAAACAAATGCTGCTTGTGGGCAGTAAATTGGTTCCGTGACCTTCTGGGTCGAAGTCTGTAGTTTGAAAAACGCTCTGTGGTTTGGTGCCAGTGCACCCCAGCCGGGACTCTGGAGTACATCTGTCCACATGAACTGTTTATTTACTGAGTGTCGGGGCCATGAGGTGGTGCAGGAAGATGGTGCCGGGATGGCCGAGGTGGGACGCTTGGCTGGGCTGGGCTGGTGGCCTTGAGCTGTGTGCCCTTGAGGGAGTTGGGAGGCCTCGCTGAGCCTGTCTCTGTATCTGTAAAGTGGGTGCAGTCATACCAGCCATGTGGAGTCCACGTGCTAGGACCCTGTGCTCTGGGCATGGCTCATGGGACGAGGTGCTGAGTCAAGGCCCCTCGTCCCTTAGGTGCCTGCCCGGTGGTGCAGAGAGGGTCCGTGCCTGGAGCTCGATGTGTTTCGTGGATGTCATCAAGCCTCCTGCCCCCCGAGCCGGTCTCACTTCCTATTCAGGCTTCTCCTGGGGTGTTGCCTCGCATGTCGGGGCAGCCTTCCAGTTTCACGGCCCCACTCAGTCCCTCTTGGGCGACCGGTCTCAGTGTCAGCTCCAGGCTCTGTGTGTCTGGGTGTAGGGGCTTCACGTGTGTGTCAGATTCTTCTCTCCCCCAGGAGGCTGTTGTGCTGCAAGCTGTGCGTGTGTGCGTGTGTGCGCGTGTGCGCCCACGTGCTTCCTTGTGTCCTGCACGAGGCAGGACGCCGTGACTCTCTCGGCCGCCGCTGCTCCAGGTGCTCTGTATGAGTTAGGAAAGTCCCCGGCCGTGCCCCGCCCTTCTCCAGCTCGCCCAGCCTTGCCGTTTCATTTTCCCCCTTGAGAAGCCGGCTGCCTGAGGTGAGCACCCCCAGTTCAGCACTGCCCCCGCCCCATGCAGGGGCCCCAGACCCGTGGTGGGGAGCGTCTGCCATGTGCACTACAGACCTGGGGGCTTTACGTGACCCCTTACGGTAGCTCGAGAGGGAGACTCTGTTCTTATCCCCATCTAGAGATGAGGAAACTGAGCCATCAACTTACCAAAGCAGCCAGTGCTGAGTGATGGGCACAGGGGTGATCCCAGTCTCCTGTCCCGCGCTGCCCCCATGCCCAGCGGAGCTGCAGGGACCTCCGAGCTCTGGGTGAAGAGGGCCTGAGCTCTGTGGCTCCATCACACTGGACTAGTGCCTGATTGTCCCCAGAAACGCGCCCCACTGGGCTCTTCTAATCTCCACATCTCCTTCAAAGATCACTGCATTCTCTGCTTTGTCTCCAAGGCATCTGGGCAGGCTAGGGCCTGATCTGGAATCTCTGTCCAGCCACAAAGGCCCCACAGCTGTGGGGCCAGGAAATGGGGGCTGGGAACGCGCTTGGTTTCAATCTGGGTGAAGCAAAACGGCCTCAGAGGATGGACCAAGTCAAGACTGCCAGTTTCAGATAAGAAGAGTCAGGAAACACATGTGGTCTCTGTTTGGCTTCTGACCCCGAGGGGAGGGGCGGGGAGCACTGAGCAAGCGCTGGGCCGGTTGGCACCCTCGGGGTCCCAGCCCGCCACAGCTGGGCCCTGCTGCGTCACTTCTCTCTGTGGCGTCACTGTCACTGAATTGGACACAGCAGGAAACATTCACCCCAGTGTTGACCGAGGGCCTGCCTGCTCAGTGGGTGCAGGAGACAGTGGGCAAGGCAGGCAGGGCCCACCGCCATGTGCAGGGCACAAAGGGCTCCCAGGCTGATGGCTCTGGGCAGGGGTTGGACGCAGGGTCAAGAGGTCGGCCAACTGAGTGGGGTCTCAAATGGTCGGGATAAGGAGAATGGGTGCTCTGGGGAACGTTAGAGGATTTAAACCAGAGGAGCGGCATGACCTCTGTTACGTGGAGATGACCTGTGGGAGCCGAGGCCGGCAGGGAGGCACGTGGCAGGTGGAGAAGCCCCCGGAAGCTGGGCTGACTCCAGGTCTCTGGCTGGAGCTGCCAGGTGGGTGCAGGGCGTGGGCGGGGCAGTTTCCCAGCGGGGTTCAGGGCGGGATGGTGGGATTGGGAAGGTCAGGAGACGATGTGGTGCGGGAAGGGATGCGGAGTGCTGAGTCCCTGCTGTCCTGGGGACAAACCACAGCCACAAACGACTCGCTTTCTCCTTGTCCGGTCAAGGTGCTGGCTATTGAAGATTTAGGGAGTTTTGTACACACGTTATTTTATCCTGACCCTGACTGAAGCCCTGGTCTGTCTGGTTGTCAGGCCATCACTCCGATCCCCTCACTCCAGGATGACCTGTCGTGAGGACAGATGGCAGGGGCGGTGAGGCTGTCTCCGGCCTGGTGGCTTCCTGGGACCTTTGGAAACTTGGTAGCATGCCCTTCATCCCTTACCTTTAACCTCCCCTTTGCATTCCAAGTCTTGGGTGTCGCCTCTTCCAGGAAGCCCCTGCCATCAGGATTGATGATTCCTGGCACCTCCACCGCCCCCCTGAGCCTGCACTGCTGGAATGTGATTGTCCCCGTCTGGCCCCTGGGTGGGTAGGGAGGGCGGGGGTCCTGCCTCCTTCAGCTCAGTGCCCTTGGCTCCTGGAGCTCAGGCTGGCCCGGAGCCAATGCTCAGTAAACGTCTACTGGGTGAGTGATGATGGGTGAGGTCCAGGACCCCTGCTTGGGCCTGTGGGAAGCTCAGACCTCCTGCCTGGGACCCCTGCCTTGGAGCTTAGCCAGCCCCTGGAAAAGACGGGGTCGCAGGGATTGTCCTTCTTGTGTGTTCATGAGAACCAGAGTCAGCATCACGAAGGCTGCTGGGACACCCCCTGGTGCAAGGTGACCCCGCCGCCCACAGCGATGAGGAGGACATGTGGGATGCCCTGGGGTTCTTATCACCTTTCCCTTCACGGCAGCCCACATGGTGGGTGTCAGGAGAGGACCACGGACTCTAAGGCCTAAGGCCTTAGGGAGCCTAAGGCCTTGTCCAGGGCCAGCGAGTGAGGCAGTGGAAGGGCAGCAGCCCCTAGAGACAGGAGTACGGCATCATAGTTCCTGTGTGTTTCAGATTGTGCTCTTCTTTTAAGAGCCTTTGGCGTGCGTTCAACAATTTAAACAATGTGCTCCAGCAAATCTAGATCTCAGCAGTTGTGGAAAATGGAAGCCAGCTTCTCTCTTGCTCTCAGGTATCTCTGGGGAGCTGGCAGAGCCCTCGGGACTTCTGGGAAGGGACGCCTGAGGCTCCCCAGCCCACGGCCCTGGGGTGGGTGACGAGTGGGAGCATGACTTGCTCGCCACCCACCTTTGTCTGTTTCTACTCAGAACCTGCTCAGATCAGGGAGGTGAGCTTGGCAGTTCAGTCTCCAGGCCAAGAGTGTGCTGTGTTCCAGGCCCTGTGCAAGGATTTGGGGAGACAGAGATGAAAGCTTGAGACCATTCCCTTGTCGGTCCCCTGTCCATCCCTCCCGTCTGTTCAGCATTTGCTGAGCTGTGTCTGACACTGGGGGATGGAGATGGGTCAGACCTGTGGGACACAGATCATCTCCGTAAAGGCTGGTGGGACCGTGAGAGACGCAGGAAAATGGAGATGGGCTGTGCTGGGGGGGAGGGGACAGCATCCTGGGGACTCTCCTCCCATTTCATGACAAAACGAGCATCAGTTACTAATGCGGTGTGGTGGATACAAGTCTCTCAAATGCGTGGGATCTGCAGGAGATAAATAGTATAAAGGAGGGGGTGTGCTGGTCCTCTGGATCCTCGCAGAGGTGAGGAGACTACCCAGGGCCATGCAGCTCTGCCATTGCCATTTTGTGATTGATAGAAAGACTTTCAAAAATGAGCTAGAGTCGGGACACTCTCAGTTGCTGGTGATGTTGAAACTCGATGTAAATTAACATAAGCAAAAAAAAAAAAGAAAAAGAAAAACAGGGTGTGGGGCTTCCCTGGTGGCGCAGTGGTTAAGAATCCGCCTGCCAATGCAGGGGACACGGGTTCGAGCCCTGGTCCGGGAAGCTCCCACATGCCGCGGAGCAACTAAGCCCATGCACCACAACTACTGAAGCCCGAGTGCCTAGAGCCCGTGCTCTGCAACAAGAGAAGCCACTTCAGTGAGAAGCCCGCGCACCGCAACAAAGAGCAGCCCCCGCTCGCCGCAACTAGAGAAAGACGCGCACGGCAACAAAGAACAAAAGCAGCCAAAATAAATCAATAAATAAAATAAATTTATTTAAAAAAAACCCCAAAACAACAGGGTGCAGGGGATTTGTTACTTCCATATGTCTGCACAGTGTAGAGTATCCAGGGACTCAGATGACATGATTGGGAATCTGCCCCCAGCTCTGCTTTCCTGCGTGCCCTCACTCTCAGGTGGGCTTCCCCCAGGGCAGCCCTCGGCCTCCAAGCTGGTGTCTGTCAGCTGAGATCCAGCAGAAGGAAGAGGCGTTGCCCAGCAGCCAGCACAGACCCCACTGTCCTGACTTGGGTCTGTGTCCCTCCCTGAACCTGCTGCTGTGGTCAGGGAGATGGATGGGCCAGGTAGACTTGCTGCAGCCACCCTGTGAGAGTGGGGGAGGGTGGGTCCCCAAAGGGGACATCAGGTTAGGGTTAGGAAGAGGCCAGGAATGAGGGTCAAGCCCACAGAGAACTCGTGTGTTCAGTGGCCCTCGGTATCCACACTGACGCAGCCAGCGTCTGGCGGTGTTCTTTATGTGAGGGTTCCTCTTTGGCTGGAACAAGCCAGAACCCCCCGACTGGTTCATAGCACGAGCCCAACATTTGAGTAGTTGTAGACCTATTTCTGCCAGTGCCAAATGGAAAGCAGGGTAATGAGGGAGGTGAGGTGCATGTTTCAAAGAGATTCTGTATATCGAGGAGACTTCTTGAAATGTCAGGCTGTGGACAATGTCTGCGAAAAATTAATCATGGACAGAATAACCTTTTTAGCCAACAGATCTGTGCCTGAATCTTCCGTATTCTGATTTAATAAAAAGGACTTTGGACTTGTGAATTTAGTGAGTAAAGAAAAGAGCTGTGAACTCCGAGAGGTGCCTGGTGTTGGGCTGGGAAGTCTGGCCTCAGTGAGCCAGGAAGGCCCTGGGGTCAGCCGAGAGGTGGGACGTGGGGAGGGGAAAGGAACGCACACTGGGAACGTCAGCTCTGGACCAGGCACTTAATACGAAGCGTCTCATTCTTCATAAACTGTCCTACTGGATGGATATTGACGATGGGATTGAAAATGACTCTCCCTTGGTCATGCGGTACTTTGACGCTAAGGGTAGATTCACAGGCAGGTCAGATTTCTCTACACACACACCCTCCTTCCCTGCGAGCCCACCCTTCCCATTTGTTCTCTTTAGTCTGAGCCCTTGGCCAGAAAGTTCATTCCCGCCCTTGCCGAAGGGGGTGACGGCAGCCGAAGGGAGAACTGACCTTGATGACTCAGGAAGCACCAAGGTCTGGGGCCATGGGGTGGGATGAACGTCCTGGGCCCTGAAGCCATCTCTGGGTTAGGTCCCTGGGACCTGGTCAAGGGAACCCAGGCTGAACTCCTCAGGGAGAGGTGTCATCATGTTTGCAGGCTGTCCACCAAGAGGGTCTCAGTACAGGCGCCTGACCTGTGGGTCCCGTTAAGAAGCCTCCTTTTGAGCCGTCCCCAGACACCCCCACCCGGCCTCCGTGTCCTCTCCAAGCTAGGTGTGACCTCTGCCTTTGAACCTCCTAGGCTGCGTGGCTTTAGGCCCCTGCCCTGCTGTGTCCCCCCGGGCTCCTGGGTGCCGTAGATTTGGGCACCCTGCACACAGGGGCTGGCTCTGAGCCTGGCGGACCTGGTTCTGGGAAAGGCCTGGATGAAGGGGTAGGGAAAGCTGGTCATCCGGTGGCTGTTCCTGGGGACTGTTCATGTTTCCCTGAATTCTGCCTTCTGTTTCCAGAAATGTCTAGAGAGCAAGAGTCTGTTAATCCCAATTAGGCACCTGCTAAGGTGGAGTGTGGCAATGGCCGAGGCAAGGTGTGGTGTCGGGCATAGGCCCGGGTATTGGTTGCTTAAAACAAAGAAAGGGACTGGTAAAAAGTGATCGTTTTAAAAAAAGCTTTTGTTATGCTGCCCACTGCAGGAGAGGTTGTAGTGAAATCAATGAAGTTACGTGATGCTTTTGTAACTTAGGATAGCTTTTTACAAAGAAAATATAGCACGAGCTGTATGATGTTTGGACCCTTGGACCTAGTAATTCACCTGAAGAACCTGTGCTGGGAGAATGACCCCCCCCAATAAAAAATACACCTACAGAATGGTTTGTTGGCACCGTTTTATAAAATTAGGGAGTATGGCAATAACCTAAAGGTCCTATGGAGAGGAGAGGCCCAGAACCCTGGTGGGATTTCTGAGCCATTGAAATGGTGCATTTCACTGCCAAGCAACATGGGAAATTGGTTGTGATTCACTACTTTATATATATATATATATACCAAAATGTATGTACCGTGATTATGACCTCCAAAAATCAGTCGTGTGTATAGACGACAGTCTTGGAAAACATGAATTTGGTTTGTTTATTGGGGCACTGGGCATTGGGGTGCAGGTTCTTCAGGTCAGGGGCTTTTGAACTTGAGCCCTCGGATCTTTCTAGAACTCCATTCAAGCCTGAGCTCAGCCGCTCTGGCTGCAGTCAGCTGAGGGGGCGATGGTGGTTACTGGTGCCCCCCTCTGTCCCTTGTCTCCCACCACGAGCTCTGAGCAGACACTGGAACCGCCGCCTGGCAGCTTTGTGGTCCTTGCTCCCAGGAAAGCAGCTTCCTGGCGCCTTCTCTCTGCATCTGCTGTCACGCTCTTGACCTGGGGCTGAAGTCTGTTCCTGCCGTCCCCTCCCCTCCTCAGACAAGTGACAAGGACCAGCTTGGTGACAGTCCATCTGCTTGTTCTCCCGTGTTAAAGGGCCTGCGAAGGGAGATGTGGACACCCCCTTTGAAGAGGTCCTGGAGAAGGCCAAGGCTGGGGACCCTAAGGCACAGACGGAGGTGAGCACTGCTGTCTGCGGGAGACTCAGGCCGCGGCCTGCAGCATGGTGGGTCTGGGAGAAGCTGGTGCCTGCAAGCTGGGAGCTGGGAGCTGCCTGACTTTGCCCGCCATGTGCCAGGCCCCCGTTTGTTGCGTTTCCGTGTTCATGGTGTCGTTTCTTCCCTCCGCCCTCTGGGGAGCACATACGTGTTCACCTCCTCTGTCCAGCTCCCACCTGATCTTGGGCATCACCTCCTCTGATACCATCTCTGCTTCCTGCCTGTCCTCATGCCCCCACTCCCTCTCTCATCGCATCAGTGGGGGAGGGGTCCTGACACCCCCCTCTGGCAGGGAGCACCGGGCGGAGAGGGAGAGGGAGGCCGAGGTTGCCCAGCTGTGGGGAGCAGCTCAGGGCAGGACGTGGGAGCCCGGGCGCTGTGTGTGGAGGCCGCTGCAGCACATGGAGTGGCGGGGTCCTGCTTGCAGGTGGGGAAACGCTACCTGCAGCTTGCCAGCGACGGGGATGAAGAGGTCAACAACTGCACTGCCGTTGACTGGCTGACCCTCGCCGCCAAGCAGGGGCGGCGCGAGGCCGTCAAGCTTCTCCGCCGGTGCCTGGCGGACAGAAAAGGTGGGTCAAGAGGCCTGGTGGGGGGGGGATGCATGAGGCATGCCGTGCTGCTTTGCTAAATTAACAACTAAAGTAGCAGCAGGAAAACTTGCTGTTGGCAGTGCCATTGAGCAATGAGTGTGGTTTCTGTTATGCCAGTGGCTTTGCCATTTAGACATTTTTGGAGTATAACGTGTGATACTTAGGGAGTGAAGCCATTTTCATCCTCTTTAACTTGTGGTGGTGTCTACAGGGAGATACCCTCTGGGTTCTAATCCAAATTGAGGAGTAGATCCTGGAGCCAAGTTGGAGAACACGACGGGGGCCTGAGGTCAGAATGGCACTTTCTGAACTGACTTTCCATCCAGCCTGAGCCGAGAAGCTGGGGACCATGGGCCAGTGAAGACCCACTCAAGCTGGCACTCACTGCCAGGACGGATCTGGGTGTTGGGAGGGGCAGTGATGTGTAGCCTGCCCACGTGTGGACACTTACTAGGTTATCCTGCCCAAGGGAAATGGCTTGTTCCTGGTGTCAGGGAAGAGTGTTTCCTGAAGGTTCAAACCTCAGAAGAAAGATGAAAGTGGTTGTCAGAAAGGGGCCTTTTTTCCCTCAGGTTGTAGAAGTGTTTATTGTTATCAAAGAAAACTTGAACTATATAGAAAACATAAAGATAGAAATTACCCATCACGTTGAAACCCAGAGAGAAGTGCTCTGTAGTTTGGTATTTGTTTTCTTCTGGTTTTGCATTGTAATGTTTTAAAGTAACATTTATTATATAGAATCTACTCTCTCTGGACCTTAGGCTGATGCCTTTGACAACTTGGAATGGTCATATTTTGCTAGCCAAAATTTCTCACCAAGCCAGCTTCCCCGTTCCAGGGCAGGCAGGACGGCCTTGCACTGGCTGATCGAGTCGGTGCGGCCCGCACAGCTCACTGTTGGAGCCAGTGGTTCCCAGACGCCTTGAGGGAGCCAGGGCAGGCCCGAGGACCAGAGGGCGTGTGAGGGAGGGGGCCAGGCCTCGTGCGACCCACAGCCTCCACGTTCTCACAGTAGAGTGCTTACCGATCATAAACGTGGGCTCTGGTTGAAAGTTTCGGAGACGTTTCAAAGGAGAAAAAGCCCAATCCTCCATCCCTAGTCTCTCTGCCCTCTGGAAGGGCCTTGCTGACGTCCAGGTGGTTGGGGAGCAGGGGGAAAGGCAGCTGCTGACCAGCCCATGAAACCTGCTCCCGGTCTCTCCATGGTGAGTCTTGCCTACCTGGGAAAGGGCCGTCTGTGCAGGGACACAGTTGCTCCTGGCGCCCTAGGAGGGGCGGGCGCTGTGGATGCAGGGATGCCCCGCTCTTGCACCCAGGCCGCTCACTGCAGTGAGACTGACCAGGGTCTGAGACCGGCTCTGCCTCCCTGACTCGGTGGCCTTGGCAATCCAGGCCGCCCCTGTGTGCCTTGGTTTCTCCATCTGTAAGGCGGGAACAGCAGCATCCCACCAGAGGGTCCTTGTGAGGGTGAAATGGGGAGGGGGGAGCAAGCCAGGAAGATGGGGAGTCCTTGCCCAGCACCAGGCCACCATGGCCACTTGGTGAGTGTCTGCTGAAAGCCCAGGCCGAGCCGCCCACCGGCCGGGACTTTGGCCAGATGCCCTTTCGGTCAGATGTTCGTTTCAGCCCTGGTGACAAAGGTGCCTGCAAAGCTGCTTGCAGGAATCCCTTCCCAACCCCCTCAAGCGGGCTGGCCAGGGCCAGGGCATCACTGGAAGCTTCTGGGCAGGTGAGGCGAGGGCTCTGATGCCTCCGCTCTTTCAGGCATCACCTCCGAGAACGAGCAGGAGGTGAGGCACCTTTCCTCCGAGACCGACCTGGAGCGGGCCGTGCGCAAGGCGGCCCTCGTCATGTACTGGAAGCTCAACCCCAAGAAGAAGAAGCAGGTGGCCGTGTCGGAGCTGCTGGAGAACGTGGGCCAGGTCAACGAGCACGGTACGCAGCCTTGCCATGCGGCCTCCTGGGCCTTTGTGTTGGAGTCCTGGGCGCTTCCGCATGGGAGCCGAAGCGGGGGCTCCAGGGACCTTCTTGTGGGGACCTCACAGGTGTCCTGTAAAGCCGGGGAGCGTCCTTCCTAGGCATCCTCCTGTTCCCGGGGTCCCCGCCCTGAGCTGTGCCCTGAGCCCTGGCTCAGTCCGAGGTCTGGGCGCCCAGCAGGCCCTTCCCCTGGTTCTACCTTGATTTGCTCTGCGCCTTGGGGTTTCCTCCCCTCCTGCCCACAGGCAGAGCCACAGGCCTTGTCGTTCCAATGGTGTCCTGCTCTTCCTGAGGGACAGGGAGTGCGGGGAGGGTGAGAGGTGCGGGCAGGGACCTAGGTCCCCGAACCCCTGAGAGTCTGTCCAGGACGGACCTCATTGCGAGCCTCTGCAGCCCTCCCCACCTCCTTCTAACTTGGCTTTCCGCAAAGGGCACGGGCAGCAGCCAGAAGGATGGATGGGGCAGGAGAATGGGCGTCCCTGACTGGGTGTGGCCTCTCCATTTCCCTGGGTTGGTGGCGCGGGGGGCACCTGACTCGTGACTTCGTTACCTCGAGGAGCCCCTGCCTCCCGCTGTTCAGAAAATGACTCTCTGCCCAGGGCTTCGCCCAGCCTTCTCCAGCCCCGAGGGGTAGATGCTGGGGGCTGGAGCTACCTGCCAACCCGTCAGAGAGGACTGCTGGGTGGGCACCTCTGCCCCTTCTCCGGGGATCTCAGGGCAGGACTCCTGTCTGAACTGCCCCTCTGGGACGAGCAGAGGTGGCCGGGTGGCAGCACCCCCAAGAGGTGTGCTTGCCCCGTGTGGAGCCCAGAGACCCTGTGAGGCCTCAGTGCCACCTGCACGTGCTGCCCCCGCCCCCACTGGCCACTTCCACTAGGGGCTCCCGTGGCCTCCCTCAGTCACAGTGCCCCTCCTTTCCTGTTGTCACTGTCTGCGCTCTGGTCCAACTCCTGCCCGCCCCGCCCCTGCAGAGGTGCACCTCGGAGCCTGGCGCGGGAGAGCTGGGTGAATGCCTGCCAGGTTGGGGGTGTGGCGGTAGGGGCGGGCGCTTTCTCCTCCAGGGGAGCATCACGCCAAGTGACGACGCTAGCAGCAAAGGTGTATGGGGACAGGCTAGGCTGACCGGAGGGTATGGTGTGTCCAGTGCCAAGGCCGCGCCCGTACAGGGGATGGGCTGTGCCCTGTGGGGCCTGAGTCACCCTTGGGGGTGGAAGCTGAGAGGTGACAGTCCCGAGGGGTGGCCCTGGCACTGCCCTCCGGGGCTGCATGGAGGCACCAGGCCCTGCAGTCCCCGGGGCACACTGGCAGGTTCCCGGGGGGCTGCAGGGAATGGGGCGGTCAGCCTGCCCCGATTCTCAATCCGCTCTGTCCCCTGCAGACGGAGGGGTGCAGCCTGGCCCCGTCCCCAAGTCGCTGCAGAAGCAGAGGCGGGTGCTAGAGCGCTTGGTCAGCAGCGAATGTGAGTACGGCCGCCGGTCCTGCGCTTCCGACACCTCTTGCTGTGCTGTCTCTCCCACCACCCTGAGCCCTGCTCCCTCCTGCCAGTCCAGGCCTGGCCTCCAGAGTCTTGGTGGCATGATGGATTTTCAGTCCCTCTGGGGCTGTTGACTGGGTGTCAGTGTTCTGGGCTCTGGGATCTGGACCCTGCCCACTGGGAGCATGCACTCTGGAGGGACAGGGAGGGCAGCATGACAGTCCCTGCAGGACAGAGAGCTGCCGGGGGCTGCAAGCACGCTGGGTGCCCGAGCCAGCGAGGGTGAGGAGGCAGCTAGCCCTCGGAGGGCACCGGGGGGTGCTCCAGGCCAAGCAGATGTCACAGGCAGAGGCCTGGGGGCACCCAGCATGGGCTGTGGGGAGGTGGGGGATAGAGGGCAGAACATGGCGGGTGGAGGTAGTGAAGGTGTGCCAGGCACACAGTAGGCCTGGCACACAGTAGGTCCTCAGAGGATACGCGTTGACTGGCGGGGTTAGGAGGGGGCTGAGCTGCAGGGCGTCAGTGCTGTGAGCAGCCAGGGCCAAGGGAGGGAAAGGATCACAGGGGCCCTGGCGATGACCGTGGCTGAGGAGTCAGTGTTGGAGCTGGGCTCAGGCAGCCCCTAGGCTTGAAGAGCTAGGGAGGGGGCCGCTTCGGGGGAGGGACAGCACATCACCAAGGCGAGGAGGCCATTGGCAGGCCCGTCTGCCTCTCTCCTCCCGTCGTCCGGGCCCAGGGAGGGCTTTGCCTGGCCCAGCCAGCGTGCCCCTGCTCGCCTGGCCACGCAGGGTGACAGTGCTTGCAGTCTTGCAGACCCCATGTGTTCTCTTCTGTGCTTCAGCCAAGAGCTACATAGCGCTGGACGACTTCGTGGAGATCACCAAGAAGTACGCCAAGGGCGTCATCCCCGCCGACCTGTTCCTGCAGGACGACGACGATGACGAGCTGGCAGGCAAGAGCCCTGAGGACCTGCCCCTGCGCCTGAAGGTGAGCGTGGCTGGAGGCACCCGTGGAGGGCTCTCGGCCCGGGCCGCGCCCCCCTGCGCCCCCCAGTGCTCCCCGGGGAGTTGTAGGTGGGGGGCCTCAGGGACTGTGTAGCTTGTCCCTGCGGAGGCCTGTCCTGCAGGGACGTCACCGTAACTGCGTAAGGACGCGTCCTTGTGAAGGGAGGCCTTTCACGTGTGCTCAGGCTCTGAAACCAAGGGCACTGTTGGGGGCGGGCAGGTTCAGTGGGTGATGGACAAGCAGAGGCACCTTCTCATCCTTCCCTGCCAAACGCCATAGGGGGACAGGATGCCGTGCCCTGGAGGCCGCCTTTCACTTAGACTTCGTCATTTTGAAAAATTATCCGTTTATGGCACAGAGTGGAGGTCAGTTCCTCGAAGATGCCTTTTCCCTAAAGCAGAGTGCTGTGTTCAGTCGGCCAGGAGGCCCCTGCAGTGGTGCCTGTTTATCTGGATCTGCAGGGGCTCGGGGAGCAAGCCGGGTGTCGTGTGGAGAGAGTGGCAGGGAGGTGACCGAGGGCCGACCTGAAGGGGGGAGCGTGCGCTTACACCGTTGGCCAGCGAGCAGCAGTGGCATCAGGGAGCGAGGGAGGCTTAGCATGCCGACAGCCAGGAGTGGCCGCTCGTGTGGCCCTGGTGTCACAGCTTTTGTTTTCCTGGTCACGTGGTTGTGACTAAGGGTGCAGATGTACAGTGTGGCCACACCGCCCTACACCAGATTTCCCCCAGTTCAGCTCACGGGCTTGAATTAGTTGTGTCTGTATCTCACTTTGCCGAGAACACCAGGATTTACAGAAGTCTGGCTATCTGGCCCCAGACAGGTCCATCACCACGACTGGCCAGGAGGGCCCCGGCCAGCACAAGGGCCTCTGAGCAGGCGAAGCGTCACAGAGGTCCTGGCGTTAGTCACGCAAGAATCCATCGGGTTCTGTGCATCCCCAGCTGCCTTGGGACATGTGTGAGCTGCCGTCAGCCTGGAAGAGTGGGCTGTGTGTGTGCGAGCGGGGTCGGGGCTGGTGACAGGAAGTGTGCTGACGTAAGCACCGTGCTGGGGCCTGGAAATGGAGGCTCAGAAAGCTGCCCTCGGTGGGTGGGGAGGCCGACTTAGAAGCAAGTCCCACAGAGATACTGCAGCCCAGAGAGGTGGGTGTGAAGGCCACGCTCAGGACCAGCGAGCTGAGTGAGAGTCCCTGAGGGCAGGTAGGGTGTCCAGGGTGAAGGTTCTGAGACACAGGGTCGGGATGGCCCAGGAAGCCAACCAGAGAGGCCATGGCTTTTATTGAAGGCCCACTCGGAAGCAGGCCTGGGCTAAGTGTGTTCACAAATGACATTAGTTTTCTTATTAAAGTGAGCGAGGGAAGGTGGAGCATTTGCTGTGGTTCTTCGCAAAGAGGAGGTGCTCCCCAAATGCCAGTGAGGGTCAAAGGTGAAAGGGTAGTGGGAGAAGACCCATGGGCCAGGTGGTCCTGGCCTGGACACCATAGTTTGCATTGTTCTGGCATAATTACTAATAATGCCTGCTTTCAAAAGCATCCTGGTTTGGACAGCAAGTTATGTTACCCTCCTTACTGGTAACAAGCTCAGTGCTGTAAGATATCTGAAAGTCCTTTTTGGGAAAAAGAGATTCCGAAAGAATCTCTTCGGAAGAAGTATTCCGAAAAGAAATAAGGCTCTTTTTTTTTTTTCTTTCAGTTTTTGAAGTTGTCAGAGCACTTTGATTCTTTTACAGTTTGTCTCATTAAAAGCCTTTGGAAAAAGAGAGGATGAATCCTAGCAGGCGTCTCCTGGAACTAAAAGCTGTTCCAGCCTTTATTAGCCCCCTGGAGGACAGAGAAAGGACGCGTGCCTGGGGAGTCCTCAGCACCCCAGTGGGAAGTGCCAGATGCCTCTCTGCGAGCTGATGTGACCCCCAGGGATGTTCCAGGCTCCGAGCTGCCTCTTCTCAAGCCTTTGGTGACAGATGAAACCTTCGTAAAGATGAATTCAGGAATATTTTAAAGGCATAATGTTTTTGTATTAAATTATTGAGAATCCAGCACATGAACATTCACTCAGGTCCGAGCAGAGTCTAGTTGACCTGCTGAGTGAGCGGTGGGTTCCTTGGTCGGCTTCCCCCGTTGTAAAAGGCTGTTTGCTCGGTTTCTCCCATTAGCCGAGCGACTGGTGACCACAGCCCTGGCCAGGTTGCCCTGTCCTGTCCTTTCGTGAACTGACTCCCTACTCATTTTTTTTGGCCACGCTGTGCGACATGCAGGATCTTAGTTCCCCGACCAGGGATCGAACCTGTGCTGCGGAAGCGCAGAGTCCTAACCACTGGACCACCAGGGAAGTCCCCCTACTTATTTTTAAAAATTTCTCTCCTGCTCAAAGAAAAGTTCATTTTAATTTGTTTGGGCTTTCTCTACAGAAAAGGTTTCTAGTCTCACAATTTGGTGGGGCCCCAAGAAGTAGGGCTTGGGTAGAAGCTACAAGGACAGAATTGAGACCTTAAAAGGAGAGAACTCCTGGTCATGGTGGCCCAGGTGCCTCGCCGTGCGGGCAGAGGCTGGCACCATTGGACATCAGGTTCTAGAAGCTTTGTGTCTTTTAAAGGTCCTCTCAACCATGTGATTGTGTGGCCTCATGGGCAAAAAAAAAAAAAAAAAAAAATAGTGTGAATGGTTTTGAGCATTAGGATAGGATTTCAGATTAGTTTTAAGGTCCCAGCTACTTGGGTACCTCCAGGCTAGCTCCCCCAAAGCTGTCCAGTGCTGGTTGTGCAGAGAGAGAATGGCTGTGGGAATGGCCGCCCTGGGGGGGCCTCTCATCTGTCTGGTTAGAAAGGCCTCGTCCACAGGGATTAGCCGAGAGGCCGCCGCTGACGCACTCACGGCATCGCTGTTGTGTGCTGTTGCGTTTCAGCTGGTGTGTGTGGCTTTGGGTCGAAGGGGCCCCTCCCAGAGGAAGCCGGAGCAGGTTATTTTTGGAGACACTGGTTTGCTGTCTGGCAAGTGTCAGAAATCCACACCAAGGATTATGGCGTCCGACGTCCCCTAGTGCCACCTCCAGGTGGGGTGGGTGCTGTGTCTGCTTCTGGGAAGCTGGCCCCAGTGAGCTGGGGGAGCCCTTAGTTGGTTTACTGGTTTGTTCATTTTCTTGCCCATTCTAAAACAGAGAGTAAGTGGACCGTCACAAACACGTCAGGAGGAATGCAGCTCTGCGTGCATGTGCGTGTGTGTCTGTAGACATGCATGCACGCACACACAGTCTTACACACTCCTGTTTCCACTGTGAGCCCGGGTCACTCTCATCTGGGGGACTCACTCTCCTGGCTGCTCCCGGGCGTCCTGGTCATCCTGAGTTGCCTGCCAGCCATGGCTCTTGGGCAGATGACGGCCACTCAGTTGTACACACCCAGGATCCCTGCCCCTCCTCGGCCCTCTGGTGGGTGGGGCAGAGCGAGTCTGTCCCCAGGGTGTGGGTGGAGGCTGTGCTGCCCACCTCACCAGGGCGCTGACAGGGCTCTGGGCACAGCTGGGCTTTGCTGCCCCCAGGCGTGGGTGACCTCTGCGAGGACCCAGCCCCTGGTGCGGTCCTCCTTGAGGAGGACCGAGTGAGCAGCGGCACTGCCCACAGCTACTTTCTTTATTCACCCCCTTCGGCTTCCCTCCCGTCTCCCCGGAACCGTGGTGGGGCTGGAAGCCTCCAGGATTCTGTACAGAGAACCAGGCAGGTATGGGGGCCACCCTGGGTGGCAGAATCGCCCTCATTTCCCTCACAGCCCCTTATTCATCTTCTGTTGTGGAAAAGGCCTAGGGTTTCTGCTGCTCTTTGCAGTGAGCACAGCCCGGGGGAGTGGGACCCAAGGCAGGGAGCGGTGCTGCCCTTGAACGTGGCTGTGAGGGTTGTGCGTCTGTTCTGAGCAGTCGGTGTGCAGGGGTGGGGGGTGCAGGCGGCTGGCATCGGGCCTCCTGTCGCAGTGAAGACGTCGCATCTGCCCCGTCGCAGCTGAACCCTTTCCATTCACATGGCTGCCGAACTCTCCTTCCCGGAGTCCCTGCTCCGCTCCTGGGCCGGTCAGAGCCCAGCGTAGGCCGGTAAAGCAGTGGTTCCTCTCCCCCTTGGTGGATGGGTGAGCCGCTGAGGCTCGGTGAAGTCCCCTCCACAGGGGTGGCTGAGACGCAAGCAGCCCGGTGCTCTGTCATCTTTGCAAGTGTGAGGCCTGTGGGGAGGGAAGAAGGGGCCAGGTGGGCTCTGCCAGGCGCCCCAGGTCTCGCAGCGAAGACCAGCCCTCATAAGTCTGGAGACCCTGGTGGAGGGTTGGGAGTCAGGGGTGGGCGGGAGGGAGGGGCCGGGCCCTGCAGGATTGGGCGGGATCGAGGGAAGGTTCGTGAGACCACGTGGAGCATCACCACCTGCAGAGGGTGTTACAGGTGGAGGGACCGTGCGGACCAAGGGCCCGGCCGTGGTTGAAATGACGGGCGAGTTCGCTTTGCCCAGAGCCGGGGGCAGTGCGGGTGAGTGACAGAGAGCAGCGACATGGCAGAGAGTGGGGCTCCCACCCTGGCTGCGTTCCAGTGCCCCTCCTTTGTCTGCACCCCTCCTCCCAGGTGGTCAGATACCCGCTGCACGTCATCATGGAGCTGAAAGAGTACCTGATTGATGTGGCGTCGCGGGCGGGCCTGCACTGGCTGTCCACCCTCGTGCCTACCCACCACATCAACGCCCTGGTCTTCTTCTTCATCGTCAGCAACCTCACCATCGACTTCTTCGCCTTCTTTGTGCCCCTGGTCGTCTTCTACCTGTCCTTAATCTCCATGGTCATCTGCACCCTCAAGGTTTTCCAGGACAGCAAGGCCTGGGAGAGCTTCCGTGCCCTCACCAGCCTGCTCCTGCGATTCGAGCCCAACCTGGACGTGGAGCAGGCCGAGGGGAACTTCGGCTGGAACCACCTGGAGCCCTACGTCCACTTCCTGCTGTCTGTCTTCTTCGTCATCTTCTCCTTCCCCATCGCCAGCAAGGACTGCATCCCCTGCTCGGAGCTGGCCGTCGTGTCCGTCTTCTTCACGGTCACTAGCTACATGAGCCTGAGCACCTCGGCCGAGCCCTACACCAGGAGGGCCCTGTTTACTGAGGTGGCGGCCGGCCTGCTCTCCCTTCTGCCCACCGTGCCCGTCGACTGGCGCTACCTGAAGCTCCTGGGCCAGACCTTCTTCACGGTGCCCGTCGGCCACTTCGTCGTCCTGAACGTCAGCATCCCCTGCCTGCTCTATGTGTACCTGCTGTACCTCTTCTTCCGCATGGCCCAGCTGAGAAACTTCAAGGGCGCCTACTGCTACCTGGTCCCCTACCTGGTCTGCTTCATGTGGTGCGAGCTCTCCGTGGTCATCCTGCTCGAGTCCACCGGCCTGGGGCTGGTGCGTGCGTCCATCGGCTACTTCCTCTTCCTCTTCGCTCTCCCCATCCTGGTGGCCGGCCTGGCGCTGATGGCTGCGGTGCGGTTGGCCCACTGGTTCTTGTCCCTGGAGCTCACCAAGGTTGTGGTCACCATGGTGGTCTGCAGCATCCCCCTGCTGGTCCGTTGGTGGACCAGGGCCAACTTCTCCGCGGTGGAGATGGTCAAGTCCCTGACACGGAGCTCCATCGTCAAGCTGATCCTGGTGTGGATCACGGCCATCGTGCTCTTCTGCTGGTTCTACGTGTACCGCTCGGAGGGCATGAAGGTCTACAACTCCACGCTGACCTGGCAGCAGTACGGCTTCCTGTGCGGGCCGAGGGCCTGGAAGGAGACCAACATGGCCCGCACCCAGATCCTCTGCAGCCACCTGGAGGGCCACAGGGTCACGTGGACCGGCCGCTTCAAGTATGTCCGCGTGACGGAGATCGACAACAGCGCCGAGTCGGCCATCAACATGCTCCCGCTCTTCATCGGCGACTGGGTGCGCTGCCTCTACGGTGAGGCCTACCCGTCCTGCAGCTCGGGCAACGTCTCCACGGCCGAGGAGGAGCTCTGCCGCCTCAAGCTGCTGGCCAAGCACCCCTGCCACATCAAGAAGTTCGACCGGCACAAGTTCGAGATCACTGTGGGCATGCCCTACAGTGGCGCCAACGGCACCCGCGGCCCCGAGGAGGACGACATCACCAAGGACATCGTGCTGCGGGCCAGCAGCGAGTTCAAGGACGTGCTGCTCCACCTGCGCCAGGGCAGCGTCATCGAGTTCAGCACCGTCCTCGAGGGCCGCCTGGGCAGCAAGTGGCCCGTCTTCGAGCTCAAGGCCATCAGCTGCCTCAACTGCATGGCGCAGCTCTCACCAGCCAGGCGGCAGGTGAAGGTCGAGCGGGACTGGCGCAGCACCGTGCACGGCGCCGTGAAGTTCGCCTTCGACTTCTTCTTCTTCCCCTTCCTGTCGGTGGCCTGAGGATGCGTCCTGTTGCAGGAGTGTCGGTGCATGTGGCTGCCAGGACCTCCCCCCACGGCCTCCCGGCTGAACAGCGCAACACTAACCACTGTGCGTGCGTGTGTGTGTGTGTGTGTGTGTGTGTGTGTGTGTGTGTGTGTCCGCACGCATGCGCAAACGCAGGGCTTTGGAGACCATTTGTCACGTGTAGTCTGCTCACACCTCTGTGAACGGGCTGACTCCTTTAGCTCTGTCCACTTTGACTGCCCAGTGTGGTTGGAAATGGCATGCACAGCCTCGACCCGCAGTCCCGACCTCTCCGTGCGCAGCTGGTGTGCCAGGCTAGGCCAGGATTCCTGTGCCCGAGAAACACTTTACAGATGCTGCCCTCCCTCCCCCACCACCTCCACGCATGCCCCGGCCCCTCATTTACTTCTGTGTGGGTTTGTTATTTAAAGAACCAATAGTGCTGCTCTGTAAACTCAACGATAGCTTTTCTTATTTATTTGGTCACTGCTAAGCCTTGACAGCTGTTTGTAGATCCTGGGGGCCTGCAGAGCCGCTCTGTCATATGACCAAGGCCCTGCCTGATTCTGAGATCGGAGGCTGCACGCGCAGAAGCCCCGAGCTCTGCATCCTGCAGCCTGCCCGCCTCGCAGCTCTCCTGTCTGGTGGGTAATGGGTGAGTTTGCGAGGGTCTCGCCTGAATCCACCAGCACTAGGAAATAGAAGGAACCCGGGGCGTCCCCTCCCGGTGCTCAGAAACGTTAGGCCATGTTCAGAACCAGAAAGCAGAAAGTCAGGGTCCTAAAGCAGCCGAAATAAAAACCTTTGATGAAATCCACTGTCCTTTACTTTCTTTAAAAGAAACCTTTTTTTCGTATGTGTAAGAGAATCAACAGGTGGCTACCCTTGTACTGAGTTACATACAAGTGCAGCTGGGGTTACAAAGAGCAGAACTGATTCTCAGTGAGCGACCCCGACACTACTAGGTCAGGGGCCCCTGCAGTGTTTGCGCCATCACCCAGCTGTCTGCCCGGGTCTTACTAGGTGTGAAATGCTCATGGTCATGATTATTTGTGAAACTGAAATCACCACTGAAAGGGCACATACGTGGTTATTCGTGGTTCAGTAGCTGTGTTGTTCAGCAGTGTGTTGCTTGTGAAACCGTATCCTGTATTCAGTGATGAACAATGATAATTCCATAGAATTATCATCAGAACTTGAGCCATCTAAGGGGGGGCTAGAGCAGCTTGGGGTCCCTCAGCAAACTTAGCACAGGTGTATGCCTGTCTGGGTCCCTTGGGCAGGGGGACATGTCTGTCTGGGTCCCTCCGGCCTTTGGTTTCTTCCCTGAGGTTGAGGACAGCCTGGTCTCCTCCTGCCCCCCGGTGGGCAGTGCCCCCCACCCAGTGAGCTGCATGTCCAGTTCTTTGCTGTGGTCAGGAAACCTGGAGTTGTTCACACATCCTTCTGTGGTTTGGAGTTGACTCAGGGTGTGGCCACCTCCGTTTTGAAGACTCATCTCACCTTGGTGGGTGGCAGCTGCATCCCGGCATTGCTAACTCTTTCTGTTTTGTCTTCCTGCCTGGTCTGGTCTGCCTGAAATCCCATGTTGGGAAGTGCTCAGGAGGGTGGCATCCCTTTGTGCCTCTGGGTTTCTTCCCAGGTAATGAGATGAGGTTAAATGTCAGCCCCACTCCCCTCTCTGATCTGGAGGTTTGTGAGGCCATGAAGTGAGTTCACAGTTCAGCTTTGCCTCCCAGACTCCCCACTGATTGTCCGGAGGGCGAGGAAGCTGCCTGGCTTTCTGAGTGAATGCAGATGACCTCATATGATCCTCACTGGGCAGGGGGCAGGTGCTGTGACAGCCCTGATCCACAGAAAACAGGTTCCAGTATTAGACCGAGATCTGCCGGTGCCCTGTCCTCTGGGTCACGCTGTTATTCAGCTCCTGAGCAGAGCACCTCCTTGGAGCAGGGGGTGGTGTGGTCTCATGGGGATTGCCCTGCATCCGCCATTCAGCCCCTGTCCCTAGGTCCCAGTGTCCTGATCTATAAAATGTAAGTCTGGGTTAGGTCAGTGGTTTGCAAAACTACTTAGCAATGAAACGCTGTTTAAAAAACCAAGTGTGGGACTTCCGTGGTGGTGCAGTGGTTAAGAATCCGCCTGCCAATGCAGGGGACACGAGTTAGAGCCCTGGTCCGGGAGGATCCCACATGCCGCGGAGCAACTAAGCCCGTGCACCACAACTACTGAGCCTGCGCTCTAGAGCCCATGGGCCACAACTACTGAGCCCACGTGCCACAACTACTGAAGCCCACGTGCCTAGAGCCCATGCTCCGCAACTAGAGAAAGCCCGCATGCAGCAACCAAGACCCAACGCAGCCAAAAAATTAAAAAAAAAAAAGCCAAATGTATTTGATCAGATGGGCCTTGCTAGGTTCCTCCCTGTTTACCACACTTCGTTCAGTACTTTACTACAGTTATCTACGGTGATAACTCCTTCCTGGAACAGGCTTTCTGTCTTAAATATTTTAGGCAGTAAGGGTGAAGTTCAAAGGTTCTTCCTGAGTCTTTTGGGTCTTGCTTCCTTTCAGTTCTAAATAATCCACATGCCAGAGTGGCACATCTTGGAGCAGCTTGCCCCGAACACACCCCCATCAGTCTCAAAAGAAAGTTTTAAGAGAAACTTCTTTCACATTCTCAAGGAACAGATAATTGGTATAAACACGAATAAAGAAAAGAGCGACTTTGGATGGAAGAATCTTACAAGAGTTTATTGATGGTCTGATGTAACTTCCTCATAAAAACCAGTGCCTCATCCAAACCCATTTGGGAAGGAACACTTTTCCTTAGGACTTTGTTAGCAGCAATGTTGCCTTTTTCCTGGTTTCCTCTTGAAGCCAAGGAGGACCTTGTGGGGCTCCTAGCCACAGAAGCCTTTTTGTGTCCCCTGTTTCTTGTTTGTAGGAAATAGGTTTCAGCCTCTGTGACCTTCCCTGAGTTCCAAAGGGCAGGTTCAAACAGCTGTTGACCAGGGAAAGGAGGTAATGCAGAGACAAGGGAGGAGCAGTCAAAAAACAATAGTGCAGCCTTGGGGCAGGTCCTGGTTCTGCCTCAAAGGATACACATAACAATATCTCTGAGCTCTTCTACAAAACTAAAATCCCCAACAAATGGAGGATGTTAAGTACTTGATGAAGCGTTCTTCATTCCAGAGAAGGTCACAGTTTGACAACCTCAAGAACCAGAGAAGCTCATCAGGAAACTACCTGAGGCCAGATTAAAGGAGTGCAGGCACCCGCACCCTGCCCGCACCCTGATAATAATCAGCAACCCACACTTGAGCCACTGCTATAAAACTCCTCACCAAAGCCTTGGGTTGGGACACACAGTTTTTGAGGGCAGAAGCCCGCTGTGTCCCCCTTTGCCTGGCAAGGCAATAAAGAAATTCTTTTCTATACCCAAACAAACAAATAAACAAAAACAAATGTACAGAACTCCATGCAAAAACAGTGTTATTTGTAAGTTCAGGTGTAACCTATGCAGCAGATGAGAACAGGAAGCCACCTGGTGGGTTTGAACCCCTCATCCCAGCTGTGTGACCTCGGGCAGATTCACACTTTCCAGGCCTCCGGTGCCTTTTCTGTAAATTGGGGATGTCACAGGGCCTGCCTCATCGGTTGTTTTTAGGATTAAACTAGTTAATTTTATCGCAGGGTGGTCACAACAGTGTCAGGCACTAGTAAATCTCAGTACACTTGTGAATGTTTTAAATGAAGTTAAGCATTCATGGAACTTTAGAACCAATTAAGAACCTTTATATAGGCCCTCACCAGACGAATGTCCCGTCTAGCTTTTAAAAAGTTTAACCTTTGTGAAAATAACCATGTTTAGCTGAACGGAACTTATTGGAGTGGCTTAATCCAAACAGGGGGACTGGTGTCAGACGATGCTCTGTCTGCATCCACCTCCCAACCACCAAACCTGCCGGGACACACAGTCCTGCCTTTCTGCC
The DNA here is from genome assembly GCF_008692025.1 of Phocoena sinus. Taxonomy (NCBI): domain Eukaryota; kingdom Metazoa; phylum Chordata; class Mammalia; order Artiodactyla; family Phocoenidae; genus Phocoena; species Phocoena sinus. Next base: position 119,435,457 of record NC_045767.1, on the reverse strand, counting down.
TGCATCACAGCTTTACTTCCTCGTGACTACGCATCCAGAAAAGGTTGGCTAATACGTATGACTTATCATCGAAAACATGCCTTATTTAACTTAACTAATGAGCTCTGATGGCGTTCATTGCCGCCCTCGAACAAATATTTATTGCCCTGTGATGCTGAGCAGATGCTGTAATTGCACGGTTGGAATCAAACCCAGTTTCCACCCTCAGGGAAATCACACAAGTCAGATGTGTGTGGGCCCCAGTGCAGAGTCAGAAGTGCCCTCCTGCCTTCAGACACAGGAAGTGCTATGGGGGCCCAGAGAAGGCAGAACTTCAGCCTGGGGAGGGAGACGGGGTCCGGAAGGCTTCTGGGAGGATGTGGGGTTTGCCCCATTTTGATAACAAGGGGAGAGACTGGATTTGGTGAGGTCAGAGGAAGACTATTCAACCTTCAGGGCACCCATTGACGCCTCAGGCGTCGCCCAGGACGCCAGGGGGTTCCAGAGGATAGAGCTTGGGATCCAAAGGCCAGGTTGGAATTGAGTCTCTGTCCTGCAGGCAGCTAGAGCCCCTCTCTTGACTCTGAAGCCAGGGTCCTCATAAGGTCAGGGCTGAGCTCTGGAAAATGGGTCAGAGGGTACTTTAAGGCACCGTGTGGAGGAGAAAGGAGACAGTGGAAAGGTCATCCCCCATCTCCCAGCAGACCTGGCCAGCTGGCCCTTTGGTGGTAGATACTACTTCTATGGATGCTTCCACGGGGCCATAAACACCAAATGGCCTTGACCCCTGTGGCCCTGAGGGTCCCCGGCCTGCTTGCTGTCCTCCTTTCCTGTTGGTAAACAGGCCGCTGTCTGCCGGGCCCAGGACCAGGTGGTAGGCGCATGGAGGGATCTGCAGAGGTCAGGCTGTTGGCGGCAGAATCCTGCTTCCGGGAGCTGATCCCCACCCTCTGTGAGGGGGGTAGGGGACCTAGGTCTCTGAGCGTCACTTTGTTTACATGAGGCTGTTTGGTCCTGAGAACTAGGTCCCATGGCCGGCCCCCTGCCAACATTTACACATGAGAATTGTTAAAGGTTCATGTTCACGTTGTGTGGACTTGGCCAAAGTTACATGGCCAGGAGGTGGCAGAGCTGGGACAGAACCAAAGCCTGTTCTTTTTACAGAGCCACAAAGAAACCACCATTTTCCTGGGGCTTAAAATCCCTTTTCAGGGCTTCCCTGGTGGCGCAGTGGTTGAGAGTCCGCCTGCCGATGCAGGGGACACGGGTTCGTGCTCCGGTCCGGGAGGATCCCACATGCCGCGGAGCGGCTGGGCCCGTGAGCCGTGGCCGCTGAGCCTGCGCGTCCGGAGCCTGTGCTCCACAACGGGAGAGGCCACAACAGTGAGAGGCCCGTGTACTGCAAAAAAAAAAAAAAAAAAAAAAATCCCTTTTCAGAACATTGCCCACAGGGGCCACGCTTGGGCCTGCCAGGAAAGAACTGTGCTGACTGCAGGGGCCACCAGCAGGTCACACCACGTCTGAGCGCCTGCCAGGCCTTCATCTCTCTGGGCCTGTGGGAGCACGGGGGGCTGGTCTGTGGTGGTGGGTGGGTTGTCTCACGACGCTTCCATGAAGCATCAGAGCGTTTGCGCTGCTCGGGGAAGACCCAGTTGAGGCCTGGAGAGGGTTTGGCACCAGAGCTTCCCACGCATGGCAGTGAGACCACCCCCGCTTCTGAGTGCCCCAGAGGGGTATTCTTTCACGGAACCTGCCCTGTCCATCCTCTTGAGGGGCGGACAGCAGTATCAGAAAGGCCGCACTCCCCTGTGGACGTGCTGCTAAAGACCAGCTCTTCAACGTTCAGTTATTCAAATGCTCTTTTCCATTTTTTCATTTCCACTCCTATATCCCAATCACACGTCATGTAACTGCAAAAACCCAAATTTCTGCATGTACCTGTTTCAAAGTTGTCCATAAAGCAGGACCTTGTCGTTCCTGAACGTGCCGTGAGACAACAGAATCCTTTAACCATCCCAACTCCCAATCTGCATGTCCAGATGTCAGGGTTAAAGCCACACCAGCCTGCTGTGCACACGTAAACCTCACCGAGAAGCGCTGGGAGAGCTCCCTGCACCTGGCAGGGTCTTCACCTGGGGAAAAGTGCTGCTTGTCATCATGGAATAAAGAAAATTCATTCGTTTAACAAATGCTGAGCACCTACGGTGTGCTGTGTTCTTCTCAGGTACAGGGGATGCAGCAGTGAACAAAGCGGTCCCCACCCTGGTGGGTGTGACGTTTCCTGGTGGGGGGCTGGGGGGACCATCAGCCAATAATAAAGTGACATAATGCCCAGTAGAGAAAGGGGCCACAATTACCTGCCATGAGCGCTTTAGAGGCTCCTGTCCAATTTGCCAGGGTTCGTGTGTTTTCTCCTTTAATCATCATGGCAGTCATTGCAAGATAGACATTTCCACTTTGAAGATGCGGGAGGGAAAATAACCACCCCCAGAGGTGTCTATGTGCTAATCCTCTAAACGAGGCAAAAGGGACTCCGCAGATGGGTTAAGGGTTTTGAGATGGGAGAGGATCCTGGATTAGCCAGGTGGATGCAATGCAATCAAAAGCGTCCTTATGAGAGAGGGGCAGGAGTATTATCAGGGAGAGAGAGATTGAGGATGATATGCTACTGGATTGAAAATGAAGGAAGGGACCATGAACCAAGGAATGTAGATGCCCCTAGAAACTGGAAAAGGCAAGGGATGGATTCTCCCCTAGAGTCTCCAGAGGAAACCGGCCCTGCTTGGGAGTTTTCATCTTGATATTAGCCCGGTGAGACCCATTTCAGAGTCTGACCTCCAGAACGGTAAGATAATGAATGTGGATTGTTTTGGGTCACTAAGTTTGTGGTCACTGGTTACAGCAGCCACAGGAAACTCATACAGAAATGGAGTGGGTCAGGAAGTTAGTGTTCTCTTCCAGCCCACACAGCCGAGTCTTAATGCAGCTCAGACTCAAGCCCCCCTGCTGGCCCTCTGCCTGGCCATTTCCTCCCAGCTCCATAGAGCAGTTTGAAGTTCTCTTCCTGTAGTGGAAGCTGAAGTACACATTTATGGCGGTACTGAGCGAGGAGGAGAGTGGCCGTCCTCCTGTTACACGGGGGACAGAAGACCTCTGTGTTCTGACCATAAGTGCTCTTGACAGGTGGAAATTCCCAGGGGCCTCAAAACCTTTCTGCAGATAGGGGGAGATGGGGGGTATAAATTATATATGAAATGAATGGATGAAAAAATAAAATGGACACAGTAGTTACTTTTAGAAAGCAAAATGAGTAGATTAGGATATCCTTAAAAGGGTACCTAGCTACGTTTTTTTTTTTTTTTGCGGTACGCGGGCCTCTCACTGTTGTAGCCTCTCCCGTTGCGGAGCACAGGCTCCGGACGCGCAGGCTCAGCGGCCATGGCTCACGGGCCCAGCCGCTCCGCTGGGATTCTCCCGGACCGGGGAACGAACCCGCGTCCCCTGCATCGGCAGGTGGACTCTCAACCACTGCACCACCAGGGAAGCCCCATGAAGGTTTTTAAAGGGAATAAGGGAAATAATTTCAGTTAATCATTGAGATGGGAGCTCAGGGCCGTCGCCATCTCCCTCTGTGTGCAGGCTTGTGTGCAGACTTGTCAATTCCTCACGACCTTTCTTTAGATAATATCTTGTTCACACAGTTTGTGAGATTACTGAAGGGGAAGCTAGGGAAGCGATCTTGTCATCTGTTAATTACTTATTCTTTATTCCTACTTCTTGATCTACAGAAAGAACCAACAAATCAGGAAGGTATTGTGTGAGCAAAAGATTTGAAAGGTGTGCTTGGGCCAGAGATGAGTAGGGCATGGGGGCGCCTGATTTAAAAGTTAGTCACGATGTAGTTTTGCTAAAGTGACAAGAGAAAAGGGATTTCCTGCAGAGGACTGTTTCCTGCAAAGAGCTATTTACAAATCCCCCCCCTTCAGATATCATTCCATTTCTATGGGATTAAGGATGAAGGTCCATCTTCTGTAACTGCTTAATCCTGAGAAAGGGCGTCGAGGTCTTAGAGTGAAAGGTAGCGACATGGGTTTGAAGCGTCTCTGTGCTGACAGTTGTAGCTGCCCATTTACATATACGGGCAGAACAAGCTACTATTATTTTGATGCCCACAAAGATATAGATTATTATGAGCTGTAGTGTTAATCCCGTTCTCTTGAGGGCAGTTCTTGGAATTGTGCTGGCCACAGATTCAATACTGCTCAGGAAAGAGCGGCTTATGTCATGGCTGCAGTCCTGTCATCATGCAGTTAGCTCTCCCTCTGGTGGCAGTTATAGTATCTGTAAAACAACTCAGGAATGTACATCAGCTACTGAATCTGTGACTCTATCGTCCTCATTGTTAACTGCTCGAGCCTGCTCTTTTGTGACTCAGGGAGGCCTGGGAGACCTCAGCTTTTATACAAACAAGAGGCAGGGGACATTGAGGGACCTTTGTACTTGGGAGGGGGCCCGCACAGGGTTCTGCACGGTTCCAGCATTAGCAGATACCAGCACCACTCCATTTATCTTTATCCCTCGCAGGTGCCCTTCTTCTCTGGTAGTAGAGCCCTGACCTTGAGCTGGACCTTTGGCTGCCCAGGAACAGCCCTGTTTCCCAGCCTCCCCTGCTGTGGGCCTAATTTCTGGTCACTGGAAGTAATTGGAATGGATACAACATTCTTCTCCTGTCCTGAGAGTCAGGGGAGAGGTTGGGTTGGCCTCGCTTGGCTCATACACTGACCCCATGACTAAAGCAGGCAAGACACTCGGTCCAGCGCTGCACCCAGCCTGCACACATAAAGGAGCGGAGGTTTCTCCCGAACCAGCTCATAGCCCAGTTACCAGTAGAGGGGAACGTGGCTGCTGGTGGTGATGAACCGCATCCCTGCCCTCCCAGCCTGCGTGGCTGCAGGGACTCCAGATTCTGGCCAGCAGTGCCAGGGGTCCTGGGGGTGCATGCAGAGCCCACACCACCCTCCTGAGTGGTGTCGGTGGTTTGGTCAGCCTGCTGGCTCCGGGTGCAGCAAACCCCTCTCCTCCCCGACCTCGCCCTCCCCCAGCCCCCTCCTCCCTCCCGCAGGCTCCCTGCTGCCCTCCGCGCAAGGCGGCTTCATTCTCAGCATGGACACAGGCTACCCTGATTTCCCACAGGGACGGAGCTGCAGGGTTTGGCAAGACTTCACTGAAGCTTGGTCCCAGTGCGAGGGCAGAGCGATGATGTCATTCAACATGCTTCCAGGGGGCCCAGGCTCCGTGCTGACCACTTCTGCCAGGATTTTCTTCTTTAATCTGCACCACCCCACGAGGTAGGTGCTATCATTCTCCATGCTTTGTGGATGAGAAAACTGAGACACGGGAAAGGTAGGTAATGTCCCCAAGATCCACAACTGTCATCAAAGCCAGGCTTTGAATCCCTGAACTGGGCTCCAGCGTCCCTGCCCTGAACCACTTAGCCTCTGTGCTGCTCACATAGTGGGCACCCAAAGAACATTTGTCGAGCGAACAAATGAGTGATTAAGCAGGTTTGTAAAGGTAAATGGTGAAGTTAGTTCTCATCTGGCACCCCTCATAGGTGTTACACGTGTATTAAATGAATAAGTCACTTCTCCAGCCATCCATCTCTATTTTGCATGTTTGTACATCTTTTTGCATCATTTTAATAATGGATTCCTTTCCATTTTTATTTTTACTTTTGTCTTCCTAATATTGCTGCCTTTTGCGGATGTCAGTTCCTCTCTGAAATTCATTGTCACTTGACTGTGTGGGCCCCATGTGGAATTCTAACAGCATCCAGGTAGCGACAATGGGGCTTTGTTTTTTAAAAGAGGACATGGCTGTTTTAAATGAATCACTCACAACTCGGGCAATTATCTTGAGCTCTATAAGCTTCTCCGTTGCTAGGAAACCATCCCTCCAAGCTGGTAAGCCTTTGCTAAAGTATCGTCGTCGAGCGGTTCCACTTCTGCAGGCCCTGAGCCAGCCTGCTGTTCCAGTTAGTTCCCAGCAGAGGAAAAGCAGCAGTGGCCCGAAAACACCCCTCGGATGGCACCCATGGGGACCTGAGGTGGCTCAGGTGGCGGCGACCCCAGGACCCAGTCTGGGGGCACACTGCCTGGGGGCGGATCCCCAGTTTGTGGCCTTGGGTGAGGTACCCCTCTCTCTCTGTGCCTCAGTTTCCATCTTTGTAAAATAAGGAAATCACAGCATCCTCATTTACGGCGACTTGCCGAGGAAATGAGAAAAGCTCACAAAAAGCTCTCAGCACGGTGCCTGGTGCAGCGCACGGCTCAGAAGTGCCCGCTGTTAATACAACAACGACACGGAGCGTGAAGGGTAAGGATGCTGACAGGGCAGCTGGGCAAGTCACCGAGGGGCCCGCACTCCAGGCCAAGGCTCAAGGGCATACTCCAGTGGGTGTCAGGAGCCTCAGAGGCTCAGGGCTCGGGGGAAACAGGGTGATGGCTCTGCTTTCACCTGAGCAGAGGGTGGTCTGCAGTTGGGAAGAGGTCTGGCGAGGGGAGCAGAGTTTGAGCCTTGTTTCACGTGGCCCCTGGAGCGCTCGCCCTGTGGCCTGCCCACAGCTCAGCCCGGGGGCTCGTCCACGTGTGCCGCTCCGCGCAGGGCCCCGGCCCTCTAGCAGCCCCACACCCCTCTGTGCTACCATCTGGCTGCCAGCCCCTGAGCACGGCTCAGAGCTCCCGGCAAGGCCCCACCCTGGCTGCCCCCAAGAAAGGCCACGTGGAGGCCGGTCCCGCCTTTGCTGCTCCACCTGAGGCGAGTACTTGGACCTCTGGGGTCCTCACCTGTGAAAGTGGGCAGGAATCTGCCGAACGTGTCGGCTGTGAGATCAGAATGAAGGGACCTGAGTGTGTCCACTCCCCAGAGCCACTGCGACAAAGGACCACAAACTGGAGTGGTTTAAAACAACACACTTATTCTCCTACAGTCTGCGGCGGGGGGTGGGGGGCGGTCAGAAGTCCCACCTGGTCTCACTGGGCTAAAATCGATGTGTCGGCAGGGCTGTGCTCCTTCCAGAGGCTCTAGGGGAGAATCCATTTCCTTGCTTTTTCCAGCTCCTAGAGGCCACCCACACTCCTTGGCCTGTGGCCCCTTCCTCCATCTTCAGAGCCAGCGATGACAGGTGGAGTCCTCATGTCACATGTCTCTGACCCTTTTTGCACTGCTGCATCTCCCTCTGAGTACAGCCAACAGAGGTTCTCTACCTTCTGGGACTCATGTGACAGACTGCTCCTCCCTGGATAATCCAGGATATGCTCCCCATCTCAAGGTCCATCATCTTAATCACACCTGTGGAGTCCCAGAGGTGGTGCTCAGTCAGTGCTGGGTGGGGCTGGATTTGGTAGGGCTGAGACCACGGTATCGTCACCATCCTTTGGGCATCTGCCATGCGCCGGCGCTTCCACCATCTGAGTTTGAATTCAGACTCCTCAACTTACAAGTTCTATGAATTTCGGCACAAGTGAAATCTTACTCTCCCTAAGCCTCAGTTTCTCCAGGTGTAAAATGGGTATAACACTAGTACTCCCCCCCCTCCCCCCACAAAAAGGCAAAACATGAAGCCTAAACGAGATACTACCATGGGTTTAACAAGGTATTTTTTATTACCTCACTAGTCATCCCAGCAAGAAGGAGTGGCATCGCCCTCTATTTACACATGGGGTTCAGAGAGGTTAGCCCATTGTCCAAGGTCACACAGCCCGGAAGTGGTTTCCCCTCCTTTATCAGTGTCCTGGGGTGGAGTGGTTGATGAAGAACTTAGCCAAAGTCCTGCCAGCACACCCACCAGCACAGCCACTTCCTTCCTCCTGCTGGGCCCGAAGTTAAAACACCCTCTTGAAAGTGGAGGCAAGGCCTGGGCTCCCAGGAGGGGAGCAGGGAAGCCACGGGGTACATGAAGCGCTTCCCCACACAGTCTCTGGCTTATCTCAGCCATTGCAGCATGTGGGGCTGGGACTGTCTGGCTTCCAGAACCAATCCAGATGCCCTGTGGTCTGGTTCCTCCCAGATCCTGTTCCCCAGGACACTGAAGCATGTGTGGTGGTGCTGCTGGGGGAGCACCGTATTAGGAGTTAACTGGACCAAACTAGAAACGTGGCTCCAGCACCTGCTAGCTGTGTGATTTTGAGCCAATTCCTTCACCTCTCTGAACCTCAGTTTCCTCATCTGTGCCATATTCTCAAGTTGGATGTGAGGCTCAAAAAAGGTGAGGGGAGAGTGTGAGAATGTTTGAAAATCATGGTGGGCTATGCTTCCTTGCTTCAAAACAAAACAAAACAAAACAAGACAGCTGTCATTTATTGAGAGCTTACGTGCCAGGCACTGCACTTTGCAGGCCTTATCCAATTTAATCTCACCCCTCCCCTCACGACCCCAAACCACGAGGTCAGTACTATCATCAGCTCCATTTCCTCAGTGTTGAAATCAGAGCTCGGAAAGGTTAAAGGCTGCCGTAGAATCTGGAGGCAGGAAAGCCTGGAAGTGAGCCAGGCTTCCCTTGTGTATCCCCATCCGCCATATGTGCCTCCCGACGGGACCCATGGCCCATTAAAAACAAACAGCATTCCAAGCCTCATTTTCCATGTAACATTTGTTATTTTATTGGAAAAAGCTGGTATTAACATATTTATAATTTTATTCAACAGTTGGATAGTTTGTGAGACACCAAAGAAAACAAGAATGCACCTATGAGTTACAGAGTCCAAAATGGTCAGGCCTGTCTACTCTACCACCACTTATCCGATGCCACCGAGCGATCAGTCCTCAGAGAGTATTGAAATAAAAACAAAAACAACTCAACAACTTCACAATGACTATGTGAACGCCCGTACATTCAAGAAGAGCAGAAAATTTAAACGGTAAGGAAGCAAAGTTTGTGACTATGTTACTGGCCCTTCTGCCATGTCTAGTTTTGCCCCTCCCCCTCAGCATCTTTTCTCAACACACATTTTATTCATAATTTGCTTTGGACATCACTATCTTCCAGGGATCCAAAGGCATGCTTTTTCTTCTGAGATCTTTTTCTTTCTTTCCCTTTTTTTTTTTTTCCTTTCTGGTTTGGTATCCAAAGTTTAAAACAGAGTAAGGAACCAGGAACTGTATTAAGACCTCCTTTTGAATACAGATTTGCACTTTGTAGAAATGGTCCATGTTAAATCTATGATCTGACAGTAACCTCTATCTGCAAATGCAAATTTCCTCTCAGCATCTGAATCACAAAGGGAAATGGATCACACCAAATACCCCAGTAATTGTGTAAGGCCCTCAGAGCTGGATTTTGGCTTCAACAAGATTTCTATACAATTTACCACATTTTGAACCTCTTTACAAAGGGAAAAAGAGGAATCCATCCCTGTGATTGTTAACTTTAGTTAGAATAGATATGTACATATAATACTGTCCAGGTCACCTGGATTTTACAGTGATATATAAACAAACATTCTTCATTCATGTTGATTAAGAAAAAAAAATCAATGGACCCATTTCCTTGTGTAATTATCGTATGGCTGGAAGTGAGTGCACATGCGTGCTGTGCTTTGACACACACAAAAGTAGACCATTATCTGTTGAGAAAAATCTCGGGTTGGGCCTATTTCCTGGGTTAGGTTACATCTTGTAAAAAAAAAATGTCGGATTCGGTTGGGCCTCTGAACTCCGCTTTTTGAATCAAAATGCAAGCCACGTGGCTCTGCTGCCAGTTCCAAGGGCAAAGACAAGTGGGCGTGGTGGGTGGGTGGGCCGATCTGGTCCTGACAGCGGGAGGAACTGTCCTGGAAATACCGCATTCTCTGTGGCCCGAGGGGAAGTGTCCTTCGGGACTGAGGGTCATAAAAGAAAATATATCCTAAAATGGTCATAACATGCAATTTTCTTTTGGAGGCAGTTCAGTGCATCTGGAAAAGGAGCTGGGGTACAGATGTGGAGTGGAGAGAGGGCGGAGTTCCTCGTTACCCAACAGGTGAGGGGCACCCCGGGGGTCTTCTGCATTCTGTGTCTCGATTCTCCCCGGACCCTCGTCATTGTCCCACCTGCTCTGTCCTGCTTCACAAGATGAAGAGATGTTTCCAGAAGCTTCCAGGCTAGAATGCTGCTTTAACATAAGCCACCAACGTGGTGGGTTATAAAGGGCCTTGTGGGAGCGCCTGGATGGGATTCCTGACTCCCCCCTTGGTTGGTGCAGGCCTTGGGCCTCAGTTTTCTTGTACGCACAATGGGAATGACAAGTTATTCACCTTTAATCCCTGGCACCTGGCACAGAGCCTGGCACTCAGTGCGCAGTTGGCATTTATGGAGGAAATGAATAGGCACCCAGTTCACAGGGTCGTGATGAAGATGCAGAAAGATCATGGAGGGAGCCAGTACGAGTTCCCACGAGGTGTCAGTGACGGTTGCAGGATGACAGGAGAGCCACAGGGCGGCTGCAGGGACAGACGCATGGGCCTGGGGGGCTGGCACCACGCCCAGCACGGGGCAGATGCTCGCGAAGGGTTGTTTAAATGGTGAAGAAAACAGGCACACACATGGGATTCCATTCCCCTTCCTCTCAAGAAACTGTAACAGACCTGGGATATTCAAAGACATTAAAATAACCTAAAAGAGCTTGCAAATTCTCAGCATGAATTCACGATCCAAAAAGCAAAACAGTGAGACCCTCGGCTCTGAAACAGTGGCAATTGCTCCATTTATCATCAAAAGAATCCCTGGCTGGCTTGTTTGAGCTTCGTTCTCCGTCCCCGGAGCCCTGATCTGGGGCCAGTGAGGCGCGCGAGAGAAATGGCTCCGGGGCTCCCTCGTCCCCAGAAAGGAACCTCTGGAGTGAAAAATTAACGCGCAGAGGTAAAAATCCTAATAAGGTGGGAACGACTGCACGCGGTTAAAGTACGGGATGAAAGAACTGAACTTCAAGGCCGACAATCACGTCGGTTTACTGTGAATCCTTTTTCCTGTTTTCAAACAATCACCAGCAAAGGCGGTCCGGCCCCGGGATGCTGGACGGACGGCCCGGCGCCCCCTGGTGGCCGCTCCGCGCGTGGCCGTGTGGCGCCTAGTGCATGTCGGAGTTCACCTTGTCCTGGAAGATGTACAGGTTGTTGGTGGCCGCGATGGCGATGATGTTCTCGGCCGGGTGCCAGGCCGTGTGCAGGATCTTTTTGGTGAAGTCCAAGCTGTCCACGCTGATGTCGTCCCGCCTCCGCTTGCCGCCCACGCACACGCGCCGCGGCTTGAGCACCGCCCGGGGCTTGCTGCTCTCCCGCGACGCCTCCAGGGTCACATCCCGCTTGGTGTTCCGGTCAAACATGCGAAAGAAGTTGTTGTAGGCCCCGGTCATGATGACGCTGGCGGGAGACGGAGCGGCGTCAGGCAGGGCAACAGAAGAGAGAAGCCCGCCCCTCCTCCCGGGGCTGCAGGGCCATCGCCCGGGAAGCAGACGGGGGACACGCCTGCCTCTTCCCACCTTCTCTTAGGGTCTCTTGTCCTCCCTCACATCTCAACTCTACGCTGACAAAAGGCAGGCCCCTGAATCAGCCAGATGTGGCCTCCTGGTGGGGACCCAGGACCCTCCTGTTGTCTGAATAGTTGAGTGACTAAATGATCACTGTCTGCACACCATCAATGTGCAGGTGTTCACAGACCTCCCGTGTTCTCCTAACGAGCATTCTATATTTGTCTATCCACTCCCCACCTCTTCTCCCTACCTCTCCTAAGGAGAAGGGATTCCTGTTGGACCAGAGGAAGGACGTTAATCTACACAGTAAGAGATGGGAGAGAAAAGAATACCACCTACATGGGCCTGGGCCTGGAGAAAGGGGTTGGGTTTTGGAGCAGCTGGGGGCAGGGCATACAAAGTAACTGGGGAGGTGGGAGTGAATTCCAGAAAACGATACTGAGGGTAAGGAAGTGGTCCCCTTCAATGTTCTTCAGGAGAGATGCGGACAGACTGGAATCCCTCCTCCCTTTAGGAGATGAACTGTGCTTCCTGACGGTGTCATTGCTCCAAGATGAGCCACGAGGACCCCTCGGTTTACAAGGGTTATGCACATAAGCCATGTCTTCAGTATCACCCAAGTCACGGGAGTAATCCCGTGCACTGGTCTGTGTAGGGTCAGATGTTCAGGCTCCCCGAATGACGCTGAGCCACAGGCTGAAAGTGACATATGTCCTGGTAACATATTTCCTTCTTGTGGGAGAACCTGGGCTGACACCAGGAGAGTGTGGTACCTGAGGCCCCAGCCTGTAGCATCTTCACCTCCCCTGTAGCCCACCTCCCCGGGGCCCACATGAGAATGGACAAGTTGTCATCACAAGTCACCCGTCACCTCGCCTGTGGACCATGTCTTAATGTCGGCCCTTTCTAGATGCTGATGGCCTGGGTGTGGGTTGGGGAGGCCCCTCTGCTGCCTGGTTCCTGAAACTGCTCAAGGAGAGGGGTCTCCCCAGCAGAGGGAAGAGGGTAGAGTGGCATCCGTCTCCCAATGTGATTGATACAGCACTTTGTTTCCTTCCTAACTGATAAGTCTGCCCCTCCGGCCTCTGATCCTTCACAGAAAGGACCTTTCACTTGGCTTGGGGCCTGGCAAGTCTGGGCCAGGAACCCCGTTTAGGTTCCGGCCCACAAGCAGCTGCCTGCCCGGGCTGTGCGGTTCCTGGAGATGGCCGTGTGCCCGTGAGGCCAGCCTCCCACCAGAGCCACAACCTGCACGTTAGCGCTTGGTGCCACCTCCCCTCGACACCCAAACCGCTCTCCCTGACCTTGTGTTCAGAGATGGATGGGTAGGTATTTGGGGGCAATGAGGATGGAAAACCCCTTCTATAAAGTGGCACTTCCGCAGATGTTCCAGGGGCGTCCAGGCGGAAGGGGGTGAGGCCTACCCGGGCCCCAGCAGGGGGCAGAGGACACGTGCCAACTGGGTGGTAGGAGAGGCGCTCCATAGAAAGACTGTTCGCAAATGTTCTGGAAGGTTCTAAGGGAACACGGAAAGTGCTGTGCCCTGGGACTGGTACATTTGGAGATTTTGAAACTACCCCGAGGCCTGAGAGGGAAGGGGAGGGAGGAGTCACAGGAGAGAGAGAGAGAGAAAGAGACAGAGCCAGAGAGGTCTGTGTGAAGGGGGCTGTCCTCTGCAGGGAGCTGTGCCCAAAGGGACACAGTCAGCCAAGATGACAGGAAACAAGGGGGAATAAACGCTCTGGCCTCTCTCTCCACCCTCAGTCTCCTTCTAGGGTCCTCAGTGGTTAAACCCGGCCAGAAGCCAGTGGGCACGGAGGCCTGTGGATGCAGCCCATGGGGTCGGCCTCCAGGTATAGTCTCTGTGGAGGAGGGTGGAGATGGGAGCTGGAGGGGCAAGTGGGGAGCCCTCCCGGCTCACCTCGCAGCGCTAATTGCCCGTGGGCCAGCAGCGCCCGCCTGTGCCTCTACCTCTCCGGCAGAGGCGGGGCGGTGGGGGTGGGGGGGCTCCCGGCGCAGGTGTGTCTTGTCTGAGTCCCCAGGACCTGGCTTGGCCACCTATGTGGGAAGTGGTCCTTGAAAGAAAGACAACCCCTGGCAGCAGCGGACAGGAACAGACCAAGCAGAGCCGCCCAGCCCTCATGCCCCGGGGACGGGGACGACGAAAACTCAGTAAATGCTTTGTAAACCAAATGCACTGAAGGGCCAGAAGCTTCTCTCATTCACTGCCAGACCTGCAGGTTCAGAAGGTACCTGCCCCCAGTAGGGGCTCACTAAGTATCTGACGAATGAATGAACGAGTGAATGGATCACTGAATGCCGGGGCAGGGTCACACACAGTCACAGCCACCCTCGGAAGACTTAGGAAGGCACGAAACAAGCTGCGTGACCACCCCCTGCACAGGGACAGGGGACAGGCCAGGGGTGAGTGGAGGGGGCTTCTTGGACGCTATCTGGGGAGGGGTGGCACGTGGCAGTCAAAGGGTTCTGCCTTTTAAGAGGTTTGTGTAATCCCCGGACGTGAAGGGCGGGTGGTGGAGAACTCTAGCGCGCTTTCTGGCTATAGTCTCTTCTGTTCTGAAACCTTAACTGCTGTGAACAGATCCGAGTGCTGCAGAGGAAATGACATGCTGCGGAGGTGCTGGGTGGGCGTGAGGCGCCCCCCAGCGCTGCTGGCGTGGGATAGGGGGGTGGGGGACAGTGCCCTCTGCTCCCTCCTTCCCAAAGAAGCCCCCCTTCTCTCCTCAGAGGTCAGCTCACACCAGGGAAGGCTGGGTTGGCTCTGATGTCGCCTAAGTTATGGCCCGTGAGACTTCACGACAGTGCCACCGCCCATGCGTCACTGGAGCGCAAGCCCAGGTCTCTCGGGGCTGCCCTGGGGCTGCTGTGTGTGCCAGCGGCTTCTCCTCGGGGTCCAGGAGTGTGACCCTTGCCCGGGTCATCACCGGAGTGCAGCGGCTCAGCCAGCCAAGGGTCGGCCTTGTTTGGGCCAGAAGACAGGGAGGAGGACAGGGTGAGGTTGGGCCTCCGAGGGGCTGGGGGTGGGGTCAGAGGGGCCATCCTGCCAGCCAGCGCCCAAGTGTCCCAAGGCCAGGGGATGGGCGGGGGGGAGCAGGGGGTGCTGCAGGGACAAGGCCCGTCATATTGACCTTGGCCTTCCCACACAGCCCGGGAGGTGATGCCGGGGAACCGCTCCCTGGATCCGCGCTCTCCACTGCCCTTCTTCCTGCCTCTCAGACGCAGCAGGGCTGGAGGGGCGAGAGGAGGGCAGGCGAGCAGGGGGCAGCGACCAGGGGCCGCTGCGGGTGCAGGGAAGCCGCGCCCGAGTCTTCGTGTTCAGGAGAGGCAGTGGGGCTGCGGGCACAGGCATGCAGGGCCGGACAGAGGCCCGGAGCCCCTTCTGCAAGGTGAGCGAGGAGGACCCGAGGCAGGGAGCGGGAGGGTGCACTGCGCTAGCTGCCAGCGTGCGTCTGTGCGTGTGTATGCGTGTGCACGCCCTGCGGAGGGACTCCTCAGGCCTCGGGGGTCAGGGGTGACCAGTGGGGATGAACTCTGACCTCCCGACTCGGGGCAGCAAGCCCACCAGGCCTGTCTGGTTCCACAGACAAGAGGGGGGCCTGCCTGGGACCCCGCCAGACGCCCCCTGTCCCTCCCACAGCTGGCGTGCGCTGGTGTCAGGCTCTGCATCAGGCCGGGTCGCGGGGTGGGCCCCCGGCACTGGGGCCCAGGCATAGGAGGTCAGTGCCGATGGAGGCAGGAGGGCCGGGCTTCATGATGAGGGGACTCCTGCTTTTGGTCCTTCCTGATCGCCCACTCTGCCTGGCCCTGGGACACTGGGTGACACTGGGATGACACTGCTAAGCCAGCAGCAAGAGAAGGTGGATTCTCTCCTTCTTCCACCCCTCCCTCATCTCCCCTCTCCTTGCGGTGTCCCTCACCCCCACCCTATGAGGTGGTCCTCCCAGAGCCTGCAAAGGAGGAGGGTGGCCTGCAGGGGCACAGACCCACCTAGAAGCTCTTAAAACCCATACCAGCCCCGCAGCCTGGGGGTAGGGGCAGCACGTTGGATGGGGGAGTCAGAGAGTCCCAAGGGCCAAGGCCTCCCTTCCCTGGGCCCAGAGCAGCTGCTGTGGAGCAGAAAGGGTGGAGCTCACCAGCTCAGACTGGGGTCAGGAGCCGGGCAGGAGGCCCTGATGCCGGGTGACCTGGGGAAGACAGGGAAGGAAGCCCTTCTCTCTCCACCTGCTTTACTTGGGCCTAAAACGCAAAGGCAAAGGCACACTCCACAAGCACATGCAGTGTGGACAGTGCTTGGGTCGGGTCAGCCACCTGGGTCCAGATCCCAGCTCTGCCCCTGACATGCTTCCTAGCTCCCCGTGCAGTTTTCCCATCTATAAAATGGGGTGAGGGACCCCAGCCCCTGGTGAGAATGGACTGGATAACAAGGTAAAACAGAACAGTGCTGAACTCAGTAAATCCCACCTCCTGTTATGTATTAAATGCCAACAGGTATTTCTGAATTCTAACCATCCGTGGGGCCTGAAGCCCCACCCACCTGTCTGACTGGGAGCCCAAGACTAGGGAAGCAGAAGGAGAGAGTAGGAATCTGCGTGCCAAGGGGCCCGACCAGGGGGGCCTCGCCCCCTCCCTCCCTGCTGGCAGGGGCGAGAGAAGAGAGAAGGCAGCCCTCCCGCCACCCATTTCTCTAGGGAACAGTTCACAGAACCCGGTGGGTGCTTTCACACAACACCCATCCTTCTTCTGAGCCATCAGGGGAAGGGAGAGTGAGATCATTCAAGTTATTTGTAACCCACACAGCTGCTAATCCTCCTTCCATTTGGCTGCGGGATCCAGCTGACACCTCTGGGGGAGGGGAGGGAGCCCCACCACACCTGCAGGGAGGGGTCTCTCTCACCTGGGAACACCAGGTCTCAGCACCCTGCAAACCACACTGGGACAGAATGGCCCATTGCTCCCATTCTTAGGTGTTCTCTAACATTCTAGAAGGTTCTTTTAACAGGTCCTGGCTGCCCTTGTCCCCAGGCTCTCTTCTTTCCACTGGGGAAAGGCTCCTGCCCCATCCCTGTGGTTCTGGAGAGTGTGACAATCATGGTGCTTTACTGCCCCCTGCTGGCCAACTGTGGCATGCAATAAATCATGTCCACGCTGATTGGCTCAAAAGTGAGCATGTGACCCAAACAAAGCCAATCAGATCCTTCCATGAGAATTTTCCATATACCTAGAAGGGTGATTGTGGGCTGGGAGGACAATGGAAGGGGGAGTATTTGGGGTCACCATCCCGAATAGCAAGGGGGAGCCATCTGTAGTAGGAGAGGATGAGGCTAGTGTTTAAGAAGAAGCAGGGAGGCTCAGAGATGGGAGTGGACAGAGAGGAGATGGCCCCAAAGGTACAGCATGAGCCCTGGGGTAGCCTTGCTGGAACTTCTCAGAACAAGCTTAGGCTTATCTGATTCCTGCAACTGGAAGATACTTGGTTGACACAGATACCTTCTTCCCAGGCAGAACAGATCAAGGGGAACTTCCTAGAAGAGGTGGCATTTGAGGTGGGTCTTGGTGGCTCCGCAGGGTTCTTTCAGACAAGACGAACAACAGACCGGTGTGTGCAAATCATCGGACCATCTGCTGCCAATATGGAGCCATGGCCTTGCCAGGAGTTTCACATACAGCGTCTTATCCTCAAAGCAGCCCTTGAAAGTCCTGATTTATTAGAACTACTTTCCAGGTGACCAGACTCAGAGAAGTCAGGTGGCTTATTCAAGCATGCAGTTGGAGAGTGGTGGAGCACGGTCTGGAAATCGAGGGTGTCTGACCCCCAAACCTCTGCCCCTTCCTCGCCCCCAGGCTGCCCATCTAAGTCTTGCTAGAGTTGGGTAACGGGCGCTGTGAGGGTTATCAGATGTCCACCTGCTCTGTGCTGCTACCTATACAACTGGCATGCTGGAAGCTTCCCGTTAACATGAGAAGGACAGAAAACGCTGAGCTGAGGGATTCAAGTTTGCTTTGGTTTTCAAGGGTGGGGGCCCTGGAGGGCAGCACTTGCTTCTCCCCTTTGCCTCTGAGCTCCTGGAAGGCTGGGACCAGGCTTTATTTACCTTGGGATCCTCCTCTATGGGGCTTGCTGGGCTCATGGGATGCTTGTGTTGAAGTGGAAGGAGGTGGCATACCCCTATGCCTTCCAGAAGGTCAACAACCACTGACTGGACACTCCTGAGGCCCCAAGTGAGGGGCTCAGGATGGGCTGAGCTACAGTCCCACTCCCAGCGACACCTCAACCAGTGGGGAAGGCAAACAGAGGCAAGATGAAAACATGTAATAAATGCAAAGACACAGAAGGAAAACCCAGGAGGCTGGGGGTGTCAAGATGCAGAGGACCCTGAGGGCTTCCTGGAGGAGGTGGCCTTGAGTTGAGTCAGTAAAGTGAGGTGACAGCAGGAGTGAGCCAGGTGCAGTGTGGTCAGGGTTCCACGGGGTGGGAGTAGAGCGGGTTGTGGAGGAAGGTGCAGGGACTACCAGGGCTGGGGTGGCTGGCATGTAAAGTGTATGGCAGTGAGAGGCAGGACAGCAGCTCCAGGCTGGGCACCCAAAAGCCAGGAAGAGAAGGCGGCTCCAGTCTCTGGAAGCCCAGCATGCCCGTTCATGGACGCCCCCTGGTGGTGATGTGAAGGAAAGGCGGGCAGTGGTCACAACCACTGGGAGCCCAACACATAAAGACAGAAAGACAGACAGGCAGACAGACAGACACACACGCAGTAGTACTGGAATCCCCTTTTTGCTGTCTTCTGAGATTCTAATAGACTCCCCAGCCCCAGACCTACTGCCGGTAATCCCTGGGGAACCCCCAGTGTGTCAGCCTGTGGGCAGGCCCCTGGAGGGAGTGCCGCGGGTCCCCTCTGACCCCGCTGCATCAGCCCAGTCTCAGGCCAGGGCCTCCACCTGGTTTTCTAAGTGTCCTTCAGCGGACCCCCTGTGCCCACCATACTGGTCCCTCTGAGAGCACTGTCCACTTGGAGACTCCTGAGCCCCAAGATGCTGGCAGAAGCTCTAGGGGATCCTCCACTCCTGGACACAGCAGCTCGACCCCCCCTTGCGTCCCCACCCATCTTCCCTGGTGGTCCCGGTGGGTCTGTGCTCACAGCCACACAGGGTGGTAGCACAGAAGCTCTCACATGACCACGGCAGTGCCAGACACACTCAGAACTCGGGGACAGCCCAGCCTGCTCCTGGCTGGACACGCAGGACTGACGGGGTCCACGTGGATGGACGTGCCCCGGGATGGCACCTGAGTTGAAGGCTGCCGGCTCTCACTCCGTGCCTTCTCCCTCGCCAAACCCGCTCCGCTTGTGAAGTGTGACGGGCAACAGGCCGATATCCTGGCCAGAGTGCTTTTCAGCCCTGCAAGTTCTGGTCACCTGGGTCCCTGCCCTGGGCCTTCCCTGTCCACACTCGCCCTGGGCTGAGCCAGGTGATGGGGAAGCAGGAACTCAGGTCAGGTTCAGAGCCATTTCCCAGGTGGGTGGGGCTGTGAGAGGCGGCTGCACCTGTGGAAGCCCCCAGCCACAAAAGGTGCAGCAGCTCTGCCATGCTCCCCGGAGCCCAATGGGCCTGAAGCTACAACCACGATGGCCGGAGGAGGGTGGAGGTGGGTGTAGACCAGTGGCTAAAGCCCTCCCCGCCTCGGGGCTCTGGCACCTGAACAGCCCTCAGTCCTGACAACGTGGGGAAGGGGCTGCACGGTGAGGGACCCGGAATTGACTAAAGATGTTTCCACTACCACTCAGGAGATGTTAGGTATAGTTTCAGAACATGAAGTTTCCTTTCTGCCCTTGAATCTGAGAGCTGAGAGCTCGAAGCTGCTACAAGAAAGACTGGGCCTCCTTGGAACACCTTGATTCCTCAGGCTTGATAACAGTTAGTCCCCCTGACACATCCCGCCCAGGTCACCAGCCGGCCCTGCAGAGTGGAAGGTCCCTAGTTAGGTGGGTGGGGTCCAAGGTCTGAGGTTACCTGTCGCTCCCATTCCAGGCGCATTCGAACTTGTCAAAAATGCAGTCGTTCTCATACAGGGAACAGAGCTTGCTCCGAAGGTAATCGTGGACCTGGTGAGAGAAGGGGATGGGGTGAGTCGAGGGGGGCACCCCGACAGTCCTGGCCCCCGTCCAGGAGGAGGGTCTCACTGAGCAGGGCTGTGTCCTCCGGGGTCTGGATGGCACTCCCAACTCAGCCCTGCTCATCAGGAAGGGTCCATAGTCTGGCACACGGCCGACCCCTGAGCTGTGGCCAGAGAGGGGACCAAATCCTGGCTTTGCTCCTCCCTGGCTGTGTGACCCTGGACAGTGACCTCACCCTCTCTGAGCCTTGGTTTATTCATCCTTAAAGTGATAAGAGCACTCACCTCATGGGCTGTTCCAGGATCAAATGTAAGTGACTATTTGGTATAGGGTCATGTCCTCTGAGGACAGGTGGTCACCGTGAGCACATTGGTGACCATCATGGAGAAAAGGGGAAGGAGAATTCACACAGGCCTCTCAAGCGTGATCTCGGCAGACGCCACCTGTCCTGTTTTATATAGATGAGGCACTGAAGCTCAGAGGTTAAGTAACTGGCCCAAAGTCACACAGCGTACAAGTGGAAGGCCAGGATCCTCTCCCAGGGTTACCAGACACCACAGGAGAGATGCTGATGCCCCATGACCTGCGTCCATCTGACTGTAGCCCCATCCCACAAGCTCTATAACCACGGGGCCTCCTGGGTGCCAGCTCTCTTTGGGGACATGGCCCTGCCCTCTGGGTGGCGGAAGGGGCAGGTAAATGGGTAACATGAAGCCTGAACTCCTGGCTCTGCCCCTTTGTGACCCAGGGGAGTCACTTAGCTGCTATGAGCCTCAGGTTTCCCCGTCTGAAAAGAGGGTCATGAGATTCCCCCTGCCGGAGAAGCGCATGAGGGTTCAGGGCAACGACCATGGGGCAAAGCACCAGGGAGGTGTTTGCGACCCCGATTAACTATGGAGGGATGGAGAGAAAGAAGTGTCCAACTCCTGCTGGGCAGTGACATTGGCCACAAACCAAGGGTCAAGTGCAGGGAGGGGTGGGGAAGAAAAAGGGGGGTTTTGTCCTTTTCCATCGGGGAACCTCTTATTCATCTTTAAAAACCCAGCTTTAGAGTAGGTCTCCTCCTCTGGCAGCCTCCCTGGATTCCCCCAGGCTGAACTTCTCTCTCTGATTCCTCAGAGCATCAAGTGCACCTGAGGCTCCTGCCCTGACTTAGCGTGTGTTTATATTGACCCCGCAGGCTGGAAGGTTCTTAACACAGGACTTCCTCAGGCCTCGGATGGCATGCCCCACCCCAGAGAGGGCTCCCTGCCCGCCCTGCTCGCGAAGCTTGCTCCACCGCCCTTCTCTTCCCACTCAACCTGCACTCCTGCTTTATTTTTATTTTGGGGCCCTGCCTCACAGCTTATGGGATCTTAGTTCCCCAATGAGGGATTGAACTCGGGCCCTTGGCAGTGAAAGTGCTGAGTCCTAGCCACTGGACCATCGGGGAATTCCCTGCACTACTGTTTTAAATTCTGTCCATACACTGACATCACCCAGATGTTTCTCTCCAGCCAGGACCTCTCTCCCCAAAGCCCACACTGGACCGTCCAGACCCCTCAAGGCTGGTGAACCCTGATCCCTCTACCGTCCCCCATCCTTTCTGGACAAAGGTACAAAGGCCACAGGTGACAGCGTGTTTCCACACACTTCTTGTCTCTCATACCCACACTCAGCCTGTCCAGGATCCAAAGCAATCCGGAGCCCAGTCCCTTCTCACCATATCTGTCCTACGTTGCCACCCTGCTCCAAGCACCACCACCCAGCTTATTGCAGACGACTTCTGGCTGCTCTCCCTGTGTCTGCCTACACCCCAATCCCCAGCCCTGGTTTATCTTACAGGCAGCAGAGGGATCCCTTTGAAACCAAGCTGAATCACGTCATGCCTCTGCTCAAAACCCTCCGGCGCACTCAAGTCCCCCCGGTCACCTCTCTGACCTCAGGCTCTTCTTCTCTCCCATATGTTCACTCTGCTCCAGCTGGCTCCTCACCATTTCTTTGTTTTGGCCATGCCGTGCGGCATGTGGGATCTTAGTTCCCTGACCAGGGATTGAACCAGCGCCCCCTGCATTGGAAGCGCAGTCTTAACCACTGGACCTCCAGGGAAGTCTCTCCTCACCATTTCTTGAGCGCACTAACCATGTTCCTGCCTCAGGACCTTTGCACTTGCTCTTCCCTCCTCTGGGAACACCCTCCCTGTAGAGGGCTCATGCCCTTATTTCCCCTAGGCTTCAGCATGCCTATTTTCTCTGCCTCAGCCCCTGGTTTGTCACTCTTTTGGAAGCTTGTGATTATTTCACCTATTTGCTAGGTTTCCGGTCATCTTCCCTGCTGAAACGGATGCCCCTCTAGGCAGGACTTACTTGTCTTGTTGCCTAACAATTTCCCAGTGGGGTGCACAGGGCCTGGCACATCACAGGGCCTCAATACATTTTTTAAAAATAAATGAGTGGGGTTATATGGAGATGGTGGGGCTGGGCTCCCCAGGTGGGCCACCTGTCTGAAGAAATAGCAGGGCCCTCCCCCTGCTGTTCCCCTTTCTCCACTCTGCTTCCTCAAAAGCCCTCAGCGGCTCTCACGTGGTGTGTGTCTGTGGCTAGAGGTCTCCTAGCCCATGGCCACAGCAGGCTCAGGTTCACTGTGTTCCTGTCATCTGGGACCCTTGAGGGTGAGGCCACGGCTCCTCCCTTCTTCTGAGCCCAGGGTCTAGTGGGGCACAAAGCACCAGCCCAGTATGTGTACGACTAAGATGAATAGGGATCAATGGTGCCTGAGGTCATTTCTGGACACAGATTAAGATGCTCGTGTTCACCCCTCCAGGTTGGCACGTTTGTGTGTGCTCCTTGCACTCAACGCAGCCTCACTGATGCACTCGTCCAAACACACGTGCTGTTCTCTCCCGCGTACTGAGTGCCTCCTGCCCTCTGGTGGCAGGGTGAGGAAGGGTGTTGACTATGGAGTAAGAAAGACCAATCTAAGGTCGGCTGCTTGCTACTCTACCACCACAGATATGCCATTTAACTCAATTTTCTCCAAATAAAATGGGATAGAGAGAACACTGTCCCCACCGCCCAGGACAGCTGGGAGGCTTAGAAGAGGAAAAGTGTGCCAAGGTCTTAGGTCAATGAAGCACATGCTAAGGCTCACTCAACACCCATCCCTACCCTTTTCTCCCTGTCTTCTTCAACCACAGAGGCCGTAAGCCTACTAATTTTTCCAGCCTGGTCATGGGCCTGTTCTAACCAATGAGTTGTAAGAGGTCTTCTCAGGAGTGTTCTGGGAAAATTTTTGTGTTCATAATAAAACATAGCACAGATCCAAGCAGCACAGCCTTTCACACTTCCTCCTTTCCTGAATGGAGGTCAACATAGTTCCTGGAGTTGTGGCAGCCGTTTTGCCACCATGAGGTATCAAACATGAAGGCAGAAAACCAACACTCAAACGATAGTGAACTAAATCACAGAAGTGGCTACTGGGACACTGGGCAGGTCACAAAGCCACTACTTAGTGGCCTAGATACTCCAGGCGTCCTGTGAAGGGAGAAAAGCCCCTATCTATTCAGTACTGCAAGCCAGCCAAACACAATTCTGCTTTACACAATTTCTAGCACCTAACAGCTAAAAGATGTTAGTTATGTTGGTTTTACATAAAGATTACTATTTTAGAATCAATAGGTCAGCTGGGCCAGAAGCCAAGCACCCAGCTTTGGACCTGGTCCTCCAGAGCAGTGATTCTCCCACTTTATTGGGTCCTCATGTGCTTTGGGAATCTGAAGGCTCTGGACCCTCTCCCCACAAAATGCTCACATTGAACACTGTCCCTAGCTTCAGGGTCTGGGGGCTTTTGCTGACACCAGGGACACGAAAGGCTGAGGGGCCTCAGAGGGCTGGACACAGTCATGTCCCTGGGCAGGCTCTGGGAAGGGCATGCTCTGGGAAGGTGCCAGAACAGTCAGTCCCACAGGCCTGAGCAGGGGTTAAGTCATTCCCGCCCCAGTCTCTGACCCCTCCCATTCCCAAGGGTAGAGGAGGGGCTGACCCCTTCCTGGGAAGTGCAGTGGGAGCTGGAGGCCTGCAGTAAACACAAGTGGCTAACACAGGGGTCCTTTCACGAATCCGTCATCCCAAGGAAGCTGGGGGACGGGGCAAGGGCACCGGAGCCGCCCCGGACGTCCCTGTGGGTGTGGAGATGCCAGAAGCACACGTGTCCCAGGTCAGGCTCTGAGTACCCCGTCTTCCCCTCTCAGCTCTGTGCCCCCTCCCAGTGGGGGCCCTCCGCCTCCCAGGACACAGCCCTCCCCCAGTCCTTGGCAGGGAAGGAAGACAGGGAAGGGAGCTGTGCAGCTCCCATTTGGGCCCCGAAGCTGTCACTGCCCAACTGCAAGGCAGCTCCCCATATCCTAAGCTCTCAGTATCCCAGGTTCCCTTCCTGTCAAGTGGGGCTGATATCACCCCATTCACAGGGCCAGTGAGGAATAGAGGAGAAAAATATATGTGGCACTCTGTGTGCACCCAATACTTGGTGACACTATGAGGGTTTGGCTGGGTTTTCTAGGGGGTGGGTACTGTTTTCCCACTCACATCTGCACAACCAAATCTTACTCATCCTACGAGGTCCAGCACAAATGTCACCTCCTTCAAGAAGCCTCCCAGACTGCCCCAGCTAAAGACATAACTGGCACAGCTTTAAAACAGTCCAATATTTCCGCCAAATTTTAACATCACATGAATTTTGTTTTCTATTCCCTAATATATATGGATGAATCATAACAGAAAAATAATAAACGACTTTCCAGGAAGGTGTCCCATGCTTCATCCTGTATGCCTGGCTGACAAAGCCTGCACTGAGGATTTAGAAATGTACCACGCTCCCACTTCACCACTGTATCACTAGCTAAGGATGCTCCCTGGGAGGGGGCAATGCTTAGCCTGCGTTAATGGTAGGACTGCAGACGCCGGCTCCAGGGGAGGGAAGCCATTGTCTGCTCCCTCAAACTGAGCCCAGCCTGATGCTCACCTTTGTCCCCTGGACCTGGGACTGCAGACCTAGTCACAGCCCTGCCTCAGGGCAGGAGCCAGCAAGCAGATGACACACAGCTTCCCGTGAGGCGGGGCTGAGCAAGTTCTCCTGTCCTTGGCTGAGCTAGGTGGGATGAGCTGTCTGATTTCTCAAGCCTCAGTGTCTTCACCTGCAAAATGGGCTTATGAAAGCCACCCTATAGCTGGGAAAGCCCCTCAGTGTGAGTTCTCAGCACAGGGAAGGCGGCAGCGGGTCTCCCACCCGCAGAGGGGCTGCGAGGTTTTCCAGGCATCAGTGCCCACCTGGTAGGTCTCTATGGGCCGCGCCTCCATGTTCAGGTCCCAGACCTTGACTGTGAGGTAATCGCGGGTGAGCATGTACCGGCCGCTGTGGCTGAACTTCACGTCCGACACGGAGGAAATAATTTCCGAGAAGAAGGAGCGGTTACTGGGGTCCTCGGGCTCTTCGAATACTGCGGAGACAAAAACAACCACCGTCACTGGGCTGCTCCCACCCGTGGGGTCCAAACAACAGACGACTCCATTTCCACTCTGGGTTCATGTGGTAGGTCATTTATTCATTCATCAAACTTATAACTAAATACAGGTCAGGCCCAGGCCCAGACGGATCCTCCAAAGAAGGAAGAACCAGCTCTTGGAACAGTGTTTATTGAGCATTTACTCTAAGCCAGATTCTGTGCTGAGCCTTTCCCGTGTGTTACCTTATCTAACCCCACAATAAAAATATCAGGTTGGTACCACTAATATTCCCATTTTATAGCCAAGAAAACTGAGGCATGGATGGCCTCAGAGCTGGAAAAAGTGGTGGAGGAGGGATTTGAACCCAGAGCTGTACTCAATGTGCTGCTCTCTGCTGCCTCCTGCTGGTGATGCCAAATGCCAGGACTGTGAGGTGTCCGGGCACCCTCGAAGCTGCTGGACCACGTCCTGGACTAGGCTGGGCACCACCTGTGGTTCTAACTGGCTCTGGGGCCTCTGTTCATGGTGCACTGGGCACACACGGCCGAGCACCACTCATAGGTATGTTCCGTTTGTCTGCCACGCGGGTTGTAGCAAAATCAAACCTCGCCACCACGGATGCAGCCTGAGTCCCGTTTGCTGCCTGCCACCCACCTCCTCTTATTTTAGACCAGCTGCTCCACACAGGAAGTTGCTTACCTGACCCCTGAAGGAAACAGCTTGCTGCCTTTACCAGAGATCCCAGAGTGGGCAGCGAGCGGCTCCCCAAGCAGCATCCCTTCCCTGCTGTCCCCCATAGCCAGGGCTTCCTGACACAGGGAGGTCCCCATGCAGCAGGACAAGCTCTTCCAAGTTCCATGTCTGTTGCTGGCTGTCCCAGTAGTTTGCCCACCTCACTGGACAATCAGATCCTACAGTGGCCCTGGTGCTGCAGCAGGATAGAAATGAGGGTCCCTGCTGACCACTTAGGACCTGGGCCATGGATGGGCCTGGGGGTCAGGGAAGAGGATGGGGTGGTGGGTTGGCAGCCATCTACAGCCAGTCTGGAAGGACTTTTAAACATTTGACAACCTGACCAGCTGTCCCCATGGGCACCGGCTGAGTGGCTGCCCTGCCTACTTGTCTCAAGGCTCCAGGCTTAAAACAGGGAAGCAGAGATCACATGTCCCCAGAGGCTCACAGGAGTGCCCTTCCTGCTGGCCCCTCCTATGTGGGAAAGTCCCATATCCCACTTCCTAGGTCTGTCCCAGCCCCTTACCCCCATCTGGGAACCCGTTCTTCTTATTGTCCAAGGTAGACACTGCTCCTGCCTTTCCCAGAGATACAACTCCTGCCCAGCTCCCCTCTCCAGGGTGGCTGGAAACATTTCATGCCGATCGGATGCTCTCATGTGGTCATGCCTACATGCATTCACTCATCCTCTCAGTTAACCAGTCCATACTGAGCGCCCACCATAGCCAGGCACTGTTTGAGGTCCTGGAATGCTGCAGTGAGCAACACCCCCATTCTCCTGGAGCCCACAATCTCCTCCCAGAGACAGACAGTAAAACTCAGTGACATGTGATACCATTGGGCCGTGGTGGAAGAAAGATAAAGTAAGTGAGGAGACAGAGAGAAATGGGGGCTGCTGATTTGGATAGACAGGGCCTCTGTGGGAGAGCACATCTGAGCAGAGACGTGAATGAAGTGAGATACCAGGGAGTAGGACTCCAGGCAGAAGTCATAGCACGTGCAAAGGCCCTGAGACAGGGATGAGCCGAAGGCCACGTAGGCTGAGAAAGGCGAGAGCGAGGGGCTGTAAGCCATGGGAAGGGCGTCATCCTGTAGGCAACAGGGAGCCACAGAAGGGCTCGGAGAGAGGAAGGGCATGGCAAGATTTGGTTTTCTCCAGGATTCCCCTCCCTGCAGTGGGGAGGAGACCTCCTTGTGGGTCACCTTTAGCCTCTAAAACCTCTGCATTCTGATTGGTCATCTCACATAATCGTGTTTTGTGCCCTGGTACACTGACACCTTTATTTTTGCAGGTATAAACATTCGTAAGTTTTCTTTGTTAAGCCAAAAAATTTAAATCAATGACATTTCCCTCTTAGATGCCTGGAATAAAGACAAATTCAATATTTGATTTCTTACTTAAACTAAAGCACTGAGATTCTGTATTGTCTTTAAATGAACAGGGGTATAGACCTAATACTTGGGAGAAATGGGGCAGAAGGTTTGAAAGAAGATGCACCTCAAACTCTCTTCAGGGATCTGGGTAGCCCCCAGCACTTCCCCTGGTACGTGGCAGGAACTCTCTCTCGACTGAATTAGCATCTCTGCTGCTAGGCGTCAGACAGAAGGTAAGATATAAAAACATAAAGCGGGGTCTGTCTCTTGCACCCCGACTCTGTACCCCTCGCCTGCCTCGGTGGATTCCTCCAGCCTCCACCCAAACCACTAGGGCTGGTCCTGCTCACTCCGCCCTGCACCCGGCAGGGCTCCTGGCACGCTCTGTGGGGTTTCGGTAGGCAGATGGGGACCAAAATCACAGAGGAGCATCCGCACCGGATGTCACAGAGCCAGGGGCTGCGTCTTCTGCTAGCTTTAAGGAGCAGGAAACCACAAAGGTCAAGGGCTGAGAGGATGACCTAATCCATAGTTGAAAACAGAAGCACCAAACGGCCCACTGCAACCTCAGTTCTGGCTGTACTTGGGCACTTCTGATGGTTTCTTTAAGCACAAAATCACCAGAACTGAAAAAGATTAGCGGGAAGGATATTAACAAGCCTGAAAAAAGTTATACCTAGAAGTTCTTAGTTTTCTTGTCAAACATTTCTATGAAATTTTTGATACAAATATTTTTTGTCAAAAGACTGCAGAATCTTCCGTATCAATCCCTCCCCCTCCCCCCAGACACAACCTGCACGTCCCCAGGCCATTAATAAGAGATAAGGGGGTCTCCCTTCTAATTGACGGAATCACTAAGGACATTTCACAGTAATTATTGCTGCCGTGAGTTCAAAGAATTGCATCCCAGAGCCCCTGTCACTTGTGGTGGGCTCTATCCCACCTCTCTCGCCTGCCCTAATTATTTTGTAGTTGGAGGGCTCCGAAACAGCAGAAATCTCTGTCCGATCGTTTTTTTTAAAAAAATAACTTTGCATAATTAAGGCTCTCATGGCCCTAGCTGGTTCCCTGACAATGGCATCCTCCTCTCTGGGTGTCACTGTTGTCACACACGGGGGAAGGGTGAGGAGACCCCTTCCTGCCTCCCTCGCCTAAGTGAAGTGAAGGGACCCTGGGGAGGTTCTGAATCACCCGTGATCCAAGGAAACAGAAGTGAAGCCTGAGGTGCGGGCCAGCCTTCCTCTCCAGCCTTGCACACAACTCTGATGTGTCCCTCTTCTGCTTAAAGCCCTCCATTGTTCCCAGTGCCCGCAGGATCAAGGTTCAAGATCCCACATGTAGCTGCCAAGCTCCTTCCTAACTGGGCCCCAACTGGCCCTGCTGCTCCAGCTTCACATACCTAAATTCCCAGGGCCTCGAACAGGGTGAGACAAGCAAGACCCCTAGGGCACCACACGGAACAAGTCACTCTGGGGTCGCCTTAAATGAATGCCTCCTTCAATGTTGTGACTTAGGCATCTCGCTTGCCTCATCCTAACCCTTGCCCGGCCATATACCAGGCAGCAGGGCAGAGCCAAGCTCTGGGTGACCTCAGACAAACCCCTTAACCTCTCTGAGTCCAAGTTTCCTCACCTGGAGGACAAGCATGGTTAGACCTCCAGAGGTAATACCTAGAAGCACCGGGCCCAGTGACAGACTTGAGTAGCTGTTCAATAAAACTGCATAACTGTTTTTATAGTTATTTTTCACATTGTTTTCTCTCCCTGAAATTTCCTTTCCCATTTTTAGCCTCTGTCTTTCTCACCAACTCCTGTACATCCTTCAGAACCCCAACTCAAACATCCTGTTCTCTGTGCAGCTTGTCCAGATGTTCTCTGAAGAAATGAAATGCTCACCCTCGCTGCCCTCACAGCCCCGGGATGCCCTCTCGTATGGCATCAGTGAGGATGCCTGGTCACCTCATGGGGCTGGGAGCTCTTGGGGCAGGGGGTTCTGCCTTTGTCATCGGTCATCCTGGCATCCCTGCCCAGCCTGGAACCAGGCTCAGAGCCCAGCCTTGCTCACAGAGTGGACAGGACCTTCTGGTGCTGCCTGCCTATGTGGCCTCTTCTCCGTGCCTTTCCTGACATATTTCTTTCCCCACCTGGTATGATGCCACTTACATGTCTAGGCACAGCAGTGAAACCTGTATCTGCTAGAAGTGGCCTCTGGGAGCCCGTGGCTTTTGCTCTGTGTCCCTCTCAGTGGCACCAGCTATGTGCCACTCCTCATTGTCAGCACGTGGGTGGTCTTCTCTGGGCATGGGTCGGGAAGTGGGGGGTAAACTGAGCAGGCAGAATTGATCAGATGGGGCTGGGATGAAGGGAGGTTCAGGGCTGATGGAAGAGCTGCCCTGGCTTGAGCCATACGCTCAGGGACAATGGCGCAGGGCAGTGAAACCCTGAGAGAAACATGGCCATACGGAAGTGGGGCTGCAGTCTGCGGAGGTGGACAGCACAGGAGGAGACGGGCCTGAAGGAGCAGACGGGTCCTGCCCAGTCCTTGCTCCTGGCTGCCCTGGTAACGGGTCCCTCCTCTGCTCTGATATCATACAAGAGCCTCCACTTGAATGACGAGCACACGCATCCAGCCTAGTCCTACCTTCCCACCTTGGGCTCCAGGAGGAGCTGCGGTGGGGAGGTGGTCCCTGCAGCCGAGGGAGAAGCGGTGGGGTTGTGGACCACAGGGTACCTGTTGCTCCCGCACGATGCCACTGTTGGGGGAGATGCCTCCTGCGAGGCCACCTTCCCGCCCCCGCCCCCCTGCCACCGGGAAGGCTGAGGCCGTGCGGCGGGGCCGGGACAGGCAGTCACTCGAAGGCGGTGGGCACAATGAACTCTTCTCTGCTTATGACTGTCCCCTGCTCAGCACCGTGTGATGGACCCCGTTGGACAAAATAACGTCCACCCCAACTGTGGCCCCCCGCTGTCCCTTCACCCCACTGCAGCCAAGCCCCTCTCACGGCACGCCCCTCACCCCCTTCCCTCTGCCGCCTCTCGTCCCAGGCTCACTCTTTTTCATTCTTCAAGGTGCAGAGATGCCTCCTCCGACCACCTTAATTTAAAGCTGACCACATCAGAGCAGCCGCAAAGCCTTCAGAGACTTGCCCGCTGTCACGCTCCCATTTACTTACTAGTCTGCTTGCTCCATAAAGCCAGGCGCCCTCTCTCTGCACAAAGCCTGCGGCCACCCCTCACCCTCTCTCACCCTCCATTCTCCATTCAGTCCGTGGGCAAAGCCAACCTTCCACTCACTGCACCCAGCCCGCTCGGGGCGTCAGCATCCTTCATCTGGGTTACTGGGCTAATCTCCCAGCTGGCCCCCCACTTCCACCCTCCTCTCTGCAGCCAGGGGGCTCCTATTAAAACACAGCCAGGCAAAGCCCCCTGTGGCTCCTGTCCTTTCAGAGTAAACCCAGAGCCCCCACCATGGTCTGTAAAGTCCTCTGCATGTGGACCCTCTGCTCTCCACATGTGCAGCCTCCTCTCTCCGTGCGCCTCTAACCTCACCCCCACCTCCCCCGACTCTGCTCCTGCCACACGGGCCTCAGGATCCAGCTACAAGGCCCTGGCTGTGCCCTCTGTTGGGGGCTTTACCCTGGCTCTGCCCCCAGATATCTGGAGCCTCTCCAACAGAGGGGAGCTAGGTCTGGTCTTTCTATCCCAGATCCATTACCAGGGATGAGTCCTGGGAGTCTACCCCACCCAGACCCTTTAAGTGAACCTGGCTCATCCACAGTTTCCATAAGAGTTCTTTGTTCTCAAGGCTTCTGTGAAGATTAAGTGAGAAAGAACACAGGCTGATAGGCATGAGACTACTGGAGCCTCTATCCTGGTTCCACCTAGCTGTGTGACCTTAGGGAAATGTCTTAACCTCTCTGTGCCTCTGTGTGATAAACGATAATGGCCCCCAAAGACGGCCGCATCCTCAGCCCTGGAACCTGTACATGCTACCTCACATGACAAGACTTTGTAGATGTTAAGTTAAGGGTCTTGAGCTGCAGAGATTATCCTGGGTGGGATTACAGGTGGGCCCTCTGTAATCATAAGAGAGAAGGAGGAAGGTCAAAGGCAGAAGAGATGGCATGATGGAAGCAGGGGTTGGAGTGATGCATTTTGAAGATGGAAAAGGATCGTGGGTGACCTCTAGAAGCTGGAAAAGACAAGGAAACAGATTCTTCCCCGAAGCCTCCAGAAGGAATGCAGGCCTGGCGACACCTAAATTTTAGACCTCTGCGCTCTAGAACTGTAAAAGAATATATCTGTGTTGTTTTCAGCCACTGTTTGTTACAGCAGCCAGAAGAAACCAATACACTCGGTTTCCTCATCTATAAAATGAATAATCGAGTACCTCCATCATAGGGTAGCTCTCAGAACTTAATGAGATGTAAACTTCGAGCAGCTCGGGGTGTGTAGCAAGCCCTTGACCAATGTTAACTGCGGTTCCTGCTTCAACCAGCATCGGGCTGTCACAGAGTAGGGGTTCCACCAGGGGGAGCAATTGTCATTACCACCTATTCTAGGGAATCTTCGTGCTTCGGCACAGCCCTTCCTTTTGGCAGACTCTGTGCTGTGAAAAGCAGAAATAACTGTCTATTTTGAGGATTCAAGCACAGTCGTTTCCATGGTTACCCTGTCATAATGACTAGCAGACAAAAGACCCGGATTTCTACTGCTTTGGAGAAACACAGCAAGCTGTGGGCTGGGTAGCAGCAGCCCGTGCTTCCTGGCTCTGCCCTTGACGGGGAGGAGCCTGGGGAAGCCACTGCATTTCTCTGACCTCGGTTTCCTCATCGGCCCAACGGCAGAAGTCAACACGTGATCCACTTGTGATCCGGGACGCCCTTCCTTCAGAGAACAGAAAATCACGGTCTTATCTGTTGAGAAAATGATGCTGTGACCATTCATCTCTGGGGGTGTCTCTATCAGCCATCCCCTGAGTTCTGAGTACTAACTAAGTAAATATATAGAAGTGAGATGCAAAGAATGGGTCCTAACCTCCAAGTCTCTTTATAAAGAGACCTGGCTCCAATAACAACCATTTGATCTGATTAAAAATAACTACCTAATTGGCAAGACAAGGCCTTGCCAGACAAGGGCTAAGAACAAACGCGATCTGGAGAAAGCAAACAGCAGGGCGGATATCTCCTCTACTCACAACTTATGGCAAATTAAATGAGGGAAGGAAAACAGAAGCTGTAATGTATTGTACAAAGACTGATGAACAATCCTGCCACTGGCATTAATGAGAAAGTGCAGAGTATTGAGTTTGAGAATGAAAAGAAAATTCTAGAAAAATTTAACATACATTTTTGATGCAAATTAACTCCCATAGAAAACCTATATAAACCAATAATCAAAAAAGATTTACACTTGAGTTTTACTAAGACTTCAAGGAGCTGATATATTATACTAAATATTCTAGGGAAAAAAGAGAAATCGGCCAGCTCATTTTACAAGAGAACCATCTTCTTAATAAAACTGGGCAAAGAGTGTAGGCAAAGAAAATTAAAGGCCAACTTCATCTATGAACATTTATGCCAAAAGCATAATTTTTGCATTTATGCAAAAATTTCCTGCCTTCAGTGTCACCAGCCACTGAAAAAGCCCCTGGTAGTCAAAAGGTGCGATGTCCCTCCCTTCATACCTTGGCCGTGCCAAAGCCTTCTGGAACTTCTCCAGAGGCAGACTCCTCCGTGGCCCTATAGTTAATTAATACTCATCACAGCCCCAGGAGAGGGGACGAGAAATTCAATGGAGTTGAGTCATCAAAATAAAGTTACAGCTCTTGCACTTGACTTTGTGGGCTGATTCACACGCAGCTCCACACCACCGGGCGTATGACGAGGACGTGCCTGGAATCTATGCTTGTGTGCCTGGGCTGGGGAAATGTATGAGTGGTGGCCGCCCTGGTGGGTGGCTGCTTGTTCAGACCCCAGGGAACCAGCTAACACAGTTACAGAAGCCAAGAGGAGCTCTGACTCTCACATCCAGCCCACGAAGAACGTCATTCAAGCAGCGTGGGCGGACACAAAACCATCTCTATTCTCCCTAAATTCCATCCTTCCTGCACACACACTCAGGGACAATTTCTGGAAGTATTTCTTTCCATGCTTTTCTGTTTCCATTCTTTCAGTGAAGTAGCCATTGCCTTGCTTTTCTCCCCCATGGAATCTTTAAACATCATTCCCTCATGTCATTAAAAACCTCCTAAGTTAGTATTTTAAATGTCTGAACAATATTCCATTATACAGACATCATCATCTGGCCACACTGGTGCCTTCCCATCTTGGAGCCTTGCCCCCTGCAGTGTCCCCCTTCTAGAAGATTCTTCCCCCAGAGATCTGCATGGCGCACTTCTTCAGCACCTCAGAGAGACTGTTCCACTGTAACCTCCTCAGTCAGTGGCACTGACACGACCCTCCCTATACTCTGCTTTTTGGCGGCTGTTTACTAAACCACTCACCACTCTGGACATCACATCACCTGGTTAGGAGTTTATTGTCTGTCCATTGGTTCCTGCTGCAGCCCTGTGTCAAGAATAGTGCCTGGAGCATGGCAGGTACAGACAGCCTGCCTGGATGGCTGTGTGTGCCCCGCTGGCCCTCGCTCCACCCAGAGAGGGAGATCTGCCCTCGCCACCCTGAGTGCTGACACCTCAGCCCTCAGGAGAAGGCTCGGCGCACAGAGAGGGGTTGTTCCCAGGACTCCGCTGGAGGAGCCCTGGGGCTCATGGACGGGGGACTGCAGCTCCAACAAGTGCAGACCCAGACATGCCCCGCCGGGCATGCGTACTTACGTTTGGAGTGCTTGTCGCACAGGGCGGCAGCACGCATGTCGCAGAGGCGCAGGGAGCCCTTGCTGCTGCTGTAGACGAAGAGGTTACAGTGGTGCGGGTGGAACTCGGACGCGGTGATCACCTCCGTCAGGTCCTCCATGTTGGCCGGCTTGATGTCCACGATGTCTGGGTGGCCGAGTCAAGGAAGGGGCGGTGAAGGAAGGGCGCCCTCGCGGCTCTGCCTTTCCCAGCTCAGAGACCCTCGGGTTTCCCGACGCCTCTCGTCGGCACACCCACCTACCCCGCATCTGAGCTGGCTCCGTTCCTGAGACTCCTGGACAAACACCCCGCCACGCAGTCCCCAAGCTGCAGACCTGACTGTCGTCGAACAACTGCTGGTTGTCTCTTCTGGATGCCCGCCCACTGTTCCCATAAGGCGGGACTGCCGCCTCCTCCCTGACCTGTGCCCTTTCTCCAGCCAGTGCCCATCCGCCGCCCTGCCCCACGCAGGGCAACCCTTGAGGCTTCTCCCCTCTGCCCCTCCTCTTTCAGTTGCCAAGCAGGAGGCCAGGAGCGTTTGTTGAGTGCCTACTACATGCTGGGCTGTGGACACACTAGGTGAACAACTGCAGTTCTCCCCGTCACTCTGTGAATCGTGTCTGAGCTGAGTGGACAGGTATCGGTTGGCTCCCCTCCGCCCCCGCCCCGCCCTCCCCCTTCTCCCCTCTCCCCTCCCCCCACCCCCACCCGCGCCCACTCCCTTCTGCCCACAGCATCAAGACTCTGCTTTGGGGAAAAGGTTCTCTGCTTTTCTGGGTTTTCAGCTCTAATCCGTGCCTTCCATTCCCACTCACAGTCACCACGAGGGATAGCATCTGGTGTCAGATGTGCCAGGGGAGGGGCTCCAGACTTGGAATACTGGGAACGCTGGGATGCAGCTCTGTCATCTCTGCGGGCTGGGTGGTGTGGAGAGGAAGGGACTGTATCTGCTGCCATGACAAGGGGAAACCCGGAGCCTGGGGCTGGGGCAGACCGCCCCAAAGACAGAGTGGATGGAGAGAAAGATCTGTCAGTACCTTTAGAATCCTAGGTGAGGATTCACCCGAAAACGGTAACCCCTGGACGGTTAAATATAGGGCCCAATAAGTCCATTTTCTGTTTAGTGTCAAGAATTTTGTTGCTTGGAAAGGAAGTATCTCTGACTGAAATGCTGGAGCCCAGAGAGGGTAAACAACTTGTCCAGGGTGGCTCAGCAGTAAGTGGTGAGGCTGGATTCCTGGCCATTCGCTGTTGCCTACAACAGCAAATCATAACCCCTTGCTGTAGCATTCAAGGCCTGGCATGCCCTGGCCTCTCTCTACCTTTCTGGCTTCAGATCCTACTAGTCGCTCTGCCCTAAAGGCACTTTCCTCTCGAACAGCGACACCTTCGGTCTCTGGTCTCTCCAGTCCCCTGGGGGCTCTGCACAGCCCGTTCCCTCTTATGGAAATGCCCCCTCCTCCCTCTTCTTTTCATGTGAGCTCTGGATTCAGAGAATGCCAGCTCTGCCACCTCCTGGCTGTGTGATCCTGGGTGAGTCCCCCCACCATCCAACCAGCTCCCCATGCCTCAGTTTCCTCATCTGTAAAATGGGCTAACAGTTCTATCCTCATAGGTTTGCTGTGAAGATGAGAAGAGGCAAAGCCCTCGGCAACTGCCTAACACATCGCAGAGCTCAACGAATGTCAGTTGCTCTTATTATTATTATTATTTTTTGCAGTACGCGGGCCTCTCACTGTTGTGGCCTCTCCCGTTGTGGAGCACAGGCTCCGGATGCGCAGGCTCAGCGGCCATGGCTCACGGGCCCAGCTGCTCCGCGGCATGTGGGATCGTCCTGGACCGGGTCACGAACCCACATCCCCTGCATCGGCAGGCGGACTCTCAACCACTGCGCCACCAGGGAAGCCCTATTTTTTCTTATCTGGAAAATACTGATTGAAACTCTGACATTCATCTGCTGTCAGCACCCCCTCCTCCACCTGCCCCAGGCTGCTTCCTCTCTCAGTAAGAAAGAGGCATTTTCTGACTTCTATAAACAGTAGAATTTACAAAACATCAGAAAAGATGGTTGAATCTGTGCAATCAGAGGAGGCTTTCTGTGCAGATGCTCAAATCTTGCTTGCTAGAAGCACACCATTAACCAGAAACTTAGAATCACATCAAAATAGAAAGAGAGGGAAAAAAGGAGCTATGTCGTCAGTGCCTGAATTGGTTTCCCAGGAAACTGTGGTTTTCTGGTACGATAAGAAGCAGAGATTAAATCATGAAAAAGTGAGACTAAAGGTTGAGAGAGAAAAAGAGCCAAGACTTCTGGAATGTGAATTCCATCAACATCAACCTGCAGCCCCATCCTTCTCAGCCTGAGCCCCCGCTCATGACTTTGCATGGGCTCTGCCTGCTTAGAACGGCTTTAATTTCCCACTGAACTTCAAATGGTGTCTGGAGAAAAAGTGCCGTCGTTTAAGAAACGCGCATGAGTACAGCACCTGTCAGATGTTCTGCAAACGGGGACTGAGGTTCTCCCACAGGACTTGGGACACAAAAGCCAAAGAGGGCCTGGGAGAAACAGCAGTGCCAGGCCTTAGGGCACGCAGGTCAGGTTTGAGTCCCGGTTGTGTCGCTTGTCAGGGGACGTGGGGTTTTACCGTGTTTCCCAGGGTTATACCCTCCTCAGGGAGTAAAGATGCCTCGCCTTGTAGGTGGTTCCCTCAGCACCCCAGGGAGACCTGTCACCCGGCCTGAGGGGGCTCAGGCCGTTGTGACTTGTTGCTTTTGCCAATGAATGGAGGGCAGAAGCGACAAGTGATGCGTGTCACTTCCAGGCTGAAGTTCTGAGAGCTGGCACGTGCTGTGCCGTGAGCCTCAGGGCCAATCAGCAGGCTCTTGTCACCTCTGAGACTTTCTGATTATTACTTCAGGATCACCTAACCCCCTTGACTGCGTCAGTGTCCAAACTCTTTCCTTCCCGGCCTCAAGATGTTCTGGAATCCAGCCCAACAGAGAAGGGATCAGAGGTATGACGTCTGAACTCTGGCTCTTGGAGACCGAAACTGGGGTTTATGAACCATCTTTCTAACCTGGGAGGCTGTGGACGCCAGTGGCCAGAGAGAGGGCAGTGTGGTGGCGTGAAGCCTCCTCTCTCAGGCCCCCAGACGCTGGTCCCAGGCTCACATAGGGGCCAAAGCCAAGCAAATGGGTGTTGCCTGATTATAGTCCACGTGCTTCCTGCTTCCTGTTTCCCGTGACCCACAGCACTCCAACCGCCCCCGACCGCCTCACAACCACCATGTTCAGCTTTGGCCTGCCTTCTGCAAACACTTGCTAGAACTCTGAACGAGGCCATGATGGCTAAGTCTGCGGGGTTCAGTCATGTCTGCAGGCTCTACAGCTAACATGCCTGAACCAGGGCTACACAGAGCCGGCCATGGGGGGAACCCACGTGGACCGGGGACCCTGTGCATGGGCTGAGGAGACAGAGTCTCCAATGCCTGGGTCCCATCAACAGCCGTGGACCACGGCTCTTACAGCCTATGCATCACTCGGGGAATCTCTCTTGCTGTTTCAAAGAAAGGACAGGATACAGTGGGTGCTGGGGAAAGATGATGTGAAGCACAGAGCTTCCTTTCCACCTGATGCTGGGGGAGGAAGACAAAAGCACAGTCATGGCCAATGTGTGCCTCTGAATCCCAGGGCCCACAGCCTGACCCAGCACCTCCAAGACAGCACAGCGTCCTTCAGGGCGTGGCCATCCAAGCGGGTCCACCATCACCCAGTCCCGGGACGGCTTCTCCAAGACCTCTGGCTCCGCTCGTCACAGGACGAGGATCTCCCTGTGGGTGCTCAGCTCCTCACTGGCCATCGGGTGTGTGAGAGCCAAATTATCGAGAGGGGCTGTCCCTACTGAATCCCCATGGCCACATCACAGAGCAGGGGCCTGGAGACGGACTCCTGACCAGCGAAGTAGGTGCGGAGAAGCCTCCAGAGCACGGTAATTACGTCCCAAACAGACACCACAAACACTCCTCCGGGACTCCCACCTGAGTGGCCACATGCCTGTGGACTTTGAGACACTTGACCATACACAGTGGCCTGGACTTTGGCAGGACCAGTGCTGGGTTGGAAGTTGGGGGCCTTGGGCCAGGGTCTGGTTTTACCTCTCTCTGGAATGTTCAGTTCCACATGCAGAAATCACTTCCATGTGTAAGTCTCGGTTTCCTCTATCTGCAAAATCAGGGGTTGAGTATGACCCTGGAGCACGCTTTCATTTCGGGGATTAACCCACAGGTGGCTTCCCCCATGCCCACTTCAGAATCAGCTGCATGAATCCCACGTGTAGCCAGTGCTTTTTTCATGGCAGGACTGACCTCTCTTGGGAAGGAGCACAGTTAGACTCCTTTACAAGCCCCCCGCCCCCTGGCAAAGCTGGATGAATTATTCATGTTCTATTTTTCCATCTAGTTGTACTCCAAGTGTCTGATGGCTTTTGCTTAACTTTCAATCACACTTTGGCAGCTAAGAATGATTTTCCCTCCTAGGAAAGTTTATCAGACACAGGTAGGCGGAGAGGGGAGCAGGTCACGCGGAGAGGATGAAGGGAGAAGGTAGACTAGCTCCGGTCCACACCCCTTGGCTGAGCGCGATGTATTTTCCTCCAGTGCAGTGTGTTGAATGGTGCCTCCCCTCTGCCCCCCCAACCCAAATACATGTCCACATCTTAACCCCCACAGACTGTGAATGTGACTTTATTTGGAAAAAAGGGTCTTTGTAGATATGATCAAGTTGAGATCTCAAGATGGGGTCTTCCTATATTACCTGGGTGGGCCCTAAATCTGATCACAAGTGTTTTTATAAGAGACACCGAAGGAGAAACAGAGACACCCAGAGGAGAAGGCCATGTGGCATCTGAGGCAGAGGCTGGGGTGATGCCTTGGGCTGCAGGAGCTAGGAGAGGCGAGGAAGGATCCTTCCCAGGAGGCTTCAGAGGAACACAGCCCTGATAACACCTTAACTGCAAACTTCAGGCCTCTGGAACCATGAGACGATAGATTTCTGG
The DNA here is from genome assembly GCF_008692025.1 of Phocoena sinus. NCBI lineage: Eukaryota > Metazoa > Chordata > Mammalia > Artiodactyla > Phocoenidae > Phocoena > Phocoena sinus. Next base: position 119,396,349 of record NC_045767.1, on the reverse strand, counting down.
TGTTTTAAGCTGCCCAGTTTGTGGGAAGTTATGGCATCCATTGGGAACTCAGACACCCAGTCTGCTTCCTGGAAGCTGGGGGAAAGACACGGGTGCAATGCTAGTTATCACGGACAGCTTCCTCTACCTCCATTCCAGACCTCCTTTTTCCCTGCAGTTCCCTGTTTTAGCAGCCCCAGCCCTGAAACGCAGAGCCAGGAGTCAGGGCGGCTTCTGGATCCCTCCCTCTCCCTCCATCACATCCAACCTGCCTCCGTGGCCTGTGCTAGTCCACCTGGAGGTCCCTCTGCTCTGGCCCTCAGCCCAGGCTGCCTAAGCCTCAGTGGGGCTCCCCGCCTCTGGTTAGCCCCCCAGTCTCAGCTAGAGTGAACTCCCTAAAATGGGGGTTGGGTTCCCCTACTCTCCACCCACAAGAGAAGGCCTTCTGTTCAGGCTGCAAATACTGGCTGACCTATCATCTGTTTCACTCATCTGGGTGCAGGCAAGATCGTTTATACCCCAAGCTCCAGTTTATACCAGACTGGTACCTGTGCGCACCTGAAATGCCCTGCGGGCTGATCAGATAGCTTCACATCTGTGTCTGTTCAATCCTCTCCACGTGTGAGTGAGGTGCCCCCCCTTTCTGTGGCTGAGGAAATGGGGGCTCCGCAAAGAGAAGCCACTTGCTTGGGGCCAGGCAGAGGGGGAACCAGCCTGGGACTGGAACTAAGTTGAGTTCCGGAAGCTGCAATATGCAGTATGCAGTATGCTGTGACTTGGGAGGCAAAGCAGAGTGGGGACGAGAACTCCGGCCCCTGACAGCCTGGGGCTGAATCCGGGCTCTGTCTGCTTGCTAGCTGTGTGTGCAAGTTTCTAAAGCTCTCTGTGCCTCAGTTACCCCAAGTTCAAAATGGCAATGGTACGCCTTACCTCCTAGGGTAGCGGTAGGATTAATTAAGATGGCGCACGTGATGTGCTGAGGACAGGGCCTGGCAAGGAGTAGGTGCTTTGGAAGTGAACTCCTAAGAAGGCACGTGGCATAACACGGCAGGCAAGTGGCTTAAATCTGCCTTAGATCCATGCGGCGCCTCCCTTGGGCCAGTCACTCAACTTCTCTGGACCAGTGTGAGCTGAGGCTCCAGGAACACGAGAGGAAAAACACAGCCACGGGAGCGTGGACAAGTGGGCAGGAGGGGCTGCTGCCTCCCTGGGGCACCCGGGGGCCTGGGAAGATAGCTCTGGTTCGGGCAGCTGTCTGGCTCCAGTCCCCTTTTCCTTCAGTGGCCAAGTGTAAATGAGCACACATGTAACCCTCTAGACCAGGGGTTGGCAGACATTTTCTGTAAACGGCCAGAGGAAATATTTTAGGTTTAGCAGGTCACAAGATCTCCTCTGTCCAGGCTGCTGAACTCCACTTCTGTGATGCAAAAACAGCCACAGACAATATGGAAATGAATGGGTGTGGCCGTGTTCCCATCAAGCTTTATAAACTGGTGGATTCATGCTCCCACCTCTCCCCACTGGTGTAGAAGTAGCCCAGGTTTAGAAGAGGGATTGCAATCTTGCTGTTGTAACAGAAGCCCCCCTTTATTGCTAGTGTGCCAGACGCCTGGGGGTCAGTAAAGCGCAGAAACGGGTTTGTCCTGTTCCATTCCAGAAGGAAGTCTGTGGTTCTTACTGCCAAGGACACAGGAATGTAATCCAGGTGAGCCTTTGCAGAGTCATCAGGTTTGCAGAGATTTTTATAGAAACTCCTTCATCTCTTGCTGCCAAGAGCATCGCCTGGTGTCCTGAAACCAGTGGGGTGACACCAGCCCCAGGCACCATGGCCGATCAGTTCCAAGCCACACCGCTCTGTGGGATCCCACTGGGAGGGTCCTGAAACTTTGGAGAGAAGGTGGCTATGCTGTTGTGGCCCTCACTCCTTTGAGGTCTGAGGTGCACTTCTCAGAGCCTTGGTCTCCCTTACCTATCCCAGGAGCACCGGTATGAGGGCCATCACTCATTTCTTGGGCAAATCTCCGCTGACCATAAAATGAGTCAGGCACGTGAAATGAATAAACATCATTGGTTCGTTCCACTGAGGGGCTCCAGCGAGAAATAGGTATGTAAAGCACTCCATATATGCCAAAGAATTACACAAGTATCAACTACCGTGATGGGGTTTAGCGGCTATGCCACGACAAATGTTTGTAAAGACACAGCAAGTAACTGAGCTCTGAAACACAGTCAAGCCCTTGGAGGGCTGGTGAGGGCAGCCCCCTTCAGGTCGGGGACCTGGATGTCCCTGCGGAAGGGACCACCCACCCTCCAATCCCACAAAGGAGGAGAGGGAGATGAGGGTGGGGAGGTGACCGGCACAGGGCCAGAGGTGGAGGCAGAACAAGGATGGAATCCTGGCTTCCGAACTTCCAGCCGGTGTTCCTCCCACTGCCCACTCTATCCTGGAGTGAATGCACCTCCACACAACGTGGAGTTCTCCCACGGGGTCAGCGCCCGCAAAGGCCCTGCTGCTGGGGCTCGCTGGACTGGCTGTATCCTGGGCAAGCTGGGTGTTGAGAGTGGGCAAGGGCTCCATGAGGAGAAGGATGTGGCCTTGAGCTCCACTGGTTGAACTGACCAAAGTGTGGTTTATCCAGATGTCCTTGTAGGAGCACACGCTCAGGAGTGGGGTGGCGGGGGGCCTGTTACCATGGTGACCAGGCAGCTGCGGAGTAAGGATGGAGGCGGTTCTGCCAAAGGCCACACCGCCCGAGGGGCCCTACACAGGCCCCCCAAGGACGCTAGTGTGGAGGGGCCTGTAGGCCTCCTGCACAGGGAGGCAGTCTCGCTGGGGTGTGGCCAGCAAAGCTGCTTTTTTTCAGCAAATTTTCTCCAAAAGATGACCTGGCTACAAACATGAACTGTGAACAATCCGGCCTCATCGCATCAGATCCTACTGGAGGTTCCTGGCTACCTGTGCCTCTGTTTTAGTTTGCTCAGGCCGCCATAGCGAAATGCCACAGTTGGGTGGCTTAAACAATAGGAAATGATTCTCTCACAGTTGTGGAGGCTGAAAGTGCAAAAGATCAAAGTGTCATCAGGGCTGGCTCCTTCCGAGGCTTCTCTCACTGGCTTGCACGTGGCCATCTTCTCCGTGTGTCCTCATGTGGTCATCCTTCTGTATATGTCTGTGTCCTGATCTCCTCTTCTTATAAGGACACCAGTCATACTGGATTAGGACCCACCCTAATGATCTCATTTTACCTTAATCACCTCTTTAAAGACCCATCTACAAATACAGTCATATTCGGAGGCGCTGGGGGTTAGAGCTTCAACATACAGATTCTGGGGAGACAAAATTCACCCCACAACAGCCTCCTTCCCTTCCCTGCTCAGAACCTTATTAACTATGATGGTGCAATCTCACTCAAACAGAAGAACCAGGTCGCTGGGACCATGCTGGGCCGTGGGAGAAGGGCTGTTCTGAGTAACCGCTCACTGCGCAAGCCCACTGAAACCCTGGAGTGTTTTCTCTGTGTGATGAGCCAGACTGCACACCTCTTCCAAAAGCCAGCTTACGTGATTCCCAAATGCTTAGACAGGCAAGAAATGACTTCTGAGTCACAAAAACCAGGGCTTGACAGTCTAGCCCCACCGAATAACAGCTGTGTGACCTCTGGAAAACTTCTCAGCCTCTCTGTGCCCTGCTTTTCTCATCTGTAGAATGAGTGGATACCATCTGCTTTGCAGGGCTGTAATGAAGATTTAAGGAGATGACATCTCCTTCATCAAGGAGATAAAGGTCCTAGCACATGGCTGGTACTTTTGACAGCAATTAAAGTGAGTTAAATCAGAATCAGTATTTCTCTTCCTCTGAAACAAATATGAAATTAAGCAGGGTGCAAAAGGTATAATGTTTGTTGCCTGGAAGGACACTCTGGAAAGACAGTGAGGGTTTGTGCTGGATTACATGCCTGGGTTTGTATCCAACCCAGAGTTGGGAGGGGAAACCCAAGGTGGGACAGAGCTTGGACACACACCTAGGTGGCTACCTTCTCATGGCACCGAGAAGGGGCAAACCAGACCCTGTCCCAACCTCTCAGGGCTCCTAGCCCAGCAGTGAAACCAGATATTAGCCCCATGATGGATGCTCCAGGAGAGACATACAGGGTGCACGTGATGAGATTTATAACAAGGCCCTGACTGGTCTGGAGAGTCAGGGAAGGGTCCTCTGAGGCAAAGGCATTAAGCCGAGGCCAGAGGGTGAGCAGGAGTTATCCAGGCAGAGGGTAAGGCTGCTGGAGCCCCAAGACGGAGGGACACAGGGCAGCTGACAGGGCTGTGGTCTGGGGTCAAGGGGGTTTTAATCAGGAGTGTGTTACAGAAGTGCCACAGAGGCCTTTCAGGAAGAGACAGGAAGCGCCATAGAGTTGCATGTCCCACCACCCAGAGGAAATGTTAGAAACATCAAACAGCCGCCAAACCCCATGCATCCGGCCACTTATGTTACGAATCAATCCCCACTCTGTCCTGCAACAGTGCAAAAAGCACCTGCTTCCCTTAGGATGTAAAACAAGAGCCAGAAACGTTATTGCATTGACAGGACTGGACGGACAATCTGAGTGGCTGAGGGCTAGGAGGGCCATGGGCAGGTGCACCCACTTCTCAGAATGGAGAGAATGACAGCACCACCTACACGAGCTGCCGTGAGGAGTAAGTGTAGTAAGTGCGGTGCGTTCAGCTCAGTGCCTGCGATAAACGTGCAGTAACAGTGGCTGTCCTGGGGGCTGTTACCATCACGACTGAGGGGCAGTGTGGCGTGACAATGACATGCATGGGTTCTGCGTCCAGAGGCCCCAAGTCTGAATCCCACCCACTTGCCAGCTGGGTGACTCTGGGTAGATTACTTAACCTTTCTGTAGCTTAGTTTACTCCCCGGTAAAAGGGGGATGTTAATCTTGTCTACTCCACAGTGATGTCGGGCGGATTACATAGGTTGAATATGTGCACGGTGACAGAGTGCTGTCTGGCACAGAGAAAGCACTCAGTAAGAGGTGAAGGTGGTGTGGGAAGTGGTGAGGGTGATGGTGGGATGCAGCTCTGGTTTCGGATGGGGTCAGCACCACGGACAGCGCACAGGAGCCATCGGCTGCCGCGGAACCCAACCAACTGCCTGGCCTTGCTGAGCCCCCAAAGCAGTGGTGCTGATAACAGTTTAACAACATGCTTTCTGGGTGAAATGTTGACTTTGGAGATTCAGACTCAGGGCATTTCTAAGCAGACTCGCCCCACTTTCCTTATCTGTGGGAGGATGAAAGGAGGCAGCCTGTGAGGTGCTTGATGGTGGTCATGGGCTGGTATAGGTCCTGTGTTTATAGCCTATCAGCCCCTATGCTCACCTGCCGTGCTGCTCTCACAGCCCCCAGCACAGGAGGCACACCCCTTTGAATGGAGGAGAAAAGTGAGGCTCAGAAGGCCTGAGTGACTGTCAGGGTCGCTGTGTGAGTGTTGAAGGCAGGGTTGAACCCCAGGCTCTAGGGTTTTGGCCAGCACAGAGTCTGGTACATGGAGGGGCCTTGGTCGATCCCCTCCTTAGCTCCCTGTGCAGAAAAGAAGCCCAGTCCACAGGTGGCCGAGTGCTAACCAAGATTTGGAACTGCTTCAACATCCAGCCTAGCTTCAGCACCTGCTCCATAAATAGGAATTAGGAATTTGTTCCAGGCTAAGGCTTGGTGTGATGCCAGCTTCCACCATGAGAAATCGCTCAGTGGGGAGAAAAATCAACTGAACCATCTTTAGAAGTTTCTGGGTGCTAAAAATAAAGCAGAGGTCCGTCAGCTGAGGCCTCCTGTGCAATCTGTTACCTTTAAGATGCTTCAAACTCAAGAAAAATCACCCAGTGCCGCCTAAGAGCCTCAAAATATTGGCATTAAAGGACTGAGAGGTTGTTTAAATAGATGTGGAGATGGCACTGGGGAAAAAGGGCTTCAATGACCAGAGAAGATGAGAAACAGCCTTAAGTATTTGAGGGGCCACCGTCTAAGGGAGAAAATAATACCGGCCAACTGCCAGGCCCCTTTATGTGAATGCTTCCTTTACTCCTTACAAATATCCATATGATAAGGAATTTGGCCCATTTTGCAGTCATGGAAATCGATGACAAAGGAGGTAAAGCAATGAGTCTGAGCCCAATTCTGCCGGAGCCCAGAGCGCTTCTCTTTAGTGTCTGGGGTCTCGGAGCCCCCGACCCTGGAGCCCAGGTTTGCAAGGAGGCATCTATATCCTAAGACCAGATGGAAACTGTGAACTTCCTCCCTCCAAAGTCACCATTTACAACCATTCATAAGCACCTACGATGTGCCAGGCCCTGCATTATGCGTGGGGACACAGAGAGGGCTCAGCCTGGGTTCTTAATCCCAAGGGTTTCAGCAGAAAATGGGGGAGGCATTCATACTAACAGATGATGAAAGCCCACTGTGACCAGGGAGTGTGGGCCCAGAGGGACTTGGACCAGCCTGGGAGGGGTGCAGGGTGGACAGAGCAGAGGTGACCAGGCAAAGGGGGCTGTCAGTGATGCATGTGGGCAAACGGGAGCCAGCCAGGCTACAGGAGGGAGAAAGGCTCCTCCAGAGAAGCATCAGCAGAAGGCAGAGCACTGCCCCCACCCCTGTAACACGAAGGGAAACCCAGTGACGTGAAGGTGTGGGCAAGCCTGACGCACAGGACTCTGGGGAGGTGGGCAAAGGCTGGTCACCAAGAGCTGCTGGGCACTGTTGAGGGATCTGGACATTCTCCAGATGCTGCTGGGGACCACTGAGAGCTCTCCACAGGGGACTGATGTGGTCAGACCAGAGGCTCTGATGAGCCACTCTCAAAGCTCTGTAGAGGGCCAGCTGGCTGGGCAAGGTGGGATTCAGGCAACAGTCCAGGCAGGAATGGTACGACCTGAGCTGGGCCTTGGTTCGAGTGGAGAGGAGGGCATGATTCCAGAGCCATCGGGGGAGAATGGAAAGTGCTTGGCACGTCTTTCCATTTTGTGGGTGAGAGAGAGGAAGGAGGCTGGAAGCCTCGGTGACAGACAAAGGCGCTGCACCGTGTATGTGCCTGGCACATGGCAGAGGCTCAGGAAGTACCAGGCTCCTCTCCCTCTGTTCAGAGCAGCCAAGTCTAGAATTAGAAGAGGAAAGGTCCTCTGAGTCAGCTTTATCACTATTCTTACTGGTGAAAACAATGCACACTTTTTCTCCTTTATTAAAAAGGTTTTCCTTTCTCTTAAAAACCTTTGCTAAAAAATCAATTCTGCCTAAGTAGAAAGTGTTACTATTTGGACACAAGGAGATGGTAACATAGCAGAAAACTCCCAGTGGCCTTGAGGACTGAACAGCAGCACCAGGGCAAATCATGACATTGAAGAGCAAGAGTTAAAGGAATGTGAACCCCTAGGTCCAGAATCCCCCAGGAGGTACTTGCTCAAAAGGTGTTTCAAAATTCAGAGCAATTCCCCAGCTCAGCGTGGAGTCACAGCTGCCTTTCTGGCCTCCTCCCACGTTGGAAATGCAACGCCTTTTCTAATTACTTGGCTGCTATCAGACCCATCATCACACCTACAACCCACAGTCCTGACACCTTTCTTGCCAGGGGAGGCTGAACGCCATGCGACGGTGCCAGGTGTCTCTGCTCTGGGTCCCTGTGTCTTGTCACTCTAGTCGCCAAGCCGCAGCAGGCCATGGGGAGTGCCTTGTGCAAAATCATTCCCTGATGAACTGATCTCATCAAGGGACATTTCCACAGCCACCACATACCCTGGAGACTCCACTCAGCTGCTTCTGCCTGCCTAATTGGTACTTAGGTTCTACAGGCCAGGGCTGCCGTGAGCCCCGCCCTGGTGTCTCCAGTATTCTGTAACGCTCACACTCTCCTATCTCTAAGGGCCAAAACATTTGTATATTTTGATCAACTAACAATTCATTTTCACAAAATTAAAGGCTACACACAGGTTCAACAGAGTTATGTGGCAAGATCTGCAGCCAGAGAAGCCCCTCTGGCATCCCCCAATCCACTGATGCTCCCCCCTTGTCACTAGCTGTCACCTCCTCAACCTGGCTTAGAGTCTGGAGCCAACCATTATTTTCACTCCCTTGCATATGCCATCAGCCCCATGTCTGCATCTTCACTTTGCAAACCCGCTACCCAGGCTCCCTTTCCACCTACTCTGCCCCTGCAGCCATGCAGCAAAACGTGGCTGGAGAAAAACTCACACGACTGTGCTCACTGGTCCCACTCATTCCCCACAGCACTTATCGCCTGCTCATGTACTGGATACTTTGTCTATTATACTAACGGTTTATCAACATTACATTATATGTCCGTTCCAGGAGGGCATGGATCTTTGTCTCTTTAATTCAAGCACCGGGCACAGGGCCTGGCACACAGTAGGTGCTCACTAAATATACTGGCGAACGGTGTACCCTCCAATGTGTGGACAGGGCACCATCTGTGTTAGGAGGTGAAGCTGACAGTAATGACTGGGCAGGTCTGCCTGCAGTCCTGGGATGGATTAGTCCTCTTTTCTTAATAACAACTAACCTGTTCCAATGTCCCCTGGCCACCTTAGTCCAAAAGTCAGTTATGATACAGCCCCATATCTACGAAGTCTATATTTTAACTATCGCTCTACCTCCCGGCTTCTTGCCCATGGCCACGCTCCACCCTACCCATCTCCATGTCTCCCTGGATCTACTCGGTCTCCTGGCTTCCAGACTCGTCTGCTGGAATCCATTCCACCCACGACATACACCCACAGCCCCAGGGGGCCCCCTGCAAGGTGACCAGTACTGCTCCCCTGCTTACAGCGCAGCGATAGCTTCTTATTACCTGACAGCAGTTAGGGAGTTGGACAGTCTTCAGAACACAGACTCAGACACCAAGCAAGGCTTTCAGTTATTGATACTTTCTAGTCCTTTTGCTGAACGAGGGAGGAGCTCTCTGTTTGCGGGATCATATCTCTAACACCTGAAGTACTTCCTCGTCCCCACGTCCGACAGAAAGAACTTGCCTCGGGGTCTAACACGCGGCATTTACGGGTCTGCACGTGTGGCTATTTAACTCGAAGTGTGAATTCATTCAGACTATATGAAATAAACATTTCTGTTCCTCAGTCACCCTAGCCACATTTTAGGTACTCCACAGGCACACGTGACTGGAAGCTACCATACCACACAGTGCAAACAGAGAACTTCTCCAGCGTCACAGAAAGTTCTACTGGACAGGGCTGAAGATGGATTTTATTCCCCCCCGCTTTTTTTTTCCACGGCATTTATCTCTATAGCTACCTCCTATTTATGGTATATGATACGTTTCACTTTCATTTATGCTAGTAAAATTAAAGTCCCTTTCAAAATGCATTTATTTAGGCAAACTTAAAGCTACTTGACTTAAAGAAAATTAATACAAATTAGAAAAAGATTGGAAAAGTAAATGAGAGAACGCATGGTGTACAGACGTAGTAACACTTGCAAAGGAGGTTTGCAAATGATCGATGTTTGGAGATCGGGGTCCCCAGGAGTAAGTCCCCCACTGACACCATCAGCCAGGCCCGCTGCAGCTGTCCTGGCCACCCCCCACCTTCCTGCCTCGTCACGTCACCCCCGCGCGCCCTGGGCCCTGCGGTAGCCTCCTCAAGCAACTGGGAGCATCCCAACCCTGCCTCCTCCTCAGTCCTCCCTGGTAGCCCAGGCACAGTGTGGAGACCTGAGTTACAGCAAGGATGGCGCCACCGGTACCACCCAGGTCAGGGCTGGGTCTCCCAGCAGTGCATGAGGCCCTTGAGGAAGAAGCTGAGTTTCTTTTATTTGTCCCTGTGTCCCCCGGGCTCAGCATGGAGCCTGGGACAGAAGAGAAATTGATGGTTAAACGAACAAAATTAAACAATCCCTTCCACAGCTGCAGGGCTTTGCAATTTTTAAAGGGCCTCAGCATTCACGGTGTCATTGAATCCTTATAATAGCCCAGGGAGATAAATTGGTCAGGGCTTACGGTCCCCACCCTAGTCCTAGGATAAGGAAACCCAGGCTCCAGGAGGGTGGGTGCCGCTGTCCCAAGGCTGCAGCCCGAGGGCAAGGCAAGAAGCACTGGGCCAGGCCACGGGACTCTGTCCCCGGCGGGGGGACTTTGGGCCAAGCCCCGGTCTCCCCAAGCCTGCATCTCCTCATCCATAAAGTTGGGTGATGATAACATTGCCACTGATGGGTGGCTTTCATGCCACTGTGAGCGCCAAGTGAGACTGTGAATGGCAAGCTGCTCTCTAAGCTGTAGAGTGCTGTGCAGGAAGCTGAGTCCCACGCCTGCCCCGTTTGCAGACCTGGAGCTCCTGTGTGACTCCTCATTTCATTCTGCTGGGAAGCAGGTCAGCACCTCAGACCTGGCAGTGGATGTCTGTCTGTGCCGCCCACCACGAGGGGCCCCCAGCTCCTGGAGCAGTGCTTCTCCCAAGGAGACCACCCTTCCCAGATCCAGACACTGCTGGAGGTGGAGCTGACCCCTCCGGCACCAGGGAGGGTCCTGGCCAACCAGAGCATTGCACCCCCAACAGAAGTGGGTTCAGGGGTGCCCCTGAGGTCCAGGCAGAGCCCACGGGGTGCCACCTGGGGACTTGGTGGGACAGTTCAGAGACAGCGGGTCTCTTTTCTCCCGGACTTTACTCTGGGAGGGCGGGGCCTGAACTGCTGGTGTCAACCCACCACCATGTGGAGGCTGAAGCCAGAGCAGAGATCAGAAGCAAGAAGCACAGAGAGCCATCCCAGGACACTGTCTGAGCCCCTGGATCCACCTGTATCCGCAGCTCTCTTGGTTCCATAAGTCAGTAAACGTCTGTTTTGCGTGAGCCAGCTGGAGACGGGTGTTCTGACCCCTGACTAGCTGGTGTCTAAGGACCAGGGAGGGGTGGGACCTGCTGGGGTCTGTGCCTGAGTGGAGGGTCCAGCAGAGGACCAGCCCAGCCCGGCCCTCTCCATGCGGCCAGACTGAGTTCCCACCCCTCAGAGCAGCTCCAGCCCCAGCTCCTCCTGGAACCTTCCCGACCATCCCAATCCACTTCTGCCTTCCAGGCCCCGAGCACTAAGGAGGGAGGAAGCAAACAGATGCTAACGTTTCCTGACACGCTTTAAGCACCGGTGTGGTGGTGGGTGTCTCACAGGGGCTCGCTGAACGCTGCCGTCCTATGGGGGAAGGGTCAGGGAGGAGACCGAGGCTCAAGAGGGGTGCAGTGACTCACCAAGGTCACAGAGCTTAACGTGGTAGAAGCAGACTCCCAGAGACTCCCAGTGGCTCCTCCGAAGCCCAGGCGTTTGCCCCGCACCCTCTTGCTGGGCTCAGGGAACATCAGATGCTTGCTCTCAGCCCTCCCAGCTCCGAGGTCTCCCTGACCTGTGGTCTCTGGCCAGTTTCTGGCTCTCGGCCCCCCAGAAGCCGTTTATCACTCCTTCTCTCCTCTAACCGCGCCCCCCACCCCACGACTGCTCCCTTCTCCACCCCACTCCCTCCCCGCCAGTTCTGGCTTCTGCTCCAAGGGACACAGCCCGATCCTGACCTGTGAGAGGACAGCACAGCAGGCACGACCCCCTGTGTTGGGAGCTTCTCGTGGCAGGAGCTGTATGGTCTCAGCTCTGGTTGTCCAGGGCCACCCGGCACCCAGCACCAAGTGGACAGTCAGAGACATCTCTTGGGGGGGGGCGGTCATCCCACCTTCTTCCACCCCACGTCTGGGCAGCATCCTTCACAAAGGGCAGTTGGGTGGAAAGGCTGGAAATGAGGACTTGGGGCTGGAGGGCCCGGGTTTGAAGCCAGCTTCCCAGTGGCTGCTGTGAGCTCTAACCACGTTAGCCCGGGCGCTCTGTGACTGCGTTTCCTCACCGTAGAGAACCTGCCTCCCAGGATTACTGTGGGGGTGAATCGAGTTCTCGTTAACATGGGGGTGAATCGAGTTCTCGTTAACAGGTGTTTATCAGGTACAGAGCCTCACTGGGCGTTATTCCTATTCCCATCATTGTTGTTGTTGCTATTTGTCTGTAGAGTAGTGGCACCTGTAGGTAGTAACCTGCCTGCTCTGTCCACTGTAGCCCTCGTTGGGCCAAGCCTCAGCCTGGGCCCCTCTTCAGGCCCATGTTCTTTCTTCACCAGTCAGTGGGGGCCGGAGTCAATCCTATAATCCTATTGCCCAGACACATGGGGCCACCAAGCGGGGCTGCCTACCTTGACCCCATCCAGCTGGGCTTATGACACCCCAGGTGTCCCTCTAAGCCCTGGGCGGGACCCCAAGGTTGTTCATCAAACACTGACGCGCCTGCCTCAGGCCCAGGGAGGAAGGTCCAGAGAAGCCTTCAGTCGACTGTCTCAGGGAGGTTGGCCACCCCTTGCCCGGGAGGGCTGAGCCAGGACTCTATCCCCTCCATGGTCCCCAGTGAGGCCCCCAGATGACGGGATGATGGCCACCCTGGAGGAGGCGAGGGGTCAAATGTAACCCTCAGCGGCCACGGTTGTAAAGTTTTCATAAACTCATCATAATTCCAAACCTCGGCCTCATTCACACTGTGAGCCAGGAGGCACCCCGCCGAAGAGGCTGAACAAAGCGGAAGCTCCCAAGCCCGCCGGCTTACAGCAGGCCAACTGACCTCCCACCCGGGAGCCACCCGGCCCGTGGCGTCCACGGTGGGGCCGCGCCACGGCAGGAAAGGATACTGAAGCTCCGGTCGGTGATGGCCAGGTGCCAGAGGTTGATGCGCAGGTCGTCCGCGGACATGTACGTCTCGCAGTCGCTGTTGACGGAGATGGAGTTGATGTGGTAGGTGTGGCCATTGGCGAAGACCCTCCGGGGGCTCACCTCCACCATCAGATCCATAGGCTTCAGCACGGGAACCTGCGGAGGAGGAGGGGCGGTCAGAGCAAGGGGAGAGGTGATGGGTCAGGGGTGCTGGCAGGAAACGTCCAGGGCCACGTGATCAAAAGGAGAGGCCTGGAGCCCGCCAGTGGGTGTCCATCCTGCCCGTGTCAGAAGTAAGGAATGCCACGGGGCCACGTCCATCGGCACCAGCCCTGCAGGGAAGCCTGCCTCCTTTGCTTGGCCTCCTGGGATTGGTTCTGAACCTGCTGCGTGACTTTGAATGAATGGCTGAACCCCTCTGCACCCCAATTTCCTCACTTCTAAAATGGAAGGAGAAGGTACTGTGGCAGAGCCAGATTTTCCACCAAACATTTGTGTCCCCTTGTCACGGGGAAGTGGCTGCCCAGGCAGGGACTATATTTCCCAGCTGCCCTTGCAGCTGGGCGTGGCCACATGACTTTCCCGACCGCTGGGGTGTGAGCACACTGATGCCCGGCACCTGGGGGCCAAGGCTTAACGGTTAAGAGGCAGCTGTGCCTTCTCCGCCCTCTTCCCTTTCCACAGCCAGAAGGTGAGGATCCAGGCTTTAGGGATGGAGGCACATGGGATGGAAAGAGCCTGTGTCCCTGCAGGAGAGCCGTGTGCCATCCAGGATGCCTATACCGGAGCTTTCCTTGAGTGAGAAATACATTTCTGTGTACTCTGCCCGGGGGCTGTTACAGCCGCTGGTGTTAGCGGAACTCGTACAAACTCCCAGAGACAGTGTCAGATAGCACGGCTTTGCTTCTCTCTGCACCCTCTGCCTGGAATGCTCACCCCAACTCCTCCTGCAAGATCTGGAGTTAACAGCCCTTTGGATGTACAGCCTGCCACACCCCTGCTTACCCCCAGCACGCTGCACACACTGCTATCAGGGCTCTCGGTGTGCACTGCGGGGTGTTTTGGGCACGACTCTCCGTTCCAGTAAACTGTAAGGTCTTCAAAGGTACAGACAGACAGACACGGCCTCACTGATCTCTCCCTGGCCCAGCCCCAGAAAATGAGGGCTGGCATTGCCATCCCCATGTGACCAATGAGAAGACTGGATGCCAAGATGAACTGGGCTTCCTAAGTCACAGAGGCAGGAAATGACAGAGCCAGGACCAGAAGCCAGGTGTGACTGCCCCCGGGGCGTCACGGCGCAAAGGTGTAGACCTGAAACCTGACTCGGCTTCAACCCTGCCTACTAGTGTTAACCTCCATTGCGGCCTTCACCTCTCTGGGCCTCAGTTTCCTTATCTGTACACTGGGTAATGCTGGTGCCTGCTCAGGGCTTCTGTGAGGATTCCATGAGTTGATGCAGGTCAAGTGCGCCTGGAACATCACTCGGTCCACAGTGCCCTCCTCCCCCTCCTCGGGGGGTGACTAGGGGTGGCTGAGCCAGGGCTTACACAGACACAGTTTCCAGAGTGGGCCTGGACGGGGGTGGGGGGAGGGGGGTGCTGCAGGGGCAGTGGGAATTGTGCCCAGGAGAGAGGCAGCAAGGCCATCCTCGGAGTGAGGAACAGAGCACATTCCGGTGAAGGGGGATGCAGACCTTTGTCAGCTACCTGCAGGGCTCCTGAGCCCCGGGCAGCAAGCACCAGGTAGAATGGCATGAATCCACTCAGAACTGGGTGGCAGCAGGTGATGGGGGACCCACTGCTTGCACTCACGTGGGAGAGAAGATGATAGGCTGATACACGTGTGTGTGTGTGTGTGTGTGTGTGGTCTCGGGAAGCAGTAGGTGCTCTAAAGAAAAATAAAACAGGTGAGGGGACAGAGTGACAGGGCAGCAGGGGCTGGTGCCTGGCTGGAAGAGTGACCAGGAGGTGACATATGGGGAGGGGCTGAAACAGGCTGACGTGGGACCCTAGAGAATCTCCTTCTCCCAGGGGACCTCCCCCAAACCCACCTACTCTTAGGCTAGGCCTGGGGCTCCCTGGGGCTCCCAAGGCCCTGTAATCCCTCATTATGGCCTTGACCACGTGGTAAGTTGTTGTCTTCTTGTTTGTTTCCCCAATGGACTGGGCAGCACTTAGGGGCGCTGTGTGTCTTCTTGTGTTCATCTCTGTGTCTCTGGTACTCAGCCCAGGGCCCAGCACAGACAGGTCTTCAGGTGAATGAGTGAATGGGTGAGTCAATGAACAAATGAGCTATGTCCCTCCCTGGGGGACAGCTGAGATGGGAGGTGACAGCTTTGGTGCTGCAGTCGGGGTGGGCAAGCACTAAGCATTCCTTTTGGTACAAGGCAGCTCTGCAGCCACCGTGAGATGTTCTCATGTACCAGGGCGCCCAGTGTGAGCCTGTGTGGGTGTGTGAGCCTGGGTATGTGTGCATGAGTGTGTCAGCGTGCACATGCATGTGCCCGAGTGTGCATGCGTGTGTATGCACCTGGCTCTGGGTGGTTCTTGTTTTGAGCCTGTGCTTCGGGACTGTCTGCTCGCGCGTCAGTGTTGGTGTGTCTGGGCCCCTCTATGGGGCCTTCCGCATGTCCGCCGGTGTCAGATATTCTACGTCAGCTCTGAATCTTGCCTTCCCTTCCCTCAGGGCATGGCCACCACCTGCCCTGGGGATCCCTGGAGTCTCTCTCAAGCCACACCTGCTCCTGGAGAAGGTCAGGGCATCGCTGGCCTAACAAAGTCTCAGCATCTCAGTCTGTTCTCCCCTCCTTCCGGCAACGTTGTTTTCCCCTGGCAGCCCTGGAACTGTTCACCCAGTGCTCCAGCCATGCACCGCCATCCCCAGACCATATTTCAAAGCCAGAAAGCAAAAAGAGGAGAGGAAGAGGGAAGAGAAACCTGCCCTGAAGGTTTGGAGGTTTCATGAATAAAACTTTCCCCGCACCCGCGCTCTTCCAGAAGGTACAGTGTAGTCAAGATGAAGGCCAGGAGGACAGACACATGAACACTAAGGACAGAGCAGTGTGGGATGCAAAAGGCTAGAGGGGACAGAGAAGGATAAGGATTCATCTGGCTCGTGTAGGAAAGACTTTCAGAGGTGGAGGCTAATAGGGTTTTAAAGGATGAATAGGAGTTCACCAAATAAACAAAGTAGAGAAAGGCATTCCTGTGTGTCCCTGTGTCACAGAGCTGACCTCCAGTGTGGGGGTGACTCCATGTCTTATTTCCTTGGGGGCCTGGGTACACTTCGGGGGTAGGCACTCAATCTCACCTTGCTCAGCTCTGGGATCCCAGAGACCTAGCACAGGGCCTAGCAGACAGCAGGTTCTCGGTAAATAAAAGCTGCCTCTAGCACAAATGGCCCAGATTACGTAGAGAGCTTCCCAGGGTTCGGGAGGCTTGGGTGAACTGGGGAGGAGACGAGGTGAGAGGCTGGATGAGGAAAGACCCAGGCACCCACGTTCTTTCCCCCTTTCTTCTCCTTCAGCCTTAGTTTACAGTTAAGTGCCATTTCGGGATGTGTGTGACATACAGAGAAAAATCTCAGACGCTGGGTGGGAAATAAACAAGATTCTCATGGGCCACTGGCTCTGCCGCAAATGCCAGGCCAATCAAGAGGTGATAATTGCCTCCTCCCACCAGATGAAACCCTCATAAACTTTCTTGGGGCTTGGAGGTGGGGGGAGCGGGGGGCACCCTCACTCCCGTTATTCAATGTCAAAGCTAATTGGCTCCCCTGCTTTCTCAGAATTTATTTGTGCAATTTGCCAGTCATTTAGAGGCCAATGTGTTTAAACATTTATTCCTCCTTCTGGGAACAACACTGATTGCCATTTCATATTTATGACAGTTGGCTGGGTGCTGAGTGCGGGGTGCTTGCTAAGCCGTTGCAGAGAAAACGAATCGTTATCTCCTGTTTGCTGGTGAGGAAACTGAGGCACAGAGAAGGGAAACGGCCACAGCCATCTGACCAGCGGTGGTGGGTCTGTGAGCAGTTTGGGAGCCTGGAGGGGCCTTAGCACCACCGCGGCACCAGGCAGCACCACTGCCCGCTCGGAGCAGCAAACACAGCCACGGTAGGAACCCAGGGAGACAGCATTCCGTGTGATGTGAACTCAGACCTTTCAAATCTGCTGAAGAGTGCAGTCACCTCCTGACGCTCAACCTCGTTCAGTCTTGGGACTCAGGCCCCCTCCCTGAGCAGGGCCTGTCCCAGGCTTAGACCGGATCTGCCCCCAGACTCTTCATTCACTGTGGCCTCCTGGTGCCTAGAGCAGGGCTGGGCGGTACACAGCAGGCGCTCAGTAAGTGTGGCTGAATGAATAAATCTGGCATCACCTCCAGCAAACACAGGGGTGGCTGAAAGCACCCACCCTCTTCCAGGCCGGTTCTGGAAGCCAGGGACGGACAAGGCGGCTTCAGTGTGCTTCCTGCAAGAAGCCGCTAACCATCCCCATGGCTCCCCTGGGAGGCAGGAGCTTCACTTCCACTTCACGGAGGAGACTGGATGCTGATGCTGACTGTGGAGCTAGACTTCCCTGGGTTTGGATCCAGCTCTCAGTTTCCTCATCTGTAAAATGGGGATGACAGTCACGTACCCTCTATAGGATTTTGCTGAGGACTGAATGATTTTATAGCCAGAGTGCTTGGGAGACACATGCTCAAGTGTCTGTTCTTGTTCCAGATGAGGAATCAGAGGCTCGTGGTGGCCAAGAGCCCTGCCCAGGGTCACACCGCCAGGACGCGGCGGAGGCAGGATTTGAACCCGGGTCCTGTGACTCCAGAACTCTTTCATATCTCCCAGCCTCCCTGCTGAAGAAACATGAGTCCTTTTGCTTTTCACCGCGTCGGGAGCAAAAGCTTGCCTTCACACGGCTCTGCCACTTAACCCCTCCAGGCCGCTCTTACATCAAGGCAATCTTTGCCCTGAGCCTTCATAAAGGCTGCAAGAATCACAAGTTCTGGGTGTCCCTCTGGCCCTCGGCAAAGGGCCGGGAACCCACAACGCTCCGCTCACAGGTTCTCCTCCTGGCTCTGCCACTTGCTCAGCTGAGCTGCTCTGGGAGAGTTGCTGCCTCTCTCTGGGCCTCGGTTTCCCTATTTGTATAACAAGGGATTAGAGACCCTGCTCTCCAGCCTCGGGGGCAGCTGAAAAGGGCTTCATGGACACGCATCACCTTGCCTCATCCTCACGGGACTTCCAGAAGAAAGATGATCCTCTCTGCTTTGCTGGGGAGGAAACTGAGGCACAGAGCAGGAGAATGATGGCGGCCACCCAGCAAGTAAGCAGCCCGGCTTCTTAAAGTTCTGGATCGGAACCTGACCGTGGTTCAGATCGCCATGGCCCTTCCAGTCCTGAAATCCTCGCTGTGTAATAAACAAAGCACAAACTGCTCTTCACTTGCCGGAACTGTCCGTGTGTCACATCTTACCTGCAGTGATGTCACCGTGGACAGGTCTTTAAGCTTCCCCTCCTCATCTTTCAGGTTATAACCCTCGGGCCTCTTATCACGTTCGGTAATCTTCCATAGTTTGATAGTTTTATCTTTAAAAATAGAACAAAGTGAAACGAGATACATGATGAACACCAGCATGGAGAATGGAGTTCCCACTCGAGTCTGCTAGATAAGGGTGCATGAACCCACAAGTTCCTTAACCTTGTCCTGTTCTTGGACGTGAAGTTTCTTTCTAATTTGACGCCTGTCAACTGATGCTATGAACATCTTTGCAAAGGGAACGTTTGTCGTCATGCTCGAGCTCCTCACAATGGATCCCAAAGGTGAAAGTGTTGGGTCAAAGGGCATGACCCTTTCAAGGGCAGTTATCAGTCTTTCAACTAATCTCCGCAAAAACTGTACTAACGAAGCTTCCTGTTTTTTACACTTCATTGGCATCCTATTTCCTGAGATGCATCCCGCCCATCCAGAAACTCAGCTCTCCGGAAGCCTCACTTCTCTGGAATCCTGCCAAGAACATCAAAAGAGTAACCTTTCCCAGCTGTGACGGTTCATTTTCGATGTCAACCTGGCTAAGCCACGCTACTCAGATATTTGGTCAAATGTGTGGATGTCACTCTGAAGGTATTTTCTAAGGTGAGATTAACTTTTAAATCCATGGACTAAAGCAGATTATCCTCCACCATGTGGGTGGGCCTCCTCCAATCAGCTGAAGGCTTTAGAGAAAAAAGACCGAGGTCCCCTGAGGAAGAGGGAGCTCTGCCAGCAGATGGCCTTCAGACTCCCAGGCCCTTCGCTGGGTCTCCAGCCCGCCCTGCAGATTTCGGACTTGCCAGCCTCCACAATCAGGCACGCCAATTCCTGAAAATAAACCTCTGCTTATATATCTATACCTAAGTCTACGTCTATATCCATATCTGTCTACACTCACACACACACATACACCCATCCTGTTAGTTCTTGGTACAGCACCCAAAACAATCACCTCCATGCTCCTGAGGAGGAAGGGGAGAAACTGCTATCAATTACACACTTGACAGGTGCCCATGGACAGGCTACTAGGAAAGGGTGGAGCTGGGATTCAAAACTGGGGGTGGGAAGCTTTGAGGGTGTGGGTGTTAGGAAATTCCTGAAGCTGCCCTTTCCTCCGAAGAGGCAGGCAGAGAACGACACTCTGTTAAATGATTAAAAACAAAAAAGCAACACGTGAACGAGGCTCAGACGCCGGCCCTGTTCTAAGCTCCTTACAATGTCATTTCCTTCCAGCTTCCCCAAAACCCTATGAGGCAAGAACAGCCATCAAGTTCAGAAGAGGAAGTGGCAGGACCAGGGTGTTAACTGCATTAGGGGCTCCTGCCCTGGGTGACCTATTCTGGTGGTGGGGGACCTCTCACTACCTCTGTTCCAGCACCTGGGAAGGGCCCCTCTGCCTCTGAGACGGGGTTTGCTGAACATGACTCCGTGCCAGGCACCCCTCAGGGGACACAGACAATCAGAATGGCAGGAGCTCCATAGGGCAAGCCCTGGAGGGTCGGCAGGGGTGGGAAGGCCCACGGGAGGGACACCTCGCTCTGCTGAGCGGGCAGGGAAGGCTCAGTGGGAGCTGACACCCAGCGGAGGCCTAAGGGGTGAGGCGGGGTGTTGGCCAGGCGGGGGCAGGGAGGGCCGGCCTTCGGACACAGAGATGGGGTGGTGGCTTGAGTCTGACCGGTTTAAGGGCTGCCGTGAAGACCGTCCTAAGGAGTCTGACTCCCTTTGGTAGGCAGGTGGCATCATCTTATAAGATTCATCCACCCTGGAGCAGTACTGGCTGGCCTTGGGGTGCTGGGTGGGCAACACCTCCCTCCACCCTTGTTGCAACTCCAGAGGGAGCACAGGTGAGGAAACTGAGGTTCAGAGAAGCAAGGCCACTCCCCAAGGTCCCCAGGCTGGGACAGAAGCCAGGACCCTCCTAGCTCCCACCCCAGGCGCCTTTTATGATGGGGCTGAGAGGTGAAGGAGGATGAGCGGTGGACGTGAAGGTGGGAAGCGGGGCCTCTGGTTCCAGGCCCACTGCCGGCAGAGGCCAGATGGCCCCAGGAACCGCAGCCTCTGAGTGGACCGCAGCAAAGCAGGGGTCTGGCCGGGAGCCTCCTTGGGGGCTTCCCTGGGGATGCGTACCGTCTCCCAGAGGCAGATGGCCAGCGGCTGGGCAACCAGCGCTCCTCCTGCACCATCCACTGAGGACCCCAGATCACCCGGTGACACCCTCCACTCTGGGGTGGTCTGGGATTCTGGGGGTTGTGGATAAAGAGGCAAGTCTGAATTGAGTGTTGACTGTTTTCCCTGACCTGGCCTCCTTTGTCCGTCCCCAAATTAAAGTATTCACGGACATGCTCAAGGAGCTGCTAGTTACAGCAGAAGGAATAAGCCCCCAGCCGACCACCAGGAGACGGTGAGCAAGTGTATTCGCTGCATGGAATTTACCCGCTGCTCAAAATACTATTTTTCAGGAGTTCTAAAGACCTAGGAAAAAGCTCACAATGTAAGTGAGGTGAGACATGGCATTTGATGACAAACTGCTACAGTACGTGTGCATAAGAGCACGCGTGCCTGCACACACGTGCACACACACGCCTCACCGTTGGTGGACAGCAGGGAGTGGGCGGCATTCTGCTGAGGGAGCCACTTGATCTTGTTGATCTTCTCCTCTATCTCCAGACTCTTGAGATAGTCGAACTCCGGCTCGTGGCTCTGGAAAGTGCTGTAGACGTCATACTCGCCCTGGCTGTGCGGCGCATTTTTACTCTGCAAGGAAACCAGACCCTGAGCTCCAGGATGGTGGGGCGGGGCGGAAGCCGGCACTGGGACAGGGACGGGACTGGTCCAACCCACGCAGGGCCTGGAACAGCCATGGCGACCGGGCATCCGAGCCAGGGTCCAAGGAAACTCTCTGCTTTTTAAATGGCCGGTACCTTGCTGTGCAGCCATGGCCAAGCTCCATCACCTCCTCCGTCCAGTAAGCAAGAACAAGGGCAACCACGCCAGCTCATGTTTACTGAGCACCTACTGTACACAGGACACTGAGCTAAGTGCTGCTCACGCCTCCTCTCATTCTATCCTCGACGCCCCTCTGTGATGGGCACCATGACTCCCCCCACTTTACAGATGAGCAAGCAGAGGCTCAGAGGTGAGTCGACCCCCGCGCCCCTCCCCCAAAGCCACATGTCCACAAAGTGCTGTCACTCACTCCACTGAGGTCTGTCTGGCACCAAGGCCAAGGCTCTGATCTGCTCCCACATCCTTGTGTCCAACTTGGGTCTGACTGGAGGAATGAACGCATTTTGGAGCAAATTTAACATTGGGGCCAGACACCCTGCAATGTCAGACAGACACGGGGATAGACTGGGATAGCGTATCCTCCCCCCAGCTTTCCTGAGTGGGTCCCCTTCTGGTTTGGTCAGCCAAGCTCATTATAGTAAGGACCTCCCGGTGGAGCCCCCAAAATAGTGAGGTGGTGAGTCCATCGCAGGTACCAGGGACCACTTCCTGGTAGACAATTCAAGTTTATATGACAACATGAAACTACAACTAAAACTGCCCGGGAGCAAAACAAAGGTAGTCAACCAAGCACAATTTCAAGTTTTCTGTTGGTTTTTCAAAAGTATCTATTTATATATTTCTTTTCCTGCTGTGTTTTTGGAAAGCTTTAAAGTTCTTCAATATTTTTGCCTCTAATTCACTTCATCTCCTGTAAGCACTGGCTATGGAGAAGGTCAGTGGGACCAGAATTAAGAAAAAAATTAAAGGAGAAATATTCAAAACTGAGAAACTTGCGCACCTACCAATTTAATTTCTTTCTGCAATTTGGCAAAAAGAAGACTTGGCTTTGCAAACCCCAGTGGGATCCTCTAGTCCTTCTCATGAATCAAAGTGCTCCAGCCACAGTACTGGGCTCATTGGATAAGCAATTTCTCAGCTACCTGCTTTCTGGCTCTGTGCTCTTGGTAAGTTATTGCAACTCTCTGAGCTCTGATCTCCTCATCTGTAAAATGAGGATGACAATAGCACCTAATGGCACCACGAGGGTTGTCATGAGGGAGGGTTATGGGAGTGAACACAGGTGAAGTCAGAGCTCAGGGAACGTCAGCTGTGGGGAGGATGATACTGCAGCTCCTCTCCCCCCTTCATCCTCTCTCCTGCCCCCTCTTCTCCTTCTGTTCCTCGTCCTGCTTCCCCTATCCTCCCTCCCCCATTCCTCTCCTCCCCCCACCTTGGTGTCACCTTAGATCCTGTCTTCAGCATCTAATCCCAGCCCTGAAAGGCAGGGTGGTGTGTGAGTGACAGACCACACCCAGTCCTGGTTTCCATCCCTGGTCTTTGCTCACTAGCTGGGTGACTGTGCAGGCATCCTCATCTATGAAACGGGGTGTCAGTCCCCACCCTCAGAGGTGGGCAGTGAAAAGTAACTGGGAAAAGTACGTGGAGAACAAAGTGAGGAGTCTGCATGTAGTAGGTGCTCAACAAATGGGGCCTTTTAAGCACCAGGTTCTTCCAGTGGTTCAGAAACATTGCCTCAGGTAGGCTGTTCCAGACAGCAGACCTCACTGGGGCAAGGCCCGGGGCTGAGCAAAAGCGCCAACCCCAGACAGAGGGCCACCCACAGCTGCAGAAGGGTCCGTCCTCCCCTCCACCCGGCTCTGGCCGCACAGCACCAGCTCTCCAAGGCAGAGGGCAGTTTAATCAGGAGTCTATTTCTCCAGGGTCTAGGACACAGTGGCCAATCAGCAAACTTCCACTCAGCGGAGGGGGTTCAGAATATGGTGCTGCGAGTCGACCCGGTGGACTCCCTTCCCTGGGCCTGCCCGGTCCCATCCCTGCATGCCGCGGCGCCCTTTCATCCAGCCCAGGCATCCCGGCAGGATGCCCAGAGGCCCCCTGCGGGTTAAAGCCCGGGCTGAGCCGTAGTCCCCCTCCCACCAGGCCCCGCCGCACCTCCGGTTCCCGCTGGAAGATGACGACCCGGCCACCCTTGTCGCCGGTGGCCAGCAGCTCCCCCGTGTGGTTGAACTCGACGGTAGAGATGATATCGGCTGTGGTGGAACAGAGACAGGAGGATGTGGCTCATTAGGACCCAGTGCTGTGCAGGTGGCCAGAGCTGCGCGTCCAGCCCCAGGGCCCCCATCGGATAGCAAGAGCACTGACCAGGGGCCCGGCCCCCTCCCCGCTGGCCGTGGGACAGAGACCCGTTCACGGGTGTCTTTCCTTCCTTCCTGCTCCCCTTCCTCCTGAAGCAGTCTGGGGTTTCCTCGTGTGCTGACCAGGTGACTGGGATGCAAGTCTGACACTAGCCCAACTCTGGGGGGCCACAGAGACCAACTGTGCCCCTCCCTGCCTCCACTGAGCTCCCCATGGATGGCGCCCCTGTAACCTTCCCATTCCTGGCCTGGACCCTGTAGGCACCAAAGGCTTCAGCACAATGGATCTACTTTCAAACAAACCACACATCTGACTACTCCTCCCGGCAGCCCCGGCAGCCCCACGCAGGTTCTCGTACTGTGTCCTCCTTCCAGCCACCAGGATGATGGGTCACCCCTCCCCCACCCCGACGCATGGGGTATTTCTGCTCAAACCCCCTCGTCTGCATCCTTCCCTGCCTCAGATGAAGGCAGTTCCATCCTCCCGCTGGCTCGGCCCTGAGCCTTTGGGTCACCGTGACTCTCTCCTCTCTCTCTCTCACCCTCCACATCCAGTCCTATTGTCTCAACCTTCAAGATACATCCAGATTCCATCACTTCTCCCGCCTCTCGCCTGGATGACTGCAACAGTCTCCCATCCGATCCCCTCCATTTCTCCTGGCCCAGATGCAAGCTGGCCTCCACAGAGAAGCCACAGGGAGCCTTCTCGGACCCCTCTAGAGGCTCCCCACCGACAGAGGAAAAGCGAAGGTCTTCAGAGTATCTAAAGCCTTGAGCGACCTGTGGCCCCCCGAGGCAGGCCACGTCAGGAGCCCAAAACTTCACCCTGTCCCGCACTTGCCCCTGGCACTTGGCATTGCCTCCCACCCTGGGCCGGGTACCGTGCCCTGTGATGGGCTTTGGCCTGCGGGACGCCAGCAGACAAGCCGCCGTCCTGCGCTTCTGCCGCGGCCCCGGAGGAGGACCTGCCCCAGGCCCGCAGCAAAGCCGCCCAGCTGAGCTGCCTGGTCACCCAGTCCAACCAATCCTAGATCAGCAGGGCTGGCAGATGCGTGACAAAAAATGTTAGTGCTGAATGCCCCGTGTTTTAACTCAATGAAAGGTAACGGATCCCCACCCCAATTCCTACTACTCTCAGCCCTGCTCTCCCACTCCGACTCAGGCTCCTCGCTGATTCTCAAAATACCAGCTACCTTTTGTCTCAAGAACTGCTCTCTCAGCCTGCAGTGGTTTTCCCAGTCCTATTTGCTATTCCATACATGCCTTTTCCTTTTCCAATCACGTGCCTTCAGAGGCAGCTCCTGACCCGCACTGGCCTCTGAGCCACAGGTAAATGCCAACTCTGACGGCAAAAGGAAAGAGGACAGAGGGAAGGCGGTTCAGAAGCAGGATAATGGGCTGGATGTACTCACTGATCAGGATAAGAGCACGTTTCATTAAACTTGAAAATAAAGGGAATAAAAAACAAGGAGAGCCGCTCTTTGGGACCACGGAGATGCTCTCTGAGTGTGGAATTGGCCCGGCTGCCTGACACTTGTCCCTGTGTGGGCAGCCTGCCTGGCCCAGGGACACAGGAGGGCCACAGCCGGAGGCACAGCCCAGCAGTGCCGCGTTCCTGCCCGTGGCTCTGGTTCTTACTGTTTCATGTCAGCACGCCCTTAGGGGGGAAGAGCAGGATATAAAACTGTATGTAAAATGTCTTTAATTATATAGACCAGTGATCACAGCCATGTTGAACAGCAAACAAACTGGGCAGAGGGAAAACAAGCTGGGAGAGACTTTTCTACCACGTTAAACAGAGATTGCTTTAGGGCGGTTGAAAGAAAATATTTTTTTCCTTCTCTTTCTATGTTTCCATGTTTTCTAGATCTTCTGTAATGAATGTATATTTCTTAATAGCTTTACTGAGGTGTAACTGATATACACAAAAATGCACATTTTTAAAGGCAATTTAATGAGTTTGGACATATGCATGATATATATTATTTTTACGATGGAAAAATAACAATGCTATTAATTAAAACGCCAATGTAACCACTGGTATCCAGAGCAAATGTGGTCCATAAATGCTGGGCAGCTACCACAGTAACAGACAGTAACACCTGCAGGAATTTACAATTTATATGTCAGTTTTATATCCACTGCCTCCTTTGAACCTCATGCCAGCCCCTGAGGGAGATATGACTATCATTTCTATTGGCAACTGAGGAGATGGATGGAGGCCCATCCACAGTGACAACCCCCTGAGCTGTTCATGGACCAATCTGAAGTCCTGGGTTGGAGTCCTGGCTTCAACGCCTGGGCTACGTGACCTCGGGTGGGCTACCTCACTGCTCTGAGACTCAGGTTGTCCTCTGTAGCATGGCTATAGTACAGTCTTCCCGTGATTAGAAACTCAGGAGAGATGTTGGAGGTGAGAGGGTTTGGGAGGGTTGAAGGACCGTAACACCAAGGAATGATGACTAACCAAAATTTACCAGACAGAAAGTCAAAGCTTTTTCTCATCTTTGCTTCTGGCCTGCCAGCTCAGAAATGTGCCAGATAAATCTGAGATTCAACCTCACTGTACACGTTTGGGAGTCCTGACCACCAGCCCCTCCAGTCCCCTTCTGCAAACATCTACAGAGCAACTACAGACCTCAGGCCAGGGCACTGCTTCCTCCGTCCCAGGAAGGGGCTGGTGGGTATTTAACATCCATTCATTGTTACAGTGTCTTCTAGAGCTTGCCTTAGGAAAAGTTACCTCCCCTGAGAGCTGGAAGTTGTCATCAGTAAAATCATGCAATTGGAAAGTCCATGCTCTCATTTTGGAATGTTTGACACATCTCCAGCCTCAATACCACCTCCCCCAGGAAGCCTTCCTGGAGAGCCCTCCTGCCCCCCAGTACAGTAGTCTCTCCTACAACTGTGGTCTCATGCCCACTATGTGCCCCTCATTAGATGTCAGGCCCTGCAGGGGAGACAGCAATCGGAAGAAGAGGCAACACTGGGTGAACTTCTTATTTTCACGGCTTTTAGCCTGAGGACAGGTCCCAGTCTGTGCCACGTGGCTACTGAAACTCAGATAGAAAGTCATACTTTAGGCTCTATAAACCAGAAGACAGAATCTGGGGAAATCCTAGTAGCTGCAAAATGAGGTATTTAATCCTGGAAATGGGGTCTAAAGAGCAGTCCCCAAATGCAACACATAAACTCTGCCCCAATCTTTAGCTGGCTGCAAACTGCACACGTACACACGATAGACTCCAGGCAGAGCTGCTAAGGTTAAAAGACATGAACCAGGATTTGTGCTGGGACAGAGTTCAAAGTTGAGTTCAACCAAGTTAACTGCTTACAAATGCAAAACAAAACAAAACCACTCTTTGGAGGGACACACTAAACATCTAGAGTCTCTACAGTATTGTCATTCTCAACACCCAGGATATTCGCCAAAATTATACGAAGATATACAAAGAAATAGGAAAATATTACTCATACTGAATAAAAAGACAATCAAGGAAAGAGACCCTGAAGTTCCCTGGATCCTGGGATTAGCAAATGCAGATTTTTAAAGTAGCTATTATAACTATGTCCAAGGATATAAAGGAAAATTTGCTCTCACTGCATGAAAAGAAAGGACATTTCAACAGAGAAATAGAAACTATTTTAAAAATAGTTAAATGGACAATCCATAACTGAAAAATACCACATATGAAAATCACTGAACTGCTTAACAGGAAATTTGTGATGACAGAAGAAAGAGTTAGTAAACGTGAAGATATATCGATAGAAATCACGCAACCTGAAGAACAGAGAGAAAATAAATTTAAAAAGATAAAGCACAGAGCCTCGGGGATCTGCCGGAAAACATCCAATGTCTATGTGTACTTGGAGTTGCAGAAGGAGAGGAGAGAATAGAGTAGAAGAAAGACTTGAAGTAATGATTGAAAAATGCCCCAATATGGTAAGAGACTTTAATTTACAAATTTAGGAAGCTCAGCTAACTCCAAGTGGGAAAAATACCAAGAAATCACACCTAACCGTCAAACTGCTGAAAACCAAAACAAAAATGAAAATTTGTAAGCAGGTAGAACAAAAACCACATATTATATTCAGAGGCTCCAAGACTCAGATAACTGCTGATTTCTCATCAGAAATAACAGAGTTCCGAAGGCTTTTAAAGTGATGAAGGGAAATTTAAACACCTGTAAACCCAGACTTCTGTATCCAGTGGAATTATACTTCAAGGATAAAGGGCAAATAAAGACATTTTGGTGAAAGCTCTCCACGGACCAGTGACTGGATCTCAGGACAAACCCACTGCCCTACCATCACTCACTCTTTACGGATAAGGAACTTGGTCAGGAGGTGAGGCATTGGCCCAAAGTCCCATTCAGGGCAGGGCTTTTGCAGTGTATTCCCCTGGCAGGTCCCAGTCCCTGCACCACAGGGCCGAGTTGCCAAACAGCTGATGCCTCAGGCTCAGGGTCACAACTCAGCCACTGGGAGAGGTCCGCCAGGCCCACGTATGAGGGTGCTCCAAGCCTCCCTGTTGTGGGTGATGACAGCCCCATGAAAACCCAAGGTGCCCTTCTACTTGTGAGGTCCCTTTTCTTTCTGCTGCAGCTCTGGGAGTCCCCCAAATGGCAAGGCAGAGTTGGAAGGGGCAGCTTGGACCACTGGACAAAGAGGCAGCAGTCAACCCCCTGGGACTGGGTATGGCGCAGCTCTATCAGTGCAAGCCCAGAGCCAACTGGTTTGGGAGCCAGAAAGCCACACTGTGGTCCAGCATGGGCTCAGGAAGAAGTCAGGAGTGCTGTCCCAAGTGACCAGCCCAGTGACAGGTGCACTGTGAGAGCCAGAGCCAGGGACGGGCAAAGACCATGCTGTGGGTTGAACGGGGTCCCCCAAACATATGTGGATTTCCTAACTCCTGGTACCTGTCACTGTGACCTTATTTGGAAATAGGGTCTTTGCAGATGATCAAGTTAAGATGTGGTCATACTGGATTCTATGGGCCCTAAATCAACGACTGGTGTCCTGAGAAGAAGGTCATGTAAAGACACAGGGGCACACAGACACATGGGGGGAAGGCCATGTGACAATGCAGGCAGAGACTGCAGTGATGCATCTACAAGCCGAGGAACATCAAGGATTGCTGACCGCCAACAGAAGCTGGAAGAGGCCTGTGACAGATCCTTCCCTGGAGCGTTCCGAGCAAGCACGACCCTGCTGGGTACCCTGACTTCAGACTTGCGGCCTCCAGAACTTCGGG
This sequence comes from Phocoena sinus, assembly GCF_008692025.1. Classification (NCBI taxonomy): domain Eukaryota; kingdom Metazoa; phylum Chordata; class Mammalia; order Artiodactyla; family Phocoenidae; genus Phocoena; species Phocoena sinus. The sequence continues at coordinate 119,367,703 of NC_045767.1, read as the reverse complement.
GGAAGAAACCTCTGTTGTTTTAAGCCACTGAGTAGTTTGTCACAGCTTCCCCAGCCAACATACGGAGAGAACAGAGCAGAAACGAGAGGCTGTGCGGGCAACGCTCTGCAGACCCAGGCTCCTCCTGGGGTCACGTGGGGAGGATCAGCCCTTGGATCTCACAGGTGCCCCTTGTGTCTTTTTCATCAAGAGGAAGGTATTCCAGTCCCAGCCTCGGTACCTATTAGCTGTGTGACTGCATCCAAATCACGCTCTGAGCCCTAACTGTCTCACCCATAAAATAGGAACTGTCATCCCTGCCTGGTCACAGTTCTCCTAGGGATTTTGTGAAATTCAAAGGATTCCGTGGACTGGAAATCTCCCTGGAAATCGTGGCAGAGGCCTGCAAATTCGAGGAGGAGATTAAGCTGCTCATCAGGGAGACGCCCCCCCGCTCATCTCACCATTCATCACTGTAAGTGCTGTCGCCACCATTAATGGTCCATCAGCATCACAGCTCACGGCAGAGTGAGGGCCCTCAGAAAGCCCAGCTTCATCCTTCTGATGGGATTGCTGCGTTTAGTTAGTATTGTCAGAGGCATCAGGGCTGATGAGGAGGGAGGTGGGAGAGGAAACAGGTTCTGTCTGCTGCTGAATGAAAGAGCTCGGTGCGAGGAAGGAGGCTCCGTGTGCCCAGCGTCCGCCCAGGACGGGACTCTGTGAGCAAGCATCTTACCCAGCCTCCTCTCTGGGTTTGGAGAGAAGGGGCCAGGCTGGACCCTGGGGATAAGGAGCCTGTCCTCAAGGGCTGCTCTGGGTCCAGGGAGATGCACAGGAGGTGAAGAGGTGGCCAGGGGAAGGGACCACTTCAGGATGGGGTGAGGTGAGATCCAAGAGGGCCTCCTGGAAACAGTAAAACGGGAGTGGGGTCTTGCAGAACAAGGAAAGGTGGCAGACTTAACGTTGATGCCCCATCAGCGGCTTCCTGTATGCACATCTTATACAATGTGATTCCGGGGCTCTTCCCGTCCAGCGACAGAGACTGTTCGCCCATCCTTGACTCTGCATTGGCTTGTGACTTGCTTTGGCCAACAGAATGCAGAGGAAGTTAGGGGGTGCCGGTCCAGGCCTGGGCCTCAAGAGGCCTTCAGTTTCTGCTCTCTCTGGGACCCCTGCTCTGCCACGGAAACAACCCCAAGCGAGCCTGCCGGATGACGACGAGAGGCCATGTGGGCGAGCCAGTGCAGCTGAGGCCATGCTAGGCCAGCCCACAGCCAGTTCACCCCTGAACATGGCAGCAAGCCCAGCAGAGATACCTCCTGACCCATAGCTACCGTACACGTCAGAGTGAGCACTGCCAATACACGAGGAGATGCCTAGTCGACTTAAAGACTAAGGGGCAGAAGCGCACGCTTGTTGTTTGCAGCCACTGAGCCCTGGGGTCTGTTACGCAGCAGTAGCTGACTGAGACAGAAGGGCTGCTGGGTAGAGCGTGGCCATTCCACCCAGCTCTGCTTTGTAGATCACCCTTTTTTGGAGGTGGGGAAGTCATTTCAAAGGAAAGACTTTCCTGATCAGAAAAAGGTCTTGACTGTAGCCTAGTTTTTCAGTAGGACTCACACCCACACCCCACCCCATCCCCACCCAACCAAGGTGCCTTGTATACGCTGTGCTCTGACGGCAGCACTGCTCCTTCACGGCTCACCCCGGCAACCCTAATCACTCTTCTGGTCTCAGCTTGTGTTGCTGAAGCCACCCGAGTGCTCTTTCCATTGTACAGGTGAAGAAACTGAGGCACAGAGAGGATTAATAAGTTGCCAAAAGCTGCCCAGCTGGTGTGTGCAGGGCTGGGATTTACCCCTTGACCTTGACCCCCAGGCTGGTGCTTCTCAAGACATTTAAAGGAATCAGAGATGGCTGGGGGGCTTCCCTGGTGGCACAGTGGTTAAGAATCCACCTGCCAACGCAGGGGACACGGGTTTGGGCCCTGGTCTGGGAAGATCCCACATGCTGCAGAGCAACTAAGCCTGTGTGCCACAACTACTGAGCCTGCGCTCCAGAGCCCGCGGGGCACAACTCCTGAAGCCTGTGCATCTAGAGCCCGTGCTCCGCAACAAGAGAAGCCACCGCAATGAGAAGCCCGCACGCCGCAACAAAGAGTAGACCCCCACGCGCAGCAACGAAGACTCAATGCAGCCAAAAATAAATATAAATAAAATAAGTAAATTAGAAAAAAAAAAAGAGAGATGGCTGGGGATTGGTGAAGACATTTCCTGGGAGAAAGCAGATGCTGAGGGAGGGTTTCCACTTACACCTTTTGGGGGGAATGGGGGAGGGTGCCACCTTCCCTCCCCAAGCCTAGTGAGGCCCTCGCAGAGCTCCAAAGTATGTTTCCTGAAGGTAGGAGACCCCAGCCTGAGACTCGGAGAGCAAAAGGGGTCTAGGGTCTGGACTCTGACTCTGCCCGGGATGTGGAAAGACGAATGGCTTTTATCCATGTGCTTCCCGGGGACAGGAGAGAGCAGGCTGGCTTATGTCATCTTAGTCCTGCCTGCTGGCTCCCCTGCGGGCAAAGAGAAAGCGGCAGAGGGAGGCCACTGTGCCCAGGGGCTGAGGAAAACCACGGGACGTACAGCTCTGACTGCCCAGGTCAAGGGCTCTGCAAGAGGTAGCTTGGCAGGAAATTTCCAGACCACCCAATGCAGAACCCGTGAGAGAAACGGGCAGCTATATCCACCGGCCAGGCCCTCCCAGAGCAGGAGAGCCACCAGCAGGCTCACGGCCAGTGGTGAGCGAGAGGCTGCAGGACCCCGTCCCCTTCCCCACCGTTGGCCTCCAGCACAAACAGGCCCTGTTGTGGAGGTGCAGAAGGAGAAAGGCCACGTCTGGTTCGGAGTCTGGACCGTTAGCTGGCACCAGACATTCAGCGCTGGATGGGGGCCACTTAGCTCTCCGAGGGTGATGGGAAAGGCGTGGACCTGCCTGAGTCCCCGATCCCCAAGCAGGTCTGGTGAGAAGTTCCCTCCTGCAGCCTGAACTTGGTGGAGGGTGAGGGCAGCTCCCGGGCCGGGGTCAGAGGCAGGGTGGGGACAGCTGGGATGCCGTGGCTGGGCCAAAGCAAGTCCCCCTGGACAGTGCCTGGGTCACCTGGATGGAGGTAGATGTGAAGGGGCTGGTGGGAGGTTTGGGAGGGTTTGTGTGGGGCACGTAGCACCCTCCACCTCCCACCCATGCACCCCGGAGGCCCAAGACCCCGGCTCTGCCTGTGAGGGGCCGGAGCTCTCACGTTAGGGCAGGAAGGGGGTGTCAAGCCCCAGCTGCCCACAGGTGGGAGATGGAACTGGCCACGCTGCCCCCTGGAATCACACAGGAGCCATGGTCCCAGCTCACGGATGGGACATCCACCCTGCACCCGAGATCTAGTGCCTGTTCCGCCTCTTTCTGACTGGTGACTCAGGGCAGGTCACCTCCTCTTTTTCTGAGGACGAGAGGCAATGGGAACACAGACCAAGAACCTGAGGGCCAAGCACTGTGCTGGGAACTTGCCCACGGTGCCACATCTCATCTTCTCCATGTCCCACAGGGCCAACTGGGTGAGTCCTGGATCCAACGGCACCCCGTCAAGCTAGCTTTTTAAAAGGAAAGTGCACCCAAACAGGACACCCAGTGGATGACAAGTTATGTAAACATTTAAACTGGGCCTAGTACTGATTAATCTTAAAGGCTGAGAAAAACACTTCCATTATCCCGGCACCTGCTCCAAGAGCTCCAGGTGAAATGGAATGTTGGAACCTTGAATTATGGTTCCCATAATATATATGTATATATATGTACATATATATAAAATATAGTCAGTCAGCCAGAGCTGAGTATGCTTGGGAATATTTGGCTCAGATAATGACCTTTGGGGAGAGGGGTAGCAGAGGGAAGTCTGGGTACGGAACAGCCAGAGGGTCTGTGGCTGGTTGAATTTAGGTCCTTAAAGTGTAGTTATTCCATGGTTCTGGCACTGCCTGGTAAGGGGCAAGATCTGTGTTCAGATCTCACTCTTACTAGCTGCATGACCTTGGACAAGGCACTTCACCTCTCTGAATCGATCTGATCGTCTGTGAAACAGAGATGGTCATACACACCCTCCAAGGCTGCTGGAAGGTTTACCCACGTATCACCTAGCATGTGGCAGGCACTCAGTAAATCTGTTCACTGTCCATTTATTATTCAAAAGAATATTAATGGGGAGCTGTGGTTTAAGTTATAGTTTAAAGGGAAAATGTCGGCTAGAGTGTGATGTTTTTAATGTGGACTTTGGATAAAAGACTCAAAAAAAAGAAAAGTACAGAGTTTCTGTGTGAGATGATGAAAAAGTTTTGGAAATGGATAGTGGTGATGGTTGCACAGCACTGTGACTCTAATTAATGCCACTGAATTGTACACCTAAAAATAAAGTGGTAAATTTTATCTTATGTATATTTTATCATAATAAGAAGTTTAATTTAAAAAATTAATTGAGGACCTACTGTAGCCCAAGCACTGTTGCAAATGCTGGGAACTCAGCAGTGTACACACCCCACAAGAAGCTCACTCTCTAGTGGAGAAAACAGACAATAAGCAAATTTCTGGGAAGGAGAAAAGGGCTAAGATAAAAGCTAAAGTATGATAAGGGATGGGAGAGTTGGAGGTGCTGTTTTAGCTGGGGAGGTCAGGGGAGACTTCCTGGAAGAGGAGCATTGGAGCAGAGACCTGCAGGAAGCAAGAGAGGAAGCCACACAGATATCTGGGGGGACAGCACATGCAAAAGCCCTGAGGTAGGAGAGAGATTGGTCTGTTGCAGTTCAGCAAGGAGGGCAGGGTGTGATGGTGACGGGGCAGGACATGAGCTCAGAGAGGTGGGCTGCGCCAGGTCCCTGAACCTTGCAAAGAAGAACTGAGGATTTTATTTAAGTGAAAGAGGAACCACACAGCATTTTGAGCTGGGAAGTCATGATCCAACTTGGGTTTAATGACACTCCTATCCTCATGTGTATCCCTCGCTAACATAGATGGGCTCTTCCCTTCTGCGCCCTGTCCAGGGCCTAGCACATGGGCGACTGCTGGGAAGGGTTTGTTAAGTAAATACCAGAGAAGCAGATGCTCACCAGGCATGTGGGGGATAGCAGGGGCCTCTGTGTCATCCCTGCCACTCACTTGCCTAACACAGTTCCTCTCTCTGGGCCTCACTCTGGTTCCTCGTCTATTAAGAAAGGCGTTGGCAACATGATGGTTTTACCGTCGTTGCTTTTACTTTACCATTTAAAAAACTGAGATGCAATTCAGGTAACATAAAACTCACCATTTCAAAATGTATACTTAAGGGGTTCTGAGTATATTCAGTGTGTTATGCACCCATCATCACTATCTATACCAGAACATTCCCAGCACCCCAAACAGGAACCCCATACCTTTTAGCAGCAGTCATTCCCCATTCCCTCCTCCCCCAGCCTCTGGCAAACACTCGTCTGCTTTCTGTCTTTAAGGACATTTCACATAAATGGAACCATAGAGTGTGTGGCCTTTTGTGTCTGGCTTCTTTCACTCAGCATCACATTTCCAAGGTCTACCCGTGTTGCAGTGTGAACCAGGACTTCAGTCCTTTTCATGGCTGAATAATATTCCATTGTGATCATGATGGTTTTGAAGGCAGGCCCCAGAAAGAGGGCTTGAAGGGGGTTGGGCACCTAAGAATGGCCCTGTGTCCCCAGAACCCTGACCCATGGTTGCTCCCAGCTCTGCAGGCTGAGGGGCTGCTGCAGGAGCCAGAGTAAGGGTGGGACAGTGCTGCCCCTACAGTGGGTGCTCCAGGAGGGTCAGGGTGCGAGGGAGGCCACGGACCATGGCTGCCACCTCCTCCCCGCCAGCCCAGACGGGCCCCTGCTAAGTAGCTGTTGGCCTGACTGGCACAGAGGCAGATGGGCTTGGCAGGGGTGCAGGGCAGCTGTGGATTGGCCTGTGGTCAGCAAGACCCGGTCAGCCTGCTGAGTTTGACGCTAGGTCAGGTTGGATTGTGCTCACAGCAGGGATGACTCCCCACATCAGACTGAAGCATGGCCCTCCAGGCCCCTCAAAGCAGCCAGGTGGCCTGAGGCCAGCAGCTGGCCTCAGGACAGGGTCAAGGTGAAAGGGACAGAGAGAAGACCACCTGCTCCTAGCCTGCCTGCTTTCAGCACAAGCTCCTGAAGGCCCCACAGCACAATTGCCTGGGCTTCTCTCCTAAAGATGAAGATTCCCAGGGCCCTGCTCAGACCCACGGATCAGAATTGCTGGCACCTGGAATCTGCATTTTGATGGGTTCTTCAGTGATGCACTGAGGTTTGAGAGCCACTGGTAAAGTGCTAAGAGGTTTGGGAGTGAGAGCACTCACTTTAGTGGGGCTGCCTGATTCTCAGCAAGTTACAGACATTCTCTGAGCCTCAGTTTTCTGATCTCTAAAATGGGTATAATACTGTCATCTCAGGGTTGATCGGGAGGATTTAATGAGGCAACAAGAAGCTACTTAAAAATCACTAGCTGCAATTAGTAGTATATTATTATTACACGTGCAAACCTAATCAGAGAACTGTCTGGATTTTAAAAGAAAGTGGGGTGGGGAAGAATTAATAAATGAGAGAGAGAAAGAGAGAGGTTTAAGATATGGAGAATTTGCTGTTGGGGGGAACCTGGCTCTGAATCCCACCCAGTTCTGGCTGTCATTTCATCCTTCAGTTTTCCGGTTTGTGCGGTGGTGATGGTAAGAGCTGGCCATGCTGGAGGGCTCTGCAAGCTGTAATATGCTGTCCCGTGCCAGGGCAGGGAACACAATGCGAGGAGGGGGATGGAGGCCTGATGCTAATCTAGACTGATGGCTTGAGTCTGGGCCGGGCCAGCTGGCCGGGGCTGGCTTCTGCCCTCTCAGTGCCTGGCTCCCGAGGGCCCCATCCTTTCTGTATCAGTTCCTCAGGCCCCAGCCGGCAGGCGGGCAAGAGGGGCCAAATGCCACTGTGACAAGAACACCCTTCAGGCTCCGTCACATCAGTGTGTCCATCTGTCCCCTCGCCAGGCCCGTGTCTGCGCCAGGTAGGCGGACGGGGCTCAGGCGCTGAGCTGGGTGCTGAGGTCATGCTTGGCAGAGCCGGCTGGGTCCTCTGTCTGCCTCTCCTGCCTCTGCCCTGGCCTGGGCCATCGTCACTTCTCTCCTGGACAACTGCGGCCGCCTCCCCTTTGGGTCTCCTGCCTTTATCCTGGACTAGGCCACCCGGTGACCAGAGGGACATTGCTGAAACTGAAAACTCATCGTACCCCAACCCTCCCTAGAGCCCTATGTGGCTCCCCGTGGCCCTCGCCAGCCCTCTGTCTCTCCACTCCCAACACGACCCTCACCCTTTAGGCACCCCAGCGGGGCCATTTATTTATTCAAGAAGTATTTACTGAGCCCTAATGCTAGGCGGTGGGAACTGAGAGGCGGCCTAATGGGCACCTCGCAGCCCCTCCCACGCCCACCAGTCTGTCCCGTGTCCTGGGGGAGACAACCAGCCTGCTCTTCCTCCCCCTTCCTATTTTTAAAATAATTTTTTTGTTTTAATTGAAGCGTAGTTGATTTACAATGTTGTGTTAGTTTCAGGTGTACAACAAAGTGATTCAGTTATACATCTATAAAAAATTATATATATATTTTATATTGAGTATAACTGTGCTACACAGTAGGACCTTGTTGTTTACCTATTTTATATATAGTAGTGTGTACCTGTTAATCCCACACTCCTCATTTATCCCCCTCCACTTCCCCTCTGGTAACCATAAGTTTGTTTTCTATGTCTGTGAGTCTCTTTCTTGTTTTGTAAGCAAGTTCACTTGTATCATTTTTTAGATTCCACATGTAAGTGATATCATATGATATTTGTCTTTCTCTGTCTGATTTACTTCTCTTAGTATGATCATCTCTAGGTCCATCCATGTTGCTGCACACCTCGCCCGTCCTCTTGAAAGACCCCGTGTCCCAGCCTCTGGGTGACAGTCTGGTAGAGGGTGACAGTTCATCCTGTTAAGGTGTGGCTGAGGCACCCCCCTGAGAGGGGCTGAAACAGCCTGGGATGGGCTTGACAGGCAGATGGGCAGGGGCGCTCCAGCTCTGCACTGGCTGCAGACCATTGTTAGCTCAACCTCTGGAGGCTTGGTTTCCTCACCTGTAAAATGGGCACAAGGGTGCATCTGAAATGAGATGCTGTGGATGGAGGCTCAGCATGGAACTCGGCGCACAGCAGGCCCACTTGTTTTGGTGCTGTCATCTCCAAGGGACCCACTTTGCTGGTGGGAGCTCCTTAGGCCACCAGGCTCGCTGCCTAGCTCCCTGGCAGAAAGAGTCCCAGCTTTCCTGTGGCTCCCTTCTCCAGCCTTGAGGCCATTAGCACAGCCGCTCCACTTGGATCACGGGGCAGCGGACAAGGAGTGGCTTTGGAAGTGTTCCCATCCTGGTTACACATTGACCGCCTGGTGGGAGCTGGGTCCTGGGGAGGTCACATTCACTGGGCACCAGCTAGGACCCTCACCCACCATGTGCATTAGCCCGCGGCAGACCGAGGAGTTTGTGGCATTCTGCCATTTCCACGTGGGGAAACCGAGGCTCTGAGGGTTGAACTTGTCCTCCTGCTGGGAACAGGTGGCTTCTCTGCACCAGGTGGACCCCAGGGCCTGCGCTCCTAACACGGTAAAGTGGGTCAGGCCGGCCCCAGGTGCCTTCACCACGTGCACCTCCACGGGATGTGATGGGGCCATGGTCTCCCAGGCCACGTCTCGTGCCTGGTGCCCTGCACCCGACCACACCAACACCCCTTCCCACCCAGGGATGCCTGCACCCATTATAAAGATGAGCAAACTGAGGCACCCGCAGGCAGGACTTGCGGGGCCGGGCAGGTCTGGAGCCCTCCTCTGCCCCGTCTGCTGTGGGTTCTGGGGCTCCCTTCCTGGGTTTTTCCTGGAGACATAAACTCCCAGCATGCCATTCAGCAACTGCTGAGTGGATGACTGCTGTCGGCCAGCGTGGTAACCGCCCTTCTATGTGGCTTCACGCTCCATCTCGAGCACCTGACACCCAGGACCTCAGTTACAGGTTGTGACTCCACTTCCAGATGGCGAAACTAAGGCTCCGGTGTGCTGGTGAACACTGACTACTGGCTCTGCGGGAGCGGGGAGGGGGTGTGGAGGAGAAAACCTGGAGTCGTGGCTGAGTCTGTGGGCTTCAAGCCACCCATGGTTTAACGACCGGCTCATGAAACTCCTAAAACTTGAACAACCAGCTCACATAGTTCCTGAGCTGAGATGGCCCTGACACACCCTGAGTGAAGTAAGGTCCCAAGTCCACACTGGCAGAGACAACCTGGTTCAGGGCTAAGTCCCAGCCTTCGGCGTCTGAGCGAGACTCTTCCGGCAGCCCCACTGCTGGCACCCCGAGGGCAGCCTGCCCCTGGAAACCCCATGTCTCCGTCAGCAGGACCCTCCCCATCCCTTGCAAGCCCCCACCTGGCCTGGCATCACGGATGCCAGGACCAGACGCCCCCGTACACCACCCACTGCTCCCCACTAGCTGCGAACAAACATCACCCCCATGGGAAATGCCGGGGCCCGGCTTCAGAAAACAGAAGTTTACTGCCTGGGAAAAAAATCCGGGTGATGTTGTCAGTGCTGTGCGAGTCTGAGGCTGTGGGCGCAGAGGGAGGGAACTGGGCCTCGGTGACGGTGACAGCCGGGTGCCACGTGGGTCTCCTCCACCGACCTCGCTGGCTTGGGAGGGAGGAGGAGGGGGAGGGTATATGGGAGCCAGAGGAGGCGGGCAAGCAGCATGGTGGGCACAGCAGCATCCATTCCAGCCGCCCCTCCCCTCAATCTGCCCCTCTTCGAGGGAAACCTGTTCCTGCAGCTTCGCGGAGCCCCTTTCCACCCCAGTCTACTCTGCACCGGCCACTGGCCGGGAGGAGGTGCCTGCAGGCCCTAGACCCTCCCCTCCTCCTTCACCCTCCCCTCTCCCCTCCTAGAAGCATATTAGGCATCTCTGTCTCAACAGCATGTGCGGGGCGACCTGGAGGCGGGGCTCAGCCCTACACCTGGTGATCCTTGTGTCCCTAGGAAAGCTGCAGCCTCCCCATCCCTGCTGCCAGCCCAGGCCATAGGATTCCGCCTCTACTTCTTCATCTGGACAGTAGCTCCCAACTGAGGTCTTGGGCTGGCTGGGAACTGGCCCTCCAGCCAGAGCTGACTGGTGTCCACCCACTCATCCATTCATTCACCCAACATTCACCAAATGTCCGCTCTGCATCAGGTCCCCCCAGGGCTGAGTCACAGTGATGGATATCCAGACAGTCTCTGTCTTCATGGAGTCTGCAGCTTACAGGGAGATGGACAAGGAAACTGATAAACTCTTTCCAGCCGCCCAGGTGCTGGGGTGGAGGTCTGTACAGGGAATGGGTAGAACCCAAAATAGAGGGCAGGACTGCCTAGTGGTTAAGACCAGGACGCTGCAGCCAGACACTCCAGGTTCAAACCTCACCTCCACCTCTCAGTTACCTAGGAAAGCTACTCATCCCCTCTGAACCTTAGTTTCCCTCTCCTGTAAAATGGGTTCGATACTCATGAAATAATACTGCTTCAGAGGGTTGCAAGGATTGAATGAGTGAATATGTGTTCGTATTAGAACAGGACATAGACTCGCAAAACAATTTTACAAAAAAGGAACAAAGTTGGAGGACCTAGCCAACCTGATTCAAAGATTCACTCTAAAGCTATAGGAATCAAGCCAGTGTGGTACAGGAAAAGGATAGACACATAGATCAATTGAACAGAGAATCCAGAAATAGACCCTCCAATCCATGGTCAATTGGTTTTTGTTAAAAGCACCCAAGCAATGAGGAAAGGATGGTCTTTTCAATAAATAGATAAAATGGGGAAGAAAATTAACATCTGCCCTTACCTTACACCATATATAAAATTATGTGGAAAAGGCTCAAAATATAATTGTTGAAATGAGACCTAAGTATAAAAGCTAAAGCTAAATAACTTCTAGAAGAAAATATCAAAGAAAATCATTGCAACTTTGATTTCTTAGACAAGACATAAAAAGCATCAACAACAAAAGAAAAAATGGGTAAATTGGACTTTATCAAAGTTCAAAACTTTTGCTCATTGAAAGAAACTGTTATGAAAATAAAAAGGCAAGGACGGAATGAGAGAAAATATTTGCAATCCATACATCTGACAAATCACTTGTAGCCAGAATGTATACAGACCTCGTACAACTCAATAATAAGAACACAAACCACCTAATTAAAAACAGGCAAAAGATTTGGACAGACACCTCTCAAAGCAAAACATATGAATGACCAAGAAACACACGAAAAGATGCTCAGAAGATTCCTCACCAGGGAAATGCAAATTAAAATCTCAGTGAGATACCAGTGTATACACTCATCAGAGTGGCTAAGATTTAAAAGACTGATAATATCAAGTTGGTGAAGATGTGGCACAACCAGGAATCTCCTTCACTGCTGGTGGGAACGCACAACCATATCATCCCTTTGGGAAACAGCTTGGCAGCTTTTTACAGAGTTAAGCATATGCCTATCATATGTCCCAGCCATTTCTCCCCATTAGGAGTAACGAAAGCCCACGAACACCCAAAGACTTGTACACACCTGTTCCCAGCAGCTTCACCCACAGTTGCTCAAAACCGGAAACCATCCAAATACCCATCAACAGGGGAATGGACAAATTATGATAGACCCAAACCATGAAAGACTACTCAGGAATAAAAAAGAAAAAACTATTGACACATACAACAATGGGATGAATGTCAAAATGATTATGTGGAGTAAAAGAAGCCAGGCAGAGTGCGCCCTGTATTATATTCTATTTACATGAAATGCTAGAAAGTGCAAACTAATATATACTGTCAGCAGGCCAATCAGTGGTCACCAGGACACAGAATGTAGTCAGGGATGGACCACACAATGGAACAAGGAAATTTTGGGGGCTGATGGAAAATGCTCTGATTCTTAATCCTGGTGGTGGTCTCACAAGCACATACAGCTGTCAAAACTATGGAACTCTACACTTTAAGTAGATGCAGTTTATGGCACATAAGAACATGTTTTTAATTAATTAATTAATTATTTTATTTTTGGCTGTCTTGGGTCTTCGTTGCTGCGTGCGGGCTTTCTCTAGTTGGGGCGAGTGAAGGCTACTCTTCATTGCGGTGTGCGGTTTTCTCATTGCGGTGGCTTCTCTTGTTGCGGAGCACAGGCTCTAGATGTGCGGGCTTCAGTAGTTGTGGCTCACGGGCTTAGTTGCTCCATGGCATGTGGGATCTTCCTGGACCAGGGCTCGAACCCATGTCCCATGCATTGGCAGGCGGATTCTTAACCACTGAGCCACCAGGGAAGCCTCATAATAACATTTTTAAAAAGTCTTTGTTTGCAGTAAAGGGGAAAAAACAGCAGCAGCGGCCACCTACTCTCTTCTGAAGCCTCCAGAAAACTGCTGACTTAACACCCTACAGGCTCCATGGGCAAGGCGACCACCCGAGTAATTACATCAAGGGAAACAATCATTTGGTGCATTTTTCATCAACTGAGATCATTTATATTTATCAAGCTTCTAATTCATCTAGATTTGTCCCAGGAGGTCTGACCCACCCTGGCCTGGGCATGAGAAATGGATTGTGCCAGGCACGTGGTAGAATCTCATTAATTGCATATGTTGAATGAATTAATAATCGCCCCGCCTTTCCAAGTGCGCACAGCTCGTCAGTGGCCGACCGGAAGCCAGAAGCCAGCGTGGGCAGCCTGAGCTGACCCTGGGAGAAACCCAAGGCTGCGTTCCTCCGCGGACAAAGCCCTTTCCAGGGCACGCTCAGATGCCGAGGCTTGAAACAGCGAGAAAAGGCAAAGTCAGGACCATTCTGATGTGGCATTAGGGGGTGGGGTGACCACGCAACACAGCAGAGAAATTTGAAAATCAGTGGGCAGCTGATATGGGGTCAGATGCAGGCTTCCTCCAGAAATGTCCAGTCCAGGGGCATGATAGAAGCTGCAGACAATATCTGTAGCTGGATAAAATAAAACTGCTGGGGACAGTTGAGCCAAAGGGTGTTGGCTGGGGACCTGAAGACAAGCCAATCACTGCTGTTATTTCTCTTTTGGTCCAGCTCCAGGCTGGATGCTGTCAGAGCCCTAAGATGCAGCTTCCTTGTCAATGCAGGAAGTGACCTGGGGATCACATGCTTTCTCTTCCACCTTCATCTTGAGCCTCATCAATCACCTAAATCAGCAGTTCTTAAGACTGTGGTCCAAGGACCCCTGGGTGTTCTTGGGGTCCTTCTTTTCCAACGACGTATCCGTGTGATGTATCTGTGTGGCGGAAACCACATTTCCACCAAACAAAATAGCACAACAGACTGAATGCAGAAGCTGATGTGAGAATCCAGCTGTCCTTTATTAAGCCAGACATTAAAGAGATTTACAAAAATGCCACTCTTCTCACTAATTTTTTTTTGTTTTGGAAAACAGTTATTTTTCAGAAAAAATATTATTTATGTGATGGTTTGTTATTTCTATGTTTAAATGGATTAATATATAAATATTTCTAAATGTTTCAGTCTTAACTTCTAATATGGTAGATATCAATGGATACAACCGACATACACAGAAGCTCTTTGGGATCTGAAATAATTTTTAAGGGTTTAAGAGGATCCTAACATCAAAATGTTTGACAATCACTGTCCTAAAAGTAGCTGGGCAATTTGAGTATTTGACCTATTAATGTATCTATTGGTCTGAGCAACATTCCTTAGTGCTTAGAGCTCCTGGCCCATGGAGGACTCTCCCATGCTCCTAGGATGGTGCCATTTGTCACAAAATGCCCAGAGCCTAAAGGAGGAGTTAAGGTGAGTCAACGAGGCATGATGATGAGCTCATGGCTCCCATGTCTCGGATAACCCGCTGCCTCTGCTCACGGGGTTGTTACAGTCAAGGGTGTGTGTGAAGGAGTCTGAGCTGGAAGGGGCCAAGAGAACATCTCAAGGGGAAAAAGGGTCTCAACCCACATAGACACTCTGTCAAAAGTATACACGTTGAGCTTCCCTGGTGGCGCAGTGGTTGAGAGTCCGCCTGCCGATGCAGGGGACACGGGTTCGTGCCCCGGTCTGGGAAGATCCCACATGCCGCGGAGCAGCTGGGCCCGTGAGCCATGGCCGCTGAGCCTGCGCGTCCGGAGCCTGTGCTCCAGAACGGAAGAGGCCACAACAGTGAGAGGCCTGCGTACTGCAAAAAAAAAAAAAAAAAAGTATAAAGGTTTCCTTGGGCTTCCCTGGTTGTGCAGTGGTTAAGAATCTGCCTGCCACTGCAGGGGACACGGGTTCAATCCCTGCTCCAGGAAGATCCACATGCTGTGGAGCAACTAAGCCCGTGTGCCACAACTACTGAGCCCACGCCCTAGACCCCGCACGCTGCAACTACTGAGCCCACGCACCACAACTACTGAGCTCACGCCCTAGACCCCGCACGCTGAAACTACTGAGCCCACGCGCCACAACTACTGAAGCCCGCGCGCCTAGAGCCTGTGCTCCACAACAAGAGAAACCACCGCAATGAGACGTCTGTGCACCGCAACGAAGAGTAGCCCCCGCTCGCCACAACTAGAGAAAGTCCGTGCACAGCAATGAAGACCCAATGCAGCAAAAAAAAAAAAGAAAAAAAAAAAAAAAGAAAGTATACACGTTTCCAATGCACATTTTGGCCAAATGGCACATGGCTGGTACTAAAATTGGTATTTGAAAAAACTAAAATAAAATGAAATTGGTATTCGGCCAAAGATAATTATCACCACAGAGAAAACTTCTGCATTATGGGAGTAAGTCTGAAATTGTATCTAACATTTGAATTATTAACCTTGTTAGAAATTATTCAGCTTGCCTGCCCTTCTAGAAAAATCTGATGGAGACTTTTCTCTCCATCTCCGAGGCTCCGTTGATGGTAAGGATGCAGTTTTATGAAGCAACCCCACAAATGGACACTGCAGCAATGCTTAACGAAGGTGCTTCTGTGTACTTCCAGGAGCGGTCTTAGGCTGCCTCCCTCATCTCCACAGTTAAGTATTTTTACACGTGCTTCTCCTGTAAGTTGTTTCACGCGTTGGCTATGAGGGTGATCTTCATAAACCTAGGACCTCTGATCCCAGACAGCTCATGGATGAAAAGCTGCAGCTATCCAGCCTCCCAGAGACCAAGGGCAAGGCCAAAGTGTGGAACAGCAGCCCGGGGCTCAACACATGCAAAGTCCTAAGCTCTGGCGCATCCTAGCCTGAGATCCCCTTGGAGCTGGGCTTGAGGACTCCATTCTCCTCTGCAGGACTGTGAGCCTGAGAGCCCTCTGTCATCGTGACTTTATCCAAGTGGCTCCGGGGGGCCACAACCGTGGAGCGGTGACCACAGATCAGCTCCAAGCGCGCTGGCGGTCAACCCACGGAGGAAAGTCACAAGCTCAAACAGCAGAATCCACGAGGGGGCATTTCCCACCCGGACACCACGGTGGGGGACAACAGTGCTCAAGAGGGTGCTGGGGATGATGACAATAATGGCTGCCACTTAAGTACCTACTGGATGCCTGATGCGGTACTAGAGCTTACATACCTCAGGCAGTGGAGCAGAACAGTCAAAGGCACCAATATCAGAGTCTGGGGACCCAGGTTCCAACCCTGGTTCTGACACTCACTAGCTGTGTGACTTTGGGCTAGCTTTTTAATCTCTCTGTGCCCTGGCGTCCTCCTCTACACATTGGGATTAATGGTATGAGGGCATCGAGTAACTCACGGGACTGCTGGAGGATAAATAGTAACATGTGGGAAGCAGATATTGCCGCTCTTATCCCCTCTGGTCCACCGGGCAACCAGGGAGGTGAGGCTTATGGTCTACTTTACGGCTGAGGAGACCCACGCTGGAAGGCTGAAGTGCCCGCCCGAGGTCCTGCGGCAGGTGTAGCTGGGCTTTGCGCCCACACCTGCCTCACTTGAAGCCTCTGTGCTTTCTGCTTTACCTGTGGCTTCTCTCAAAAGCTGTTCCTGTATCATCAAATCAAAGAGAAACTCATCCTTGCTTCTTTAGACCCAAGATGGAAAGCACGATGAACTAGCAGGTGGGGTGCTTGGCTCGGCGACTTTCCAGGCACACATCCCTGGTCTTCTCCTCTGCAGAATGGCTAAAACGCTGCCCACTCTCCCTCCATTCCTTCCTTCTCTCCTCTCCTTTTCGTTGTTTCCTTTCTCCTGCCTTCCATCTCAGCAGACATGTGCTGTGCCACCACACCAGGCCAAGGGTGAATTGGACGCCGAGGCCCCTGCCCTCAGGAGCTCCCAGTCTCATGGGGGAGTCAGAGCGGTAAAGAAGCACCACGTGGGGTGGCCAGTGCTTCCATGTTGGGGTGGCTTCCTGGAGAAGGAGGTGCCCAAGCTGAGTCCTGACAGGTCACTGCTGGTGGGGAGGCATTCCGGCGGGAAGGGGCGTGCACGTGCACGGCTGAAGCACCCGTCCTGTGGACGATGGCAGTGGGGCAGAGGGAGGCAGACGGGGCCTCCAGTACCACCCGTCTGCAAGGCCCTGAATGGCCCACTGCGGTGACCAGCCCATCAAGGAAATCTGTGTGTCCTCTTGCTGTCTCTTGTCTAACACACACGTTCTAGGACCGGCTGGTAAACCAGGAGGAAGAAGCACTGTAAATTCTACCAAGGCCAGAAGGAGCCGCTTTGGGCTAATTAGAACCGCAGAGCAGTTTGAGGACTTCAATTACCGCTCTCGGCAGGAAGGCGCATCCCCACATCTGTGGGATGATTAAATCCGCCGGGATGTCACTCACAGTGCAATGCATTAAAAAAAGGCGGGGTCCCAGAAACACCAGGGCAAAGCCCACGTCAGGAATTGGTCTGCAGACGAGAAAAAGAAGAACTCTGGTCCTTCCTCCTCCTCTGCTCCCCTCCCCCTCCCCAATGTTTCATTTGATTAAAAAAAAAAAAGGCAGAAATGAGATGGCGCTTAAATCACAGCTCTGTTGCCGAGTGTGTGAAGTTTATGAGAAACACGGGTGGGAGGTGAGGCTGCTGGGGTCCCGGTTCCTAGAAGCATCACAGTCGTTACTCAGGCAGCGGGTGATGCTCTCTCAGCTCAGAACCTTTTCCTCTGGTTCCGGGGGCTTAAAAATACAACCCCCTCTTATCTGAGGGGCTGTACTGTGCCACTGCACCCCCATCGCTGTCACAGTGGAAGGGAGGCACTGGGTGGGGGTCAGGGACCCAGCTCCCTCCCAGCTGGCCACCGCCTCGCTGTTTGACCCTGCCTCTGGTGCTTGCTCATCTGTAAAGTGGGCAGTGGCGGCTGGATCAGAAATTCTGCAGCTCTACAACTTCCCAGTGTATCTAGGGACTAGAGTTGCCAGAAAAGGTCAAGACACCCGGTTAAAATTGAACTTTAGATAATCATTTTTCAGTATAAGTATATCCCAAATATTGTATGGGACATACTCATCCTAAAAAAGAATCGTTTCCTGAAATCAGATTTAATTGGGCAGTCTGTCTTTTTATTTGCCGCACGTGGCATCCCTGTCAGGGATACAACCTATTCTAAGTTGTATCCTTGGAGTGATTCCCACAGGGTGGGAGGAGGGCAGGGAGGGGAGACAGGGGATGGACCTCCCAAGAGAATCGCTCCAGATCAGCCCCCTTTGGTGAGAATCACCAAGCCAGGAAAAGCAGAGCCTACGATTTCCGAGCGGAAACTGAAGCTCTTGGGGACACACCTTGCTCGGGATACTCAGGTATGTGCCTCCCCAGCCGTGTGTTTCTCATGACAGCCCAGGAGGGGGTTAGGGGCCTGGCACGGAGGCTCCCATTGTAAAGATGAGGAAAGGGAGACCTAGAGTGTGGAGGGACTTGCCCAGGTTCACGGCTGGCCCAAGGCTAGAACCGCCCCGAGAACTGGGCCCCCAGGCCCACCCGGAGGACCCCCAGGTCACGTGTCCCATGCAGATGCTGGTTTGAGCTTTGGTTTCTGCAGCTGCCCCTAGCCAGGTCTCACAGGGCCTCCTTTGAAGCTGCCCTTCCTCATGTCTTTCAACTGAGTTCCGGTCAGCTGACCATCATGGACCACTGCTACATACCAGCAGCAGGCAGGCCCGCTGCCGTCTTCCTGGGAGTTAGTCATCCCCCCCCCCGCCTCCCCCGGCTGCTCACTGTCTCTGGTTAACATGAGGTTAATCAGCTTTCACTGCATGTCAGGCTTTGCCTCACTGACCCTCCCCCACCTCCTATAAGGTAGATTATTATTATACCCACTTCTCATATGGGGAAGCTGAGGCTCAGAGAGATCAAGTAACTCATACCTGGCAGAGACTAGAAACCACCTGTGGTGTCTCGGGTCCCTGCTTCCTCCTGGAGGCTATCAGAGTTTGTCCACTCTGAGGAATTGGTATCCCTGGGAGGGGACTTGTGGGGATTTCCTTCCTTAACCAAGAGGTGGAGTTGCTAGTGGGAGAGCGCTGGGCACCTAATGGGCCTCTGGAAAGCTCCTGTGGGTCTTCGGTGGGGCAGGGGTCCCCATCCAAGGCCAGGCTGAAGGTGCCTTAATCTCCCTGAAGTTCAAGTTCCTCCAGGGCACCAAGGCTCCCCAGGCCCGGCAAGGAGCTGGCATACAGAAGGTGCCCTACAAATGCACGCGGAACTTGCTCTTCCATAGCCGGGAAAGCAGCTACATGTAGATCCTTCCACCCCATTCTACCAGAGCCACCGAGGCCCACAGGGAAGGGATGCCCCTGAACTAGTCCCTCTGCGTGGCACTTTGCAGATCCAAGGTGCGTCCTCTGAGTGTGTTTAGTTGAACATTTGGAACATCAACTGTGAGACATCCAAGCTGTCAGCTTGTCATCCTAGAGACAAAGGAGCTGAGACGTGGAGGGATGACCTTTCTGAGTTGGGGGGAGGACTGGGGTAGAGCCCAGGAAGCAGTATTTAACAGTCTCCCTGGGGGAAGCAGGAGCACACGGGCAGCGAGGGTCTGCAGCGGGCACGAAAGCAGGGAGTATGGGAGAGCGAGGTGGATTCAGGGCCCCGGCCAATTGCAGTGGAGATTCTGACATGGAGTGGGCAGCCCAGGAGAGTGGGGTTCCACGCGAGCCAAGAGGCAAACAGAGGAGTGCTCCTGGGAGAATGAGGTGCGTTAATAGATGAACAGTGTTCAGAAGAGTATCTGGCACAAAAGCAGTGCTACATAAGGGTTAGGGGTTCTGGCTGTCACTGCCCTGTGACAGGCAGCACATTACATCCACTACCTCCTCTAATTTTCGTAGCCACTCCGTAAGGTAGCTACTATTACACTAGTCTCTCTATTTTATAGATGAGGAAGCCAAGAGAGAAGGGTGAAAGGAACTTCCCATGGTCCAGAGGCTGCTGAGTAGAAGAGCCAGGTCAGGGCACTCCCACAGCCCTTCCTGCCTGCTCCCACCGCAGCCTGGCCACCTCCCACACTGCCTGCGGGGAATGGAAGTACTGCGCTCCAAACTGGCTCTAAACAGGCACTTGACAGTGGTTTTCTGAACAAACGAATGGATGGATACATGAATGAACAAATGAAGGGGCTGGGAGGGGGGATGAAAGGATGAATGAATGCCACAGGGAGGATAAGCCTTCTCAAAGGCAGGAGGATCCCCAATTTAATGACGGAGATGGTACCCCCAGGGCAATCCCATGCCAGCAGTAATACAAGCACTTTCATTACTGTTTATAGCTTCCTGAGCCCATTAGCAAATCCTCCAGGCTCCTGGGGGCGATTAGAAAGGGGGAGGGGCTGGGCTTGCTCCCGGGGCCACACTGGAGGGTCCGGGTCTGGGAAGCAGCCCGTCTTGAATCCAGATGCTGACATGAGAGCATCAAGAAAACCTCATTTGCAAACCCAAATTACTGCCATTCTGATGATCATATAAAAGAAGGATGGGAATATAAAGCAAGCCATGAACAAGCATGAGCGTGGGTAACGGCATCAGTGAGGAGCTGGGAGAGCTCATAAACAAAGGTTTTTGCCATCAAAACCCATTTGATGACTTACGGATTCAGCTCAATTCTTTGCTTTGTATCCTTGCAGGGGTCTCTTTTTCCCTTATTTTACCTATCATCGGCCGCATTAATAATACAGAGGTATATGATATGGGTATAAATATATAATAATGATAATTACAATGATGATGATGAAATGTAGCATTTATAAAGTGCTGGTGCTAAGCCTGGCCCTATTCAGAGCATGTTACAAGCATCACCATGTCTACTTTTGAACAATTTCTTGCCTTTCTGCTGTCTCTCAGTTTGCTTTCCTGAATGCATCTGACATACCTGTTTATCAAATTAACCCCCATCCAGTCCTGGCCAAAGTGATCTGAACCCCAGACCATGTGGACCAGCACATCCCGTTACGTGGGAAATGATGCCGAATATAGCTGGCTTTTCATAACCCACTATTATTGTATGTATTTCAAAGCTTAGAAAAATAAAACGCCGTCTCGTCCTCCTTGCTTCTTCAATCTTACTGTCACACATTAGTGTTACACTGTGGTGGCTTAAAAGGTGACCCCGCAAAAGATGTGTCCACATTCTAATTCTCATAACCTGTAAATGTGACCTTACTTGTAAAGGTCTTTGCAGATGTAATAAAGTTAAGGGTTTCAAAATGAGATCATCCAGGACTATCTGAGTGAACCCTAAATCCTGTGACAAGTGTCCTTATAAGAGAACACAGGGCTTCCCTTGTGGCACAGTGATTGAGAATCCGCCTGCCAATGCAGGGGACACGGGTTCGAGCCCTGGTCCGGGAATATCCCACATGCCGCGAAGCAACTAAGCCGGTGCGCCACAACTGCTGAGCCCGTGCGTCACAACAACTGGAGCCTGCGCGCCTAGAGCCCATGCTCCGCAACAAGAGAAGCCACCGCAATGAGAAGCGGGCGCACCGCAACGGAGAGCAGCCCCCGCTCGCCACAACTAGAGAAAGCCCGTGCACAGAAACAAAGACCCAACGCGGCCAAAAATAAATAAATAAATTTTTTAAAAAGAGAGAGACACACAGAGGAGAGACACACTGACAAGAGGAGGCCACGCGATAAGGAAGCAGAAATTGGAGCACTGTGGCCATAAGCCAAGTAATGCGGGCAGCCTCCAGGAGCTGGAAGAAGCAAGGATTCTTCCCTAGAGGCTAGGGGGGAATACAGCCTTCCCAACAAGTTCATCTCAGACTTCTGGGCTGCAGAACTCTGAGAAATAAATTTCTGTTGTTTTAAGCCCTTGAGTTTGTGGTAACAAGTTATGGCAGCCCCAGAAAACAAATACACTCATTGATCAGAAATGCACATTGATGACGGGCTACCTGGCCTGGTCAGCAAGTACCCGACATAAACAGGACACAGTGAGTCAGGATGGATGGACTTAATCCTCCAAGACTCCAGCAGATTTTATGAGCACTTCCTGTTGGAAAGCCAACATTTTAAAGTCAAATACTCTTAACCAATGGGCTGTCAAGTCCCTAAGCTATTTTTAACTATTCAAAAGGGGGTAAAAATACATTCAAAAGGATATAAAGCAAGGTCATCATTCAGAGCTGCACTGTCCAATACAGTGGCCACCAGACACATCTGGCCACTGAGCCCTTGAAATGTGGCCAGACCGAACTGAGATGTGGTGTCAGTGCAAAGTACACACCAGATTTCAAGATTTAGTATGAAAGACAGAATGTGAACTATCTCATTAACAATGTCTATATGGATTACGTATTGGTCATATTTGGGATAAGTAGGTAAACTATTAAAGCTAATTGCACCTACTTCTCTTTACTTGTGTAATGTGGCTACTAGAACATCACAATTTACACAGGTGGCTCCTGTTACATTTCTACTGCTCAGTGTTGATTTAGAGTATGGTGAAAATTTAATAATTATTGGGAACTAAAAAATTGTGTGTGTCATTAGGTTGGTTAAAAAACACTTAAATGGGGCTTCCCTGGTGGCGCAGTGGTTGAGAGTCCGCCTGCCGATGCAGGGGACGCGGGTTCGTGCCCCGGTCCAGGAGGATTCCCACACGCTGCAGAGCGGCTGGGCCCGTGAGCCGTGGCCGCTGAGCCTGCGTGTCCGGACCTGTGCGCCGCAACGGGAGAGGCCACAACAGTGAGAGGCCCGCGTACCGCAAAAAAAAAAAAAAAAAACACTTAAATGGCGGAAAAGACTAGGAACCTCAAAGGGGTCAGATGTTAGATAAGCTGATAAACTAACAGCAGCAGTGACTTCATTACTGCCCCTAAGCCCTGTCCACCAACTGGCATCAGCAGCAACAGGGTTCTTTACCATATGACCACATCCTCACACTGACCTCAGCTGATTGGAGCAAGAGGTAGACATCCCCTTTTACAGACAGCCAACCACCAGGCTGCCCAGAGAGCTGAGCCAATCACGTTTCTCTCCAGAGTGGAACCCAGACCAGGTGTGAGCGGGGAGCTCAGGAAATGTAAGGATTCCTAGGGGTTGCAGGACCTGCAGACTGAGGTCACAGAGAAGCACAAATAAAGCTGGTCCTCAGTGGGTTCTGCATCCTCAGATATTTGAAAAATACCTGAAAAAATATTTGAAAAAAAAAATCCAGAAAATTCCCAAAAGCAAGACTTGAATTTTCCCTGAGCCTGGCAACTATTTACACAGCATTTATATTATATTAGGTATTTCAAGTAATCTAGACAACTTTAAAGTATACAGGAGGATGTGTATAGGTTATAAGCAAATACTTGGCCATTTTATATCAGGGATCATCAGCTGAGTTTGGACCTCCTGGGCCCTGGAACCAAACCCCCCCCCCGTAGATACCAAGGGATGGCTGTAGTCTAGAGCAGGGCATGGCAATTACATCAGTGCTTGTTAAGAATTCAGATTCTGGGGTCCCGCCCCAGGAAGCCTGGGTGGGGCCTGGGAGTATGTGTTTTAAACAAGCCCCCGAGTGCGTCTGCTAAAGGTCTGTGGGTGACACTGTGAGAAGTCCCAAGGGCAAAGGTTGCGGAGGCCAGTGGGTAGAGGGGCCTACCTACTGAGGAGGTAGACCAGAAGCAGACCAGGGGTGGCTGCCTTGGGTCCAATTCAGCAGGGCAGAGCCAGCTGGGGGCGTCGCTGTCTCAGAGGCCCCAAGAGGATCCCAGGGCACCCTCACCATGAAGCCCCCATCCGACGTGGCCTCAGTGAGCTTTCTGGAGAACTGGCCAGTGAGTGCCAGGTACGCAGTTCACTAGCTTGGAGCAGAGGGACCTGAAATGCCCTTCCCGTCTTTCACTTGGCAGTTGTTTGATAAAACCTCCGTTTTCACCTCCACCTAAAGCCTTCTCTGGTTTCAGAGTTTGGGGAAATCTTCTCTCAGGAAGCACAGTTTATACAAAGGAGCCAGCCTTGCGTCACCATCTAAACCTGACATGTGTCCCTCGGATGCCCTTAATTAAACAGAGGGCCCCAGCTCCGCACCACTACCAAGCTGGCAAGAGATGGATATGCCTGCTTAGAACTGGGCTTCTGAGCCTCAGGGCCACTTTCTACGGGGCCCAAAGGCAGGAGCCCGCCTGGCGGCCTCACGGAGCTAATGAAGCCACGTGTAAGCTGTAATTACAGCTGCACGTGAGGCGGGAGCGGGCTGGGTGTCCTTGTTCACGCAGGGCCTAATGAAGCATCCCGTGTTCTACAAACCTCGCTGCATGATTTAATTAACCCTCCGCTCCGGGTGTGCCCTGGCCACCCACCGCGAAGGAGGAGACCTCACCCCAACTCCGGAAGCAGCCGTAGTGACAATAATTGGGAGTCTTCACTAGAGGGAGATCCTGTAGGGCAGAGGAGAGCTCAGGCACCCGCTGGGGGGTCTGGGATTTGAGTTCAGATTTAGGTAGAAGGTAAGATATCAAAAAGATAATGGGGGGCGGGGCACGCTGAGTGACAGGTACCATGTGGTGCAGTGGCAGGAGTGTGTCTGGCATGGAAAGGAACGGGCCATGGAGGTGACCATCCTGGCTGGTGTGTGGACAGGTGAGGATGAAACCCGGCCCGGCCACTTAGCATCCGAGTGAGTCTGCACAAGTCACTCTTTTATAGAAATGCACACAATCAAAGTCATTCATGTACGCTGGTAATTTCATCCTCACGATGGCCCTGTGGACTTGGGACTATTATTTACTCCCATTTTAATGATGAGGAGACTGAGGGTCAGAGAGGGGCAAGTCAGGTGCCCACAGTCAAAGAGCCAGGAAGTGGTAGGGCCAGGATTCCAGCC
This sequence comes from Phocoena sinus, assembly GCF_008692025.1. Lineage (NCBI taxonomy): Eukaryota > Metazoa > Chordata > Mammalia > Artiodactyla > Phocoenidae > Phocoena > Phocoena sinus. The sequence goes on along the minus strand of NC_045767.1, from coordinate 119,343,355 downwards.
CGGCTGCCTGTGCCTACCTCCAGTGCTGGTGCAAAGATTAGTGCTGATGGCATGATGCTCCGGTCTGGGGCCTGGCACACAGCAAAGGGGATCATGAAGGAGGTTCCCTTCTCCCGGACCCTTTCAACCTTCTTCCCGTCTTTCCTCCTTATGCTCTCCCTCTGCTCCACACAAATTGTGTTTCTCCCCAAACCAACCACACACTTGTAAATTTTCAAGCTTGTGTCTCTTCTCCACCTGGACTTTTCCAACAGCCTCCTATCCTGGTGGCTCTGCCACTTACCTCTGTTACTTAATATTCATGATGCCTCAGTTTCTTCATCTGAGAAATGGGGATAATAACATCTCAAGGGATTGTTTTGAGGATTAAATGAGTTAATAGTTGAAAATGACTTAGAACAGTGCCTGGCAAACAGTAAGGGCTATTTATTTATTTTTTAAATTTTATTGAAGTATAGTTGATTTACAATGTTGTGTTGATTTCAGCTGTACAGCAGTGATTCAGATATATATATATATATATATATATATATACATTCTTTTAAAAATTCTTTTCCATTATGGTTTATTACAGGATATTGAATATAGTTCCCTGTGCTATGCAGTAGGACCTTGTTGTTTATCCATCCTATATATAATAGTTTGCATCTGTTAATCCTAAACTCCCAATCCTTCCATCCCCCACCCCTCTCCCCCTTGGCAACCACAAGTCTGTTCTCCAGTAAGGGTTACTTAAGTGTTCATTAATAAAAAGAAGGTCAGGGGCTTCCCTGGTGGCGCAGTGATTGAGAGTCCACCTGCCGATGCAGGGGACACGGGTTCGTGTCCCGGTCCGGGAGGATCCCACATGCCGCGGAGCGGCTGGGCCCGTGAGCCATGGCCGCTGAGCCTGCGCGTCCGGAGCCTGTGCTCCGCAACGGGAGAGGCCACAACAGTGAGAGGCCCGCGTACCGCAAAAAAAAAACAAAAAAAACCCAGTAATAAAAAGAAGGTCAGTCGCAGGTTCCTTCTTTTCCCCTTAGCCCTTCCTGCTCGTGGCAGTGGGTGTGACAGGCCCTACATCAGACTGGTGATGTAGTTGGGCCACATCCGCCAGCCCAGCTCAGTAAAGGAGCTCTCCAGGGGTCCAGGCCAATAATAAATGAATAATGATCACGGCAGCCACGTGGACTGAGCATCTCCATGCGTTGCACACCCTCTGTTCCTCTCGCAATCACCATGGCAACACCAGGAAGTGTTCATTGAATTCGCATTTTACAGATGAAGAAACTGAGAGTGTTCTAGGGATTTTTCCAGTGTTACTTTGGACAGTGCCATGAGGACCGGGGCAGACAGTGGTCTGAGCTGCCGTCTGCTGGGGAGCTGGGTTCAATCATAGCCGAGCTACTTTGGGGGAACAGAAACAAACCCAAGTTCATTCTGAGCTGAGCACTCAGGGGGTACAAGGAGTCCCAAACCCCTTTGCAAAAGGCACCCTTGAAGAAATGTGGGATGTTTAACCAGGAGAAGACAAAACTCAGGGAAGACAAGGCTCACTGCTAGGTCTCCTGGAGGTTCTTATTATTAAGAGTGAGCTGGCCTGGTCTGTGAGCGGAAATGGGTCCAGTGAGTGGAAACTCAGGGAGAGAAATTACCAGTTGCAGCAGAAGGTAGAACGGCAGGGAGGTGGTGGGCTCCCTGTCACCAGAGGTGTGCAACAGAAGGGGCAGGTTCCCTCGTAGAAAATGTTGTGGAGGGAAACTGAAGCATCATTTAGGCACTGGGTTTCTTCTGGCTCTGAGACTCTCAGCCCGAGCCCACCCTGCGCGTGAGCGCCTCAGAGCAGCTGCCAACACCTCCCAGCAATGGCTTGAACAGGGCCTGTGCCCAGTGAGAAGCACACAGGGTAAATCCTCACTGGATGACTTTAAAAAGCTGCCTTGGATAAAAGGTCAGTTTTGATGATATAATAATAATAAAAAAGCCGTTCTCTTAATGACTTCAGAAGTTGATAATTATTTGCCAGTCGAAAGCAGCCAGGAGAAGGTGAAGAGATGGGACATAATATTTATTTATAAACAACGTGCCGGGTGTCACGCTAGATGTTGCTGTTACGCATTGTACTGTCCCTTCAAAATAACACAAACGGTAGGTGGTATTACCCCATTTTGCAGGTGAGGAAGATGAGGCTTAGGGAGGCTAAGTCCCCTGCCAAATATTATGATAATTTGCACCTTTATTTTTATTTTTTTTATTTTTTGCGGTACGCGGACCTCCCACCGCTGCGGCCTCTCCCGCCGCGGAGCACAGGCTCCGGACGCGCAGGCTCCGGACGCGCAGGCTCAGTGGCCATGGCTCACGGGCCCAGCCGCTCCGCGGCACGTGGGATCTTCCCGGACCGGGGCACGAACCCGTGTCCCCTGCATCGTCAGGCGGACTCCCAATCACTGCGCCAACAGGGAAGCCCTGCACCTTTATTTTTATGTCCCCAGGCACACAGTAGGTACTCCTTAGGTGCCGACTGTATGCTTGAACAAAAAATGAAGAACTGTCAAAGCAGCACAACTTCTGAGGGTAGAGTCAGGACTCGGATCCCAACCCGAGTACCTCAGAAGGCCCCACCTAGAGCTTTTGTGTACTTGGAACTTGACAATTTTGCCTTCTCTCGACGTCCGACAGCACCCTCATCTAAAGCCCTGTGTTAGAAAAGTCAGCCAAGCACCAAAGCTGATTCTAAGAGAGTCACAGACTGCCCGCCGCCCCCCGCCCCGCCCCACTTATGCGACTGAGAGTCACAGACCGCCCGCCCCGCCCCACTTATGCGACTGACACATAAACATTTCTTTAAAATTTCCTGCTCTTCCCCCTGAGAATAAACAGAGTGAACACACACACGCACTCATACTCACTGACACACACACACACTCCACCAGCTGAAGCTGAACCCTCGGCTTTTTCAGCTACTTGGGGTCAAAGCCAGAGTCTCCACACTTGATCCAATTTTATCGCTGATGAAGCCCCATCAGCGACGCCAGCAAAACCCATCTCAACCCATAATTAAATGTGTCAGAGAGATGCTGCTGGGTGCCTATCCAGGAGGCCACGAGTACTTGCCTTGGTGTGGTCATCAGAGCCAGGGCCTGACCCCTGCTGGGTGAGAACACCCTGGCCGTCCTCTCTGCCTACACAAGAGCACGGGCCTTATTTCCTGGGATGATGGCAGCAAAGCAAACTCAGATTTCCACTGCAAGCCGGCGCATGAGCCCCACTTTTATATTTTAACATCCCAATAACCCTCTTGTTGGCAAGTGGAAAAACTGAGGCCCAAGAAGCGGGGTGACTGGCCCAGGATCACAGCCGGCAAGTGGCAGGGCTGGAGTCCCCACCCTGGATCGGCCACCTCCCAGCCCCTCACCATCGCCGGAAGCCGCAGCTCATGCCCTCCTCTTCCCCCGGGGCTTCATTCTCCTCCTCCAGCCCCGGCCCCAGCCCCCGTCGCTTCTTTACACTCCCTTCGTCAGAATCAGTGGCTCTGCAGTCGACGCCATGCTGCCAGTCAATTGCCAAGAAGGAGGCCCAAACCCGCCAGTGCCGGCGGGGCCGCTGTTACAGCCCACACGGGGTCTCTGAGCCCCTCTGAAACTACCAGCGACACATCTCAAGGTGAGTGAGACCTCCAGCTGTTCAAATCCATTTGTATTTGGTGGATGCTCAGCATCTTATTGTAAAGGTAACTTTGTGCCTGTGTTACTGTTTCTGCCCAGCCTGAGGCCCAAGAGTGTCTGGGCCACGGTGACAGTGACACTTCGGAAAGGATCTCTATGTCCCAAACGCTGTGCAGAGACCAGGCAGCCGTCAAGGGCTTTGAAGAGCTGCGGATGCTCAGAAGGGCCCCTGAAGGCCATCCAGTCCAACCCTCTCTGGTGTCCTCTCTCCATGGGCCCCCAAGGAGATCTCCAGCCAAGACTCTCATACCTCCCTTGATGGGGAACTCACTGTCTCCCTGCACAGCCCATTCCAATTTAAGGCAGCTGTGGTGGTGAGAACGTACTCCCCTCAGGTCTCCCCCTAATGGTTTCCCCTTTTGTCCCAGGTCTAGCTGAGCCCACACAGAGCGTCCAGCTCCTGTATCCACAGGACAAGTGATAAGGACCTCAGGTCCAACTCTTTGTTCCAATCCCTGCTTGTCAAGCTGAGTCTTTCTATTTGGATTTTCACCAGCAGTTTAAACACAAGATGTCTAGGACTGACCCACCGTCTTCCAAAACAAACCCACTCCTCCACTACCTCCACCCGTCAGCCCCCTTAAAGCTGGAGTCAGCTCAGTGCCCCCTCCCACCTCCCTTGTGATAACATATGGGCCAGGACATGCTACCTGTATGCCCAGCCCCAGACTGCGTGCTTTACATGCACACAACAACCCCACAGTGGGGAGTATCCCCATTTCACAGATGAGAAAACTAAGGTTCAGAGCGGTCACACAACTTGACAGTCATCCAGCTCCCAAGAATGGGAGCCAGTGTTCAAACCCAGGTCTGCCTCTACCACCCGACAAAAATGCCACAGCCAATCCAGCAGCACAGCCTGTCTCTTCTGTCATCTTCATGTCCCTTGTCATGCTCCTCTGGGACCTCCAGCCTCGGCCCAGCTTAGCACCTCCCACCACTGCCTCCAGTCTCGCCCACCCCAACCCCTCTTCAGCTGCTCTCTCCAGGACGAAGTGGGAGCCCTGGCCAGGCTGGTCACCAGGTCCGGGCTTCTCTGTCATCCCGCTCTGCCTTCTCTCACCTCTGCTCCAGTTCCACTGACCCTCTGGCCAGTCCTGGGCTGCCAACATGCCCTCCAGCTGCACAGATGCCTAATAGCAGAGCCAGGCTCTGCATCCAGATCCTTCTGTTTCTCAAGACTTCGGCTCTGACCACTGGGCCACACTGTCGCCACCCTGCAGGAGGGCTGGGACCATTTGACAGGGTTGGGGGAGCAAAAGACACCTCTTCCTGACTCCTGCTGTGTCCTCCACCACAAGCACCCGGCCTCTCCCCTCCTTGGGAGGGAGGGTGACCCACTCTGATCAGTGCATCTGGAAGGAGGGCTGGGTGTGAGGGGCGTGGCCCCTCCTTTCCCCTCCCTGGGAGCCCAGTGCCCATGGGAAGCCTGCTCTGCTCTGCCCCTGCATGCCGCCAGAATCCAGAGACGTGTGGGTGTGCCAGTGAATTCTGGGCTTCAGCAGCAGGAAGCCCATTTGGCCAGCACACCTAAGCCAGGTCCTCCAGTGTCCACAGCAAGGTGCCAGGAGTGATACTGTGCTGCTCTATGCCGCCCCCTTTGGCCAATGTCTCGATGGGGCACCTGTAAGGACATCACAAAGGACGAGGAGCAGGAGGGACTAAGTGAAAGGGGACGGGACGAGGCTGGTGGTGATGCTGCTTCTGAGAAAACAAGAAAGAAAACAAGAAGAGTATAGAGATCCTTAGGCCCCATGGACTAGATTTTCACCTGGATCCTCCTCTGGGTTACATTCATCAAGGGCGCAGCCCTTCCCCCAATTCTACTGCTTGTTGACCCAGGCTTCAGGCCTCCTGGGGAATCTTCTGCTAGAAAGCACCACCCTTCCCGGGGCTCCTGGTGCCCCTGCCTCTCTGTGACCTGGGTTTGGTGTTCCTGGGAGTGCCCATCCCCCTCCCTGCAACGGGCTGAGCTCGGAGCTCCTAGAATCCCAAGGGCACCTCAAGTGGGTTCATTTCCAGGGCCCAGCCTGCCTGGTTCCCTCTGGTTGCTGCTCTAGCTTCTGGGTAAACACATTCTCCTGCAGAGGCTCTCAGGTAGGGGAGGCCCCAGAGACCCCCAGTCCATGGCTTCAGCCCTGCAGCAATAATTCAAAGATGCTTCTAGTTGAGGGCAAGCAACAGGCCTTCTCAGGGCACAGTCTGATTAAGGCAGGAGAATCTAACTAAGGATGGAATCTGGGCTGTGTGTGCATGCATGGGGAGGGGAGGGTGGGTGCCTGGAGTAGCCACCATGGGGGTGCTCGGTGGGGTCACCACGCCTCAAACGGCAGCCTTCCCCACAGATTTCTGCCATTCAGTCCAATGATCTGAGATGATGGAGTGTTCCCTTAGCTCTGGCCCATGTGCCTGACCGTCCACAGCTTAGACAACGCCTTGAGCAGGCAGTAACCCGGACGGGGGAGAAGAGGGTAGGAAGAAGACCGGGCCGGGTCCCCATTCTTCCACTTGCCTTGCCTTGTAGCCTTGGGTAAGTCACCTCCCTTGCTGAGCCCGTTTCTTCATCTGTACAGTGAGGTGGCCATGGCAATCCTCGGACAGAGCCAGGATGGGAAGTAGCCAAAGGGGTAGGGGACACAAACCCACTCTGGAGGAAGAGAGGCCTTGACAAAAATGCAAGGCTTTATCAGTCAGAGCCACCTAACAACAGAGCTGTCGCTAAGCGCAGGCACCCTGTGTGCCAGGCTGCGCACACCTCACCCCGTCCTCAGGATAGACACGACGGGGAGGGCTTGTTGTACTCTCCTGGAGAGGAGGCTGAAGCCCAGCAAGGTTAAGACATTCACTCACAGTCACACAGCTGCCAAGCAGCAAAGCCAGCATTCAAATTTGGGTCTAACGCCAAACTCCGTGCCCCCAACACCAGCTCATGCTGCTTTCAGAGATCATTTCCCTTTTCTCTACATTCCGCATCTCCTCGACTGAACTTCTGGCTGTGCTAGGGTTGAGTGGGGCTCCAATTGGCCTGGACGATACCTGTCAGAGGTACCTCACTTTGGCTGACTCTTCACCCCTTCGCCATCAAACACTGTACAGAGGTGACTCAGCCAGAGCACCTGCCCTCCCAAAGCGACAATGACACCGGGGAAGTCACTGCTATGGAAGAGGGAACTTGGACAAGTACCCAGACCAGAGAGGGCTTCCAGAAGATTCCTTCAAACAAATCTCCCCTGAGCTCCCGATATGCCAGGCCCTGTGCCCAGCACCAGGGAGTGAAGTCGAACAAGAGAGACAAGCCCTGGGATGGACACAGGGAGGCATGTCCCTGCCCAGCACCGTCCCCTGTGGCCTTCCTTCGGGAAAACCAGTCATCATTCCCACTGACAATTCTGAAAACTGACCCCTGGGGGCTCCAGACTGGCTCCTTCTTCGTTGGCACATGGCCCAACAGCAGAATCCATGACCATGTGGCCTGATGACGGACTGGGTCTCCCTACAGGCAGAATTAATGCCTGGAGTTCCAGGCTGGCAAACTGTAGCCCGTGGACCAAATCCAGCCCAGGATCAAGGATGGTTTTTTGAATTTTTAAAGGATTGTACAATAAGACAAACAACAAACCAAAGAAAGATATACAACAGACACTGTATTTTAGGCCCGCGAAGGCGAAAATAGTTACTGTCTGGCCATTTACAGAAAAGGTGTGTCGCCCCTGCTTTAGTCCAATACCTCACTTTGCAGATGAAGAAAATTGGAGTCAGAAAGTTAGGGGCTGGGGCTGTGTCTTCATTTCCTTTCCCACTACAAATGGAGAGGCCGGAAACGATAGAAATGTATCGTCTCACAGTCTGGAGGCCAGAAGTTCAAAGTCAAGGTGTCAGGAGGGTGGGCCCCTTCTAGAGGCTCTGAGGGGGAAGCCGTTCCTTGTCTCTCTCAGATTTTGGTGTTTGCAAGCAACCCTTGGTGTTCCTTGGTCTACAGATGCGTCACTCAAGACTCTGCCTCTGTCTTCACATGACATTCTCCCTCCTCCTCACACAAGGACACCAGTCATTGGATTTAGGGTCCTCCCTAATCCAGTATGACCTCATCTTAAGTAATTACATCTGCAAAGATCCTATTTCCAAACAAGGTCATATTCTGAGGTTCTGGGTAGACATGAATTTTGGGAGACAATATCCAACCCACCATAGTATAGAGCTTCCAATTTTTTCCACCCATTAATACTGCCTCCTCTGGGGAACTGTACCATCAGGGGTAAGGACACTTCTGTCCTACACACACACACACACACACACACACACACACAGGCAGGCACACAGATGCTCTACCCCACATGACAGGCGGGCAAGACTTCCCAAGGACAGGCTGTGCGACGACATGCAGGCTGGCACATGGCCACGACAAATGGCTCGTTTCTTGCGAAGCCCCACTGCCAACGTCTCCTTCCATGAGAACTTACCACTGGCAGTAAAGGTGAGGATAAGCTCATTCGCTGTGCTCGAATCAAGAGCATCCCCTCCCTCCCACCCAGTGAACAGGCAGCAAGGCTCTCACAAGGCCCAGCTGGGATTCGGAGCTGCCCATGTGGCTTCTGGTACCGGGGACCAATGTACTTTTTCTACAGAGCTTCGGCCACACCCCTGCCTGTGAACCCCAGGGGTAGGCCCCTCACTGCTTCCCATCACCCACCTCTCACTCCCACCTGCTCAGGTCCAGAAAGGGACCTGCTGATGGCCGGTGACCTGCTGGGGACACGGTCACCCTTAGACTGCATGACCGTGCTCTTCAGTCTACTGCAGGGCATGCTGATGGAAGTGATGGATTCTGGGACCTTGCAGATGGTATTAAACAGAGTAAGACAGAAACCTAACGCCTGAGAAGAGAGAGCTGGTAAACATGAGATGGCATGGCCATTCAGTGCAAACCCTGACAATGGTGACGCAAAGGAGTATCTGACGCCAGGGGCCAGGACTGTGCTTGCACTCTTAAATGCTCATAAATATGTGCTGAATGTTACTGATGGGATATTTCAGGCGAATGTCCAGCATGTTTATCAAGCCCCGGCTTTTCCCAGCCCACCAACCAGCCTTGGGAGAGAGGCTGCTGCTGCCTGCAGCGGGGGGGCAGTTGGTTCTCCTTGGTGGGCTTGGGGAGGGCTTCCTGGAGGAGGGGGTGCAGGGGCTGGGCTCTTAAAAGGGTAAAAGGTCTTCCAGGCAGAGGGACCACTGGGATCAAAGGCAGGAAGCACGACCCCATGTCGGCACCGCATGACAGAGCATGGCTCTATCCGAAGTCTGATCTCCTCCTGTCTCCCTTCACCCCAAACGCGCTGGGGGGCATGCAGTGGGAGTGGTGGGCTTCCATACTCCATCTAACTGGTCTGCGTGAACCCTCTTGTTATTTGGGGCGTATCTTCACTGCACACGGTCCACAGAAACGAAGGTGTCAGACCCTTCCCTCCGTCCTCCCCCATACAGGGCATGTGACCTGGGATCAGCCAATCACAGTGCTTCCTGGGTAGCACCTGACCGACGTGGGCCAATCAGATACTCCCCTGGACTCAGGCAGGAATGCTGCCGAGGGAGAATCAGTCTTCGACTCGATCCGGGACTCAGTGGCCCTGGAGGCAACTGTGGGGTCGAGCGGCTGGTCGGCCCCACTGAAAGGCAGTCACGTGCTTCCTGCTTCTTTGCTTCCCAGGCTGCCATTTAAAATTCTGGTTTTCCAGTTCTCGCCGAGTCTTCAAGCCCCAGCTGGAGACCAGGCCCGTCCCGTTCCTGGCAGTTCAGAGCACCCCAATTGGCACCTAAGTGCTTTGTAAGTGTTTGTGGATCACCGTGACAAACAGCTCTGGGTAGCGTCACCTGCTTTGTGCCAGGTCCCCACTGGCTGCCGCAGACCTGGCTGGCATGGCTCACAGGCAGATGGGCCACAAACTGCAAACCAGCGAGGTGACTTCCAAGGGGAGGGGGCTCAGAGTAAAGACGAGAGGGCTCCTGGCACAGGGCTGCCCAGGGAGGGAGCCGCCTGGCTTGCCGGTAGCTCCTCCACACCTGCTGAGACCCGGAGGATGAAAAATTACAGTCCCTCCCCGTCCACTTACAGGGATCATGGCATCAAATGAAAGATGGGGTGTAAAAGGGCGTGGTGAACGGGCCAGGTACAGACAGTCTACAGAAGGACCGTCATTTTACTTCACCTCCCCGTAACCAGATGCCCGCCATGTGCTGAGCTAAATGCAGGGTGCTGAGTCAACTTGAAGGGAGAAAAGAACCCAGAATTCCTCATGTTTCAGGAACAGCTTCAGGCTGCATAAATTGAGTCCTGCCCCTGAGACTACAGCCCTGATGCGGCATTGGTGGAATTCTTTTTTTTTTTTTTTTAAACTCAGTAGAGGATTGAGTGGTAAAACCCGTGTCTCACAAATAGTTTACAACCCTGAAGAGGCACAGACCCAAAGGGGAAACTGAGACCTAAGTCTGGGAGGCTGATGGGGCTCCTACACCCTCATGTCACTGTGTGACTTTGCAACCAGCCAATCACGACACTGAGATTTCAACGGCCACCTCTGAGCTTAGCACCCACTTGGCCTGAACCAGCCTTGGAGAAAGACACGTGGACCAGGGTTCAAATGTCAGCACCAACACCTACCAGCAAGTACTGTGACCTCTCTGAGCCTAAGCAGCCTCATTTGTAAAAATGGGAAAAGTACTCCCCTTCCAGAGCTTAAAGAAGTAACTTAGGTGCTTATTCTCTCACAGTTCTGGGTGTTAGAAGTCCAAGATCAAGGTGTCGGCAGGGCTGATTGCTTCAGAGGCCTCTCTCCTTGGCTTGTAGGTGACCACCTTCTGTGTTCCCAAATGGTCATCCCTCTGTGTATATCTGTGTCCTAATCTCTTCTTCTTATAAGGATCCCAGTCAGATTGGATTAGGACCCATCCTAGTGACCGCATTTTACCTTAATCACCTCTTTAAAGGTCCACCTCCAAATGCAGTCACATTCTGAGGTGCTGGGGGTTAGGGCTTTGTCATATAAATTTGGGAGGACACAATGCTGTCTTAACACAGTAACAAATGCAAAGGCCCTAGCACATAGTAGGGCCTCAAGAAATGTCACACGTGCTCCACTGGAGTTTTTAAAATAAAAACTACCACTGAGCACCTGCTAAGTGCCAGCCACACAGTGTTCATTTTACACGCACCATCTCTAATCCAGGGAACAACCTGTGTTCGTCATCTGTCCCAGGCCTGTCGGACACTCGCTCTCTGCCACGGCCCTGCATGGAAGGGACTGCAGCGCCCTCACCCAGCACTTACTCAGTCCTTCCACAGATATCCATGGAGCCCTGCTGCGTGCCAGGCCCTGCGTTATCCCTGGGGGTAGTTTAGTAAGCATGCAACACATGGTCCCTGCCCTTAGGAAGTTTCACTCTAGTGGGGGAAACAGAGCCCGAACAGGTAGGCGGTGTCGGTGAGGTACACCTGCACGAGACCAGGAAAGGCCTCCTCAGAGCAGGCCCTGCTGCAGGTTCCTCACTGCTCATGGGCTTTGACAGTGTAGGCAGAGGGCTAGGGGTGCAAAGGTGTGGGGATAGGACCACATCCCTGTGTTTGGAACTGTATGGGACCAGCTCCCACACCTCCCACGAGAGCTGGTACGAGGACCTCACCTTGGAGACTCTGTTTCTTCACCTGTAAATGGCCAACCAAACACCCTGGAGCCAGACTTTCCGGTTCAAATCCTGACTCCACCACTGCCTAGCTGTGTGGCCTTGGGAAAGTTAGGTGGCCTCTCTGTGTCCCAGTTCCCTCCTTTGTAAAATAGGGATACAAGAGTCTCCTCCACCTTTAGGATTGTCTTGAGGAATAATTGGTTTATATGGACAAAGAATTCAGCCTGAGCCTGGTGCCCAAAAGGTACCAAGAAAGCATTTGTTATTCTTATCCTCATTCATGTGGGCTTGTCGTGAGGACGAGAGGAAGAAAGTGGCAGTGCTGAGTGCCCCGTGTGAGAGGCTGCATGAAGGTCAAGGGCCTTCACTGCTGTGTCCCTACAGCAGCCCGAGCTGCTCCCTAATGATCCCTTCACTGTCCGCCCCTCCCAGGACACAGCCAGCCCCCAGGGCAGGCACTCGGCGACATCCATTCCACAAATTAAGAACAGGCTCGGGAGCCTGATGCTGGCCACACTCAGCTCTTCGTGTTGCTGTGTGTCCCTGACTCACGCATAACCTCTCTGATCTAAACCACCTGGGGGCAGTGGCGTCACCTGGATATCGGGTCATGCCAGCCCCTGCCCGGGAGTCTGGTGAGGACCTGGGGTCAGCCGGGTCTTACAAAGGTGCAGCCTGAAGCCCAGGGGTTCCTGCCATCTCTCCCTGAAGCAGCCTGCTCTCAGCTCTGTGGGGCTCAGAGCACATGTGCAGAAGCAGAGACTCAGGAGCGTATGTTCACCTCTGCCACCTGCCCAGGTGTGAACATGTGGCTTTTGGTTTCTGAGCAAAAGCGAACCCCTCTGCCTTTCTGTGGGAGCAGAGGACAGGGCAGCCTGAGCAGTTGGGATTTCTCACTCGGCACACACAGGACCCTTGGGAAAGCATGTCCCTCCCCGTCCCCAGCAAAGCAGCACAAGCTGGATGTTTGTGAATCCACTCTACCTTTGGAACCCAGGGGTTGTGGACTGAATGTTTGTATCCCCCTAAATTCACATGTTGAAGCTCTAACCTCCAATGGGATGGTATTTAGAGGTGGGGCCTTTGGGGGGTGTTAGGTCATGGGTGTGGAGCCCTCATGAGGGATTAGTGCCCTTATAAGAAGAGACAGGAGAGCTTGCTTCCTCTCTCTCCATTGGTAATGTGAGGACACAGTGAGACGGTGGCTGTCTGCAAGCCAGGAAGTGGGTTCTAACCAGGAATCGAATCTGCTGGCACCTTGATCTTGGCCTTCCAGCCTCTAGCACTATGAGAAATCAATGTCTGTTGTTTAGCCACCCAGGCTATGGTACTTTGTTATAGCAGCCCAAGCAGACTGAGACAGTGGGGAAGGGCATCTGCTCAGGCAAGTTGGTGTGCCCAGAGGACAGGGCCCCAGAATCAATGCTTGGGCACGCCTTGGAGAGCTCTGTAGCCCATCAGGACCGGGTCGGGTGGGGGTGGGATGTGCCGTTTCCCAGAGACAGGCCCTGCTGCCCTTGCGTCTCGGATCCAAGGACCCAGTCGGCACCCAGTTGTTGCTATGGTGCCCACAGGGCCACACCAATCGCCTCCCCTTCTGACTGGCTCAGTCCTGGGGAGCAACTGGGTCTCTTTGCCCAGCCTGGGAGTGTCAGGAAGCAGCTACTTGGATAAGACAGTGGCCAGGAGCCTGCAGCCCTTGCAGTACACACTAATCGCCTGGTAGCACCAGGGAGGGAGGGGTGGGAAGGTGGCCTTGGGGTCCAGCTTACTTCCATGGTCAGCTGCAAAAAATCCCCACCATGAGAATCCTTCCATCCACATGTGCATTCTCTGCAGGCACCTCCTGTCTGCTTACCGCGTGCCACAGGCTCCAGGCTGAGGACTGGGGTGGAGAGACACAAGAAGGGGCCCTGCCCTAGTGCTTGTGACCTCAGGCCAGGCCGGACAGATGTCCTCAAAGGGTTTGGGACCCAGACTGGCGGTGGCCTGCTCAGTCTGCTCGGGGAAGCATGCAAAAGTTTGCTGCAGCCATTTACACCCACATGACAAGGGTGGTCTTTATGTTTCAGACATGAGTACAGTATCATCCCACAAAGCCTGCAACGCTCCCACTTCATTCCGTGCACCCTGCCAGCGTTCCGAAACACTCAGTGTCAGGTTAGAAGACACAGAATGGACTACCATGGAGCAGCGTTGGAACAGCATCCTGGAAAGTGGATGCTGGATGCACCATCGAAAAATTGCATTCAGCCTCCTAGTTTTATATAAAGAAGGACAAGCCCCAAGAGGTTGGCCCACCTGCCCAAAGTCATCCAGCGGTCAGCTGGCAGAGTGGGATATATGCCTAGCCCTGACTGCAAGCCTGCATCTCGCCCACCTCACTGCAGGTCACTCCCACTCCCCTCTTTGGCCCAGAGCCCTCCTCTTTGCTCGTGAGACCCACACGGCTGGGTTGGGCCCAGGTTTGGTCCAACAGTGCCCACCAGGCACAACACTTGAGCGATTCCTGCTCACCCAGCTTTGCGGGCTGCACTGTCCCTGAGAGCCCCAATGGGGAGAAGCCAGTTTCAAAAGCTAACTTTAATAATCGTTTCCATGGGTCTGAAAGTGAGCTGGAAACTGGCACACACCACAGAGGGTGCGTCTGCGGGGGGGTGGTTTGTGGTCCCGTACTAAGCTGCTGCCACAGGGAGATGACTCGTAGGGTGGGGCTCACACCGGTAGGTCTGTTCCACCTTGACCTGCACCTTCACCTCCAGCAGGGACAGAGCAGAACTGCAGTCCAAGAAGAGAAAATCTGACCTGGAAACAGTCTGTGTCAATGTGTGCCAAAGTGGGTGAGGGTAACACTCTAAGCCCTGGTACTTATGCTTTGCACGCATGGAGCCTGGAGGGCCAGGACCAGTCTGGTGGGCCCTTGCTGTATACCTGATGCCTAGAACAGTGTCTGGCACACAGCAAGTACTCAATAAATGTTTGTTGAATGAATGAAAGAACTGAGCTGGAGAACAAAGTCTCAAAGTTCAGCACCTCAGAGCTCAAATGAAGCCTGGGAGATCCTAGCAGGACAATTCCTCCCAACTAACTCAACAACCGTGTCCTTGGTGCTGTCATTTACAGCCAAGCCATGGGTTCCCACTGGGCCTGGGTGACCGCACAGTCCAGGGGCTTATTTGGTTCTCTTGAGGGGGGTCGGGGACAGGGAAGAGACCAATGTCACAGAGCCACCTGTGACTGCTGACAAGGGTCAGGGCCACCATTTTTCGGGTTCAGAAACCACATCTTGTCAGGGCAGCTGGAGCTTAGCAGGCCTGAAGGGCTGACTCATTTGGGCCAAACGCACAAGAGACTGATGAATAAGCCAGACAATTCATTCACAGTAATTGACAATGATGGGAACTTGGCACCCAGCAGGTGCTGGGCCCCTTGTTAAACGTGTCAGTCACGAACAACAGCCCTGCAAAGTGGGCGGTATTTGGTTGAAATTTATAGGTACAGGAACAGAGCCCTGAGAGGTGAAGGGATCAGCTCAAAGTTGCAGCCAGGACACCCAGAAAGACTTGATGCTGCAGTTTGAGTCCAAATGCATTTGCTGCAGAACTCCCCTCTGCCCAGAGGAGGTTAATCTTCCTTCTATTCAGGCTATCAACTGATTGGATGAGGCCCATCCACGTTACGAAGGATAATCTGCTTTACTCAAAGTCTACTGATTTAAATGATTATCTCATCCAAAAACACTCTCACAGAAACATCCAGAATAATGCTTCACCGAATAACTGGGCATCTCAGCCCAGCCAAGTTGACAGACAAAATTAACAATCGCAATTGGCAGTCTTTCTATAAAAGCCAGATAGTCGATATGTAAGGTTTGCAGGCCATGCGGCCTCTGTTGCAACTTCTCAGCTCCCCCCTTGTAGTGAAAAAACAGCTGCAGACAATATGTAAATGAACAGGCACGGCTGGGTTCCAATAAAACTTTATTTACAAAAACAGGTGGTGAGCCGGATTTGGCTCACAGGCTGCTGTTGCCACCCTTGTTTTAAACCACACAACAGCACAGAAGCAGTCTTAATTTCTGACCACGACATTACCTTTTTTCTAACTTAAGCACCCCATTCGAATTTTCATTTCTAAGCTAATTTTTCACATCCCTTAAAATAATTAATGTGTGGCTCAAATCAGATAATCAATGACCAATTAACAGTAAATCTCAGGCCCCAGCCCCTGGTAGGAAGACAATAACGAAGTTCAAAAGCCTCACTAAGATGGGTTTTAATTGAAGACAGCAAAGAAGAAAAATCATTAAAGAGATCAACACATTTTCAAAAGAAACTTAAAAGTAAGCAGTTGAGAATGATGATAAATTCCCACACCGTGGATCAGAATTACAGCTGAGAGTCTGAAGTTACAAACAGCATGAAGTGCTCGGCAGGCCTGACCATTGCTCTAAATCAAACACACTGCGGAATATACCACGCTGCTCTGTCTGGCTTCTCGCTTTCTGTACTAAGGAAGCTCTGACAGGAATGAAAAGCCAAACTTATGACCCGTCTCATACTGTTTAACTAGCTCCTTGAAGCTTTATTGTGTGCTGACACCACGGACATCGATTCTTGATCGAACTCCTGGTGGGAGATAAACAAACGCCCAGTCACATCCAAGAAGCAAGGGTCTGAGAGTACAGGACGGCCCTTGAAGAGCAGGGCGTGGAATGAGGGCCAGCTGTGCCTCCACTGCATCCGAGAAGGTCTGAGGACCCTCTATGGAGGTGGCCTGCTCCACGCAGAAGCCCAGAGAAGCCAAATGCTTTGCCTAAGGTCATATATTGCAGCCACAGGAGCCTGACCCCCACCTGTATCCTCCAGTATCCTTCGTAATCTTAGTATGCTACCCAGGGCCTAGGTGGTCGTACCACCTTGTATCCGGGCCAGCATCAAACTTGGGGATGTGAATTTCCCAAGAAATGGCCGTGTGAATCTGTGTCCTTTTCCATGATGAGCTGCATTTTCCCCTGAACCAGAATCAACGAAAGTTGCCACAACTATATCCTTGATGGGTACAGTCCTTCATGGCAGCCACCTGCACTGTCTCACCTGACTCCCTTGAACCCTGGGGGTCCATGAGGATCATCCAGATTTCCCAGAAGGAAGCTGAGGCCCAGAGAGGTGAAGCAAGTACCCTGAGGTCACAGAGCCTGCACCAGTGGTCTGGCTCCTAAGGCCATGCTTCCTCTGCTCCACCCCTACTGCCTTGTATCAGTGAAATGCCCAAGGGGCCCACAGGTCCTGGAAGAGAGAGGTGAATTCCGTATGTGACAACCCCTGCCCCCAGGGTGCTTGGGAGAACTGGTTTTCAAAGTCTCAGTGTGAGAAAAGGCCCAAAGCCAGAGGTTCCCCATTATACTGAACACTCTTAACTTCACAGTGAATCTCCTGCAGATGCGGCTGGAAAAATCGTGGCCATTGGCCACTATAAAATGTCTTTGATACGTTCATTTAGAAAATTCAGGTCAATTTTGTAATCTATTCATTCCTTCTTTCACCAAATTACAACTTTGAAGATACTTATCGTTGTTTTATTTAATGTAAATATTAGAAGAGGCGGATGTTAGAGCTGGGCACCCGGCCACCTGCCCTACTTTAAGAAGAGTGGCCTTAAGGGAACCCACTCATGAGGGGAGGGTGCCTGAGATTCTAGATGACAGATACTGTTCGGTTTTCAAGGCAGGAGTCAGCACAATCTAGCAAAGGGGGAGAGGAATTCTGAGGGAGGGGAAGGTCTGAAAGGCAGGCAGGAGCGCGCTGGCAAAAGTTTAACAACTGGCTGGGCCCTGAATTGTAGCATCTGCCCACATCCATGGTGTGAATATTCCCACCACAGCCAATTTCAAACTACCAGCCAGATGATGACCAGCTCACAGAATCAAAGCTTTCACAGTTGGCTCTCAACAGCTAGTATGAGCCTCCTAGAATGCCCCTGGATGAGGCCCACCTCCTGGGTAAAATAAGGCAGGGCCTCAGCGGCTTCCAGAGGCCTCCACACTCCAGGCCCACAGCAGTGTGGACAAGCTCAGGGCACATCTGCAGAGCTCAGGCTGAAACTCCCTTCACATGCAGCCACACCCTCCCCCAGCCTGTCTCCCCCAGCTCGCTCCTGCCTGGTCTCCCCTGGCGACACTTCCTTAACAAATCACTTGCGCTCCCACCCTCAACTCAGGGTCAGCTTCTGGGGAACCCGCTGAGAGAGCCTGGAGCCCCAAGATCTCAAGCGTGCCCCTGACACTGTCCAGCTGTGCAGTCTTGGGGTGGAGGATGGGCCAGCGTTTAACTAGCCCTTCTGGTGGCTTCCCTGATGGCGCAGTGGTTGAGAATCCGCCTGCTGATGTAGGGGACACGGGTTCGGCCCCTGGTCCGGGAAGATCCCACATGCAGTAGAGCAACTAAGTCTGTGCACCACGACTACTGAGCCTGTGCTCTAGAACCCGCGAGCCACAACTACTGAAGCCTGCGCGCCTAGAGCCCGTGCTCTGCAACAAGAGAAGCCACCGCAATGAGAAGCCCGCGCACCGCAACGAAGAGTAGCCCCCGCTCGCCGCAACTAGAGAAAGCCCACGCGCAGCAACAAAGACCCAACGCAGCCATTAAATTAAAAACAAAACAAAACAAAACAAAACAAAAACCAACTGGCCCTTCTGGTCTCCCCGCTCCCCTTCCACACTTGTCTGCTCTGAGCCATCCTCCAGGGACCTTGCCGAGCACAAGTCAGACCAGGTCCCGGCCCTGCTTCTGTATACCACAATCACACCCTGGGAGGATCTGGGGTGTGCCAGCACTCCATACTCAAACGCACTTCTATTTTGGTAGCAAAACACATGAAAATTTACATTAAAAAGATAAATAAAGACTTTAAATCAATTTAAGACATCAATTTAAGTCATGTTTTCCTGCCAAACAAGTTACAAAATATCTTTTGGCTTTTGGAGCTTTTGGGATTTTAGAATACTGTTGAATGGATTTCTATGTGTGTAGCTGCAAGAGTTTTTCTATCCTATTTACCGAGAAAGGGACTAGCTGGGCTGTAGGCCTGGGACATCTTTCACATTTCTACATGTTGGAAAATTCCTTTCCAAGTGGTTTCCTCTCATTTATGTTTCCGATGGAAGTGTATGTGACCCTCCATTTCTCCACCCCCATCCCACACCTGGTATTACAAGACTTCAAGGTCTCTTTGCAGATCTGAGGGGTGTGAAATGGTACTGCCCCATTTTCCCATTCATTCATTAAGACCCAGCAAGATGGGCTTCCTGGGCTGCCTCCCTCAGCATGAGCTGGTGGTCCCCTCCTTAGCACCCCTCTCCAGACCTCTTACTGCCTGGCTGTGGCTGATCTGTTGGAAAGTCAGCCATCTCCACTGGGCCAAGAGGTATATGGGCTCCAAATCCAGACCCTGGGTTCAACCACGGACACGGTAATAGAATAGTTAATTTGACTATACTTGTTACTGCCAGGTTCTGTCCTAATTATTTCACTTGAATAAACTCACTTAATCCTCAACAACCTGATGAGGTAGTGTCTTAGCCCACTTCAGATGCTATAACAAAAATACCTTAGACTGGGTGGCTTATAAATAACAAACATTTATTTCTTGCAATTCTACAGGCTGGGAAGTCCAAGACCATGGTGCCACACATTCAATGTGTGGTGAGGGCCCACATCCTCATAGACAGCTGTCTTTTCACTATAACTTCCCATGGTGGGAAGGACAAGCTAGCTCTCTGAGGTCTCTTGGACAAGACACTGTTCCCAGTCATCAGGGCTCTCCCCTCATGACCTCATCAACTCCCAAAGGCCCTTCCTCCTAATATCATCACCTTGGGAGTTAGGATTCATCATATATATTTTGGGAGGACACAAACATTCAGTCTTATAGCAGTAGGTACTATCGTTAACTCCATTATACGTATCTGAGATCCTCAGAGGTGAAGTAACTTTCCCAAGGTTACATCTAGTATGTGGACCAGCCAGCATTTGGACTCAAACAGCTTAGGGCCAGAAGCTCTCTAAGCTGTGTAGCCTTTGGTTATGCAAAGGGTACAACAAAACTGACAGTGAAAATGAGCTTCCCTAACACCCTTCTCCCTCTGTACCCAGCTCTTCTGCCTAATGGCAACCACTGTTAACAGTTTCAAGTGCATTACCCTATTAGGAATACTCTATGGACAAGCAATCATAAGATACCGTATTTTAATCATAAACAGTGCCATACTTCATCCACACTTCTGCACCCTGCTCAACTCACCCAAGAATCTTACACATTGTTCTGTATCGGTGTACATCAACGTATTTCATTCTTTTCATTACTGTACATGATCATACTCTGGAATAATTGATTTAACTAGTTCCCTATTGACAGTCATTACAGCTATTTCCATCCTTTTGTAGTACCATCAATGCTATGATGAATCTCATGGACAAATGTCATTTCTCACTTGTGTGAGTATCTCTATTAGATAATGGTTAGAAGTGAAATTTTTGAGTCAAAAGTTCCTGAGAGTTCCTGCTTGCCCTACATCCTCACCACCATGATATATTATCAGATATCTTGGACCTTGTCTATATGATAGATGAAGTTGGTATCTCATTTTAACGTGAAATTTTCTTATGATGTGTGGGATTGAGTACATCTTTTCATGTAAAAGATATCTATATTTCCTTTTATTTGAACAGTCTTCTTATATCCTTTATTTTCTATTGAAGTTTTGGGAGGTGTTCTTTTTGATTTATAAGGAAATTAGTCCTTTCCCTGTGATATGTCTTTGTGTTGACTTTACCATATCAATATATCCTCAGTCACTTACTATATTCTTTTTCAATCCATAAATTCACATCTTATGTATGGAAAGTTTTCTTGAATTGTATAGATATTTTAAAATTTAATTATTTCCATTCTCATCTTCAGGGACACCAATTATGTGGATGTTGGATCCCCTTCTGCCTTCTGTATCACTGTTTTTCTACCCCTCTACCCCTTCTTTACTTACATGAATTTGCCTTGCTTTTACCGACACCTGCTCTTCCAGATCTCTCGCTGTGTTTCCTGCATTTCCTGCTGTGATAATTCCACTGTGGGCTTCACTTGTTGTTGGGCTTATTTTTCAGCCCATCTATTTTACTGAGCTCTGCTGTATCAGGTTTCATCCTCTTCTGTCACATTGCCACCTCTCCTGAGTTCTTGTATCTCAAATTTGTACTTTTGTTTTATAGGTGGGATTGCCTCCAGCATGTCTTCATTAATTGAAGACATTATGTACAGTTGAAATGTTCATCCCTGTTGTGGCAATATTTTTCTTATGCATATTCTTCACCTGTTACTTTCTTGGTTGTTTATGGTAACTTAATATAGAGCCTGTGCCAGTTCTTACAGATTATGACTCATCTTTGTATGAGGTGAGTTCTTCCTGAGCCATCAGTTTATACAAGAGTCACATGTAAGATAGTCCAAAAAGTGAGACAGCTCTTATGATCTAGGGTGTGAGGATTAGTTCTTTCAGCCTTTACTTTTTTTCTGGGCAAGGAACAGAGGCTGCAGGTCTGTACCCCATATAAAGCCTCTTTTCCCTACCCTGTCTCCCCAGGAGATGCTTCTATAAACTATGGTTTGTCCATGTGAGACCATGTTCAGTCCAAACTTCTCTGCTTTTACTTTGTTTAAAACTAGATCTGATGGATGAATGTATAAAGAAAATGTGATATATATATATATGTGTGTGTACCTATATGTGTGTGTGTGTGTGTGTGTATACATATATATGGAGAGAGATACAATGTAATATTATTCAGCCATAAAAAGAAGGAAATCTTGTCATCTTTGACAGCATGGATGGACCTTGTAGGCATTAAACTGAGTGAAATAAGTCAGACAGAGAAAGACAAATACCTTATGATCTCACTTATATGTGGAACCTAAAAACACAAAAAACGGAGAGATACAGAGAACAGAATGGTGGTTGCCAGAGACAGAGGTTTGAGGGTAGGCAAAATGGATGAAGTGGTTCAAAAGTACAAACCTCCAGCTGTAAAATAAATAAGTCACGGGGATGCAATGTACAGAATGGTGATGATAGTTAATAATTCCGTATTGTATACTTGAAATTTGCTAAGAGGGTAGTTCTTTTTTTATATAAATTTATTTATTTAATTTATTTATTTATGGCTGTGTTGGATCTTCGTTGCTGCATGAGGGCTTTCTCTAGTTGCGGCAAGCGGGGGCTACTCTTTGTTGCAGTGCGTGGGCTTCTCATTGTGGTGGCTTCTCTCGTTGTGGCTCACGGGCTCTAGAGCACAGGCTCAGTAGTTGTGGTGCTCGGGCTTAGATGTTCCGCTGCATGTGGGATCTTCCCGGACCAGGGCTCGAAAAGTGTCCCCTGAATTGGCAGGCGGATTCTCAACCACTGCGCCACCAGGGAAGCCCCAAGGGTAGTTCTTAAAAGTTCTCAACACACAAAAAAATTGTAACTGTGTGGTGACAGATGTTAACTAGGCTTACTGTGGTGATCATTTCCCAATGTACACAAATACTGAATCATTGTGTCATAAACTAATAAAATGCTGTATGGCGATTATACCTCAATTAGAAACAAAACCCTAGATATGGGGGGGGGGTCTCCCACGCTAGCAGATGCACTCAGTCCTGCTCCACAAAAGGGGCTGCAGCTTTTGCCCTCTGTGTGCACAACACGGGGTGCAGAGCGTTCCGCTCTCCTGCTCTGTCTGAGCTCTTCTGCAGCTGTGAATTTCCTCTCCCTCTGGACCTCTCCTGCATCCATTTTTGACCTTTACTGGACTTCCCCATGTATGAGTTTCCAGATGCTCTGGTTTCATCAAAGATGGCATTTGCATTTCCACCTGTTGCTTCAGGATAATTTCCAAAAGGAGAAAAGGGAAATGCTGTCTTTACTCTGTCATTTTACAACTGGAATTCCCTGAGCCAGGCTTTGAACTTGGGTCATCCGGGCTCTAAATCCAGAATATTTCCCTTGCCCCATAAAGACTCTATAATATAGACCGGGGTCAGCACACGTTTTCTATAAAGGACCAGACAGTAAACATTTCGGGCTTCACAGACCACACTGTCTCTGTCGCAACTACTCAGTTCTGCCGCTACATCATGAAAGTATCCACAATCTCTGAACCAACCGGTGTGGCTGTGTCCCCTTTGAACTTCATTCACAGAAGCGGGCCGCAGTTTACCAACCTCTCTCTCTATAGAGTACAGAGCAGAGTGCAAATGCCCAAGTTGTCTTTTGGTGACTCAGCCCACACCTGAATGCTTAAAAGCTTCTCAGGGAACATTTAAAAATGGAAAGATTTGATATAAAACCCCAAATTTCTTATTTCTTTTCAGAAATTGTGAGCGCTGACCACTCTAGAGCCCCACAAGGCTATGCTCGCCCCCATGCTACAGTCCCCACCACTCCGAGGCCTGGATGTCACCTTGCCTCTCCCAGCATCACACTGCACTGTTTTCCCTTACACATTTTGTACTTTGCTCATTGACATGCCCCTCCTGGTTTCTTTGGACATCCCAGTTTAGTGGTCACCAAGGTGAAGGACAAGCATCTTGCTCTATTTCCTCAAAAAAAGCCGGGGAAGTGCTAGGCTGGGCTGTTAAGAAATGCAACTGGAATTGCTCATATCAAGAATATCTCTCGCTTAAGCCATCCCTGTACTCTGCTGGCAATAGGAGAACTGAGACGTAAGGCCTGAAAAAACCTCTTGGGTCCATCTGGCACAAACCCTTTCTTTTAAAGATGGGGAACTGAGGCTCAGAGAGGAGTAGGACTTGACCAGAGCCAGAGGAAGCTGGGAACAGAGCTCATCCAGGACTCCGTCATTTATAAATCTGCTGGGGCCCTTTCTTCAAAACTGAACTCCATTGTGGCAAAGAGGAGAAGCAGAAGGAGTTGTGTCCCCTGCCATCTGTCTTCTGTGTGTTTACTGAAATGTACTTGTAAAGACTCATAAATAGGCCCTGGAACTTAGTGCACAGAGAAAGGCGCAGCGGCCAATGGTGTGTGTCATCCTCTCCCAACCTCCTATGGAAACAACAGGTGGTGTCACTCGAGCATCTCCTTTACCACTTCAATGCCATCGTCCCCACCTCCACTGTCTTCTCCTTCACACCGTGTTCACTGAATCCTCACAACAACCCCATCCAGATAAACTGCCTTCACTTTTGTGTAAGTGAACCGGGGTCTCCTGCCTCTATAAGTAAGTTTTCCCACCATAACAGAACCATGGACCTTTGGCAGGGAGGGTATAGAAATTCTGGGCTAATTTTTCTTCTTTCAAGCTTCTGGACCAACGAGTTCTGCTGTTGGCTTAGCTGCAGTTTCACGAGGTTTTCTGGAAGGCAAACAGACTGCATTTCATGGATCTGTGCCAGAAATCCCATAAAACCTCTCTTTCCTGTCCTTTTTCGTCCCAGGAACTGGATTACGAGTTCCGAACCACAGCTCTGTCACAGCCATCTCTAGCCTGCATTGAATCATGCTGCTTGCCATGGAACAGCCAGTTCTGCTACAATCACTGCAAATTAGGTCATACATGATTCGCTAACAGGAGAGTGCTGTCAGTTTAATGTGAAAGTCGGATTGGTTCAAACACAATTTGTCTCAGTGTGTTTTGTGCCAGCCAGTGGAAGCAGCTGAACGCGAAACACACAAGGGCTGAACCTACCTAGCAGCTGCAGAGGAACCCAGCACAGGAAACCACGCCCTTCACTGCACTTCTTCCTTATGGCTCAGTCTGGAAGTGTTTGGTGGGCCATTCCCTCTTCTGTACTTGGGACTTGTTACCATCTGTACTTCAGCTCCCTTCTTTATAGCCTTTTCCATCACACGACCCTTGCCTTTTTTTCGAGATAAAGTTGTATAATTTGCTGGAATATTTATTAGGAATTTAACTTTTTTTTTTTTTAGAACCGTGCTAGATGTTTATAGGATTGTTACTATTTTTGTTAGTTCTGGTTAGAAGCTGCATGGGTTTCCGGTGGTCTGCCCCAGCCTTATTCTGTCCATCAGCCTGGATGGTGGTAAGCATGCAATTTTGCAGATTAAGAGGTTTCTCGGGAATGCGTATATCTTACTTGGGCGGAAACACCTGCACTTATCTTCATAGTTACTTTTTGTTTTTGGCCCGGTTTGCTGGCTTCCATTTATGATAGAGGGCCAATTTTTAACAAAAAGTACGAAGTGAATATATGAGTGGTATACAGGTGATTCCTGACTCACTATAGTTTAGGGGGTAGAAACCTGACATGGCGTGATGTGGGCACAGAGAAAACATAGTATGTGACGTGCTCAGTCAGAGGACCTCAGAACACACAGGGCAGATTACTTGTGGACAAGGGACCCTTTTACACTGAATCCCTGAACAGTGCCAGGGATGTGGTTAGACCTCAATAAACGGTGTTTGTTACTATGATTGCCAAAAAGAAAAGGCAAGAGTGAAATAAATAGGATGCTTCCTCTCTAGAAACAGGCAGAAGAGCCCGTGGTGACATTCACGGCAACAGCAAAAGCAGTTCAAACAAATTTGCTTTCCATTAACCCTGCATAAGCATTGCTTTGCCAGGATCAGCAGAAATGACTAATTACTCTAGTCTGAAGCCTAAAAACATAAAGAATTAGATTTATTATAAATGCAAGGGTGTGCACTCTTGTCGTAATGACTTGTTCTGCAGTTCGTGACGTGCACTGATTTATGGCACTACATTCATACAGGGCTGCTTTTCCAGTTTCTAATGCTCTAAATGAGACATGGATTAAAAGGAAAATCAGAACTCTAACTTTAGCATGGTTCAAAATAGCTCATTTCCATTCCAGAAGAGCAGAGATGAAAAGTATCTTCTCATTTTCTTCTAAATTAGGGAGACAAAATCTGGGCTGATGGACACTTCTGGTCACAACCAGGCCCTGGACCCACTCCCCTCCCCTGGAAAATCTGCAAGTCTCCCCACCGCCCTCCTTCCTCCAGACTCCCCCATCTTGTCCACTCTTCCCTCCAGGTTACATCCATGGTCAGGTCCAAGAGCCTTCACACACTTCTCAGAGTCCTTACTAGCCAAATCCACACTTCCAGCCCCATCCTGGCCAGCCTGAGCTTAAACCACACCTTGCTATCTGCTGTTCCTTGTGCCATCTCACACTTTTTAGGGGCCAACACCTCCACCCAGCCTGCCCTCTATTTTTACTTCACTGTCTGGAAAACTCTTACTGATCCCTGACCAGCTAAAGGACCACTGCCCCACCATTTTCCATCCCTCCATCACTACACAGAGGTCTCACAGCCCCGTGGCCCCTTCTTTCCTAGAAATTGCCAAGATGACACTGTAGTTGTCTCTTTGTCCAACTGTCCTTCTCTACACAGGTACTTCCCCAGGGCATGACTATAGGAACCTAGCGATCTCTAGGTCCCCAGTGCCTAGCAGGGGATCAGCCAAAAATTGGAAAGCAACACAAGCTGGATGGACAGATGGACAGGTGAGCAAATGCCCCATGGATTCATTGTCTGGGAATATCTTAGAAAAGGGTACCTACCTTTAGAACTTCAGGCCTAAACAGTCAGTCCTATGCCCTGCCAAGCTCAAGCCAGAATCTCAATCTTATAAACAGGAAAGCAGAAACAGGGAAACCCAGAGTCCTGTCAGCTCCTGTCCCTCTGGGCCAAGGATTTGCAGGGTGGGTGTCGGGAGGGTGGAACAGCCACTCTCTAAGGGAGGCCCAAGGCCCTGGGCACCATGGTACTGACCAGAAGATGACCTGGCTTTCAGGGGTGGGAAAACAGGCTGGATGTAACACGCTCGATTCTTTAAACCCCACTGTGGTTTCTGGGGCCCAGCCAATGGAGAGACCCTAGGTAGTAGGCAGGGGGTGGGGCTTCCCTGGAGCTGTCCACGGTGCAGAGCAACACAACGGCATTTCCTGGCTCTGTCAATGGTGCTGACTCCCGGCCTCGGGTTCAGCCCATAGCCCCAGCACTTCCCTCCCCACCTGGCATTGCCTCAGAGCCTCCTGGCACAGCTGACAGCCACTTCCTGGGTCCGGTCTCTTGACATGTCCCTGAACTTCCTTTTTTTTTTAAAGATTTTTCTTTTTCTTTTTTTGCGGTACGCGGGCCTCTCTCTCTCCCGTTGCGGAGCACAGGCTCCGGACGCGCAGGCTCAGCGGCCATGGTTCACGGGCCCAGCCGCTCCGCGGCATGTGGGATCTTCCCGGACCGGGGCACGAACCCGTGTCCCCTGCATCGGCAGGCGGACCCTCAACCACTGCGCCACCAGGGAAGCCCTGAACTTCCTTCTGAATGAGCACGAAGTTGGCCTCTTCGCTGTCCTGTATTAGCTTGGGTCCAGAAGCAGACCTGAGGCAAGGATTTGCGAGGAAGTGATGAGGAAGTGTTCCCAGGAAAAACCAGGAAGGGTGTGGGGAATGTGACCAGGACGAAAAGGA
This sequence comes from Phocoena sinus, assembly GCF_008692025.1. Classification (NCBI taxonomy): domain Eukaryota; kingdom Metazoa; phylum Chordata; class Mammalia; order Artiodactyla; family Phocoenidae; genus Phocoena; species Phocoena sinus. Next base: position 119,316,466 of record NC_045767.1, on the reverse strand, counting down.
GGCCAAGAGGGCAGTGAGACCATGAAAAGTCCCAAGGAGGGCGACTTCGGCTCAATCTTGTGGGGAGCTCTAGGGACCGCCGTAGGTCACCATCAGAGTGTCCAGATCAGGAGAAAGGGGGCTGGGGTATTTGTGGCACCACACCTGTCAGGCACTGGGTGAGGGCTGCCCCTTGGAAGACAGAGATCCCCAGGAGCTTCTGGCTCCCCGGCGCATAGGCAAAGGGGGATCCAGCTGCCTGAGGGAGACCCAGGGGCAGGCTCCTGGAAGAGAAAGCACTTTGGGGGCCCTTTGCATGAAAACAGTGCCGGGGTCTGAGGGGACATGGGCAGAGGCTGGACAACCTCGGTCACAGCCTCCACCTCCGATCTCCTCACCTTCAAGCCCCTCTCCACACTGACCACTGCAGTGGTCCTTCTCAACCCAGCTCCGGTCTCTTGCTCAGCTCAAAGCCCTGCCTGACCCTGCTGGCTGCAGGGAAAATCCAGCCCCTCAGCCTGCCCTTCGAAGCCTCCACAACCTGCACCTCGACGCCCACCCTGCACTTTACAACCCTGCTTACTGAATGGTCTGCAATCCCCCCACACACACACTTTCTCACTGCCTGGCCTTTGCTCAGGCTGTGACCCCCTCCTGGAGTGCCCCCCGAGGCATGCCTGCCTGGCTCACGGTCGGGGCATCACCTCCTGCTCTGCAGCTGTGTTACCCACTCAGCACGCCCGGGTCCCTGCCCCTCACCCCAGCCTAGACCTCCATTCCTCAGCCGGGCCTCTGCTCCCCTCGTTACCATCTCAGAGAGGAGGAAAGGGACCTCAGAGGTGAACTGCATCTGTCATAAGGGGTGGTGCTGTGGAAAGAGAGGAGATGGGGCCCTCACACCCGGGAGAGATCATGACTCCACCTGGCACCACGTCTCTGTGCAAGGACCCAGCACCTGAGTCTCAATGTCTTCATCTGTAACTCGGGGACACAGACGCTCCCAGCACTACCGGAAGTAAATGTCTGGTGCTCACAACTCTCGGTCAAATGTGGCTTCTTCCCTCTCCACCCTACTTCCTCCCCGCACAGTTCACAGCCCATGGCAGAAGGCGCCCAACCACCTGGTCAGACCCAGTACACAGCCCGTCTGAGGCACACACTGACTGTGGGTGGGAGAAGCCAGTTGGCCAAGATGACACCTCGCTCTCGGATTCATCCTGTTCCTTGAGCGGCTGAGCCCAGGCTGTCATGTTCTGATTTGACTCAGGAGGCTGTGACACGTGGCATCTTGGCAAGCGATGAGACTGCCACAGCGGCTCAGGTGGACCCAGGGCAAAGAGGCCACCAGACTAACATGCCATCTCTCTCACTGGGTCCCAGCACCTGGCCTGCCACTCCCGGCCATCTGCCCCCCCTCCCCGCCCCCAGCAGAAGGCCTGCGCTCCCCTGCAAGCGTCACACTGCAGAAGATTCTCCTGCCTGGGGTGGTGGGAGGTGAGAGCATCAGCTTCTGCCTGCTCTTGGCAGGAAGGTGGGCGAGTGGGCAGAGGCTCGGGCTCAGGACCAACCTACTTGGACACTCCGGAACCCACACCAGGAAGCGGGCCACCGATCCGTGATCGTGACGCTCTGCTGACCATTCAGTTCAATTTCGTTCAGGTGGCATCAGGCCCCACTGCGCACCACAAAGAGCAAGGCCCCAGCGGAGAGGATGCGGTGAGGATGATTATGACCACGGCCAGGACCAGAGCCGCCAACATAAACTGAGCACTTGCTGTGTCCCAGGCACTCCCTAAGTGTTTTATGTGAATTAGCTCCTTTAAGCTTCCAACAACCCTAGGGCCTGAGTACAGTTTAATTATCCCCATTTTACAGATGAAGAAATGGAGGCACAGAATGATTAAGCAACCCACCTCAGGCCACACAGCGATAAGAGGGGCGGGGCTTTGAATGCATGCGGTCCGCCTGACTCCAGAGTCTAGGCTCCTACTGCCGCCCCAGCATGAAGCAGCTGCTGGCTGCACGGCTGGGCCCCGTGCTCTCCGTGATGCATTCTCGGTCCCCAGAATTCACCCAAGGGAGGCACCTATATTATTTCTATCCCAGCAAGGAGACTGAGGCTCAGAGATTTCTCATGACTTGCCCAGGGCCACAGTCTGCTGGGCTCTGAAGCCCACATCCTAAATCACACTGTGCTTGGCGGCCCCCCTGCCTGCTGTCATCCACCATCCATTTCCACACATTGTCGGAATCCCTGCTTTCCCCCCAGGGATCCTGGAGAACAAAGCCCTACGGTGGCCCCAACTTTTTAAACTTCCAGCAGAGATGAGGTCCCTGCCTCTCTCCTCCTCGGCCCCACTCTCACAATGACCCCAGCCACGCACCTGACAGCCGCCAGGACTAACTCTATACTCCAGCCAGATCAGCATTAACAGGACCACTGCCATCTCTCAAAACTGAATTTGGCTTCTCCATCTCCTACTGATTTTATTACAAAGGTTTTTTATAGGCAAAGGCATCTTGCGACACACACACAGGGTGCCCTCCAGACCAAACCTGCCCTTCTGGCTGACCAATACTGCTGCAGGAAGCAGTTCAAACTGGCATGCAAAAGCCCAAGGGCACCCCGGGACCTGGGGGTCATCAGGCGCCTTGAGAGGAGCCACCTTACTCTCGTGTGAGTCACTCTCTATTTATGGATATTTCCCACAAGTCACTGCCGCGGCACTTAGCTGGAACGGTGATCACGAACCTTAGCAGACTGGTGGAAAGAACATGAGCTAAGAGGTCAGGAAGCCCGGAGTTCAAATCCCGCCCTGCTACTTCCTAGCTGTGGGACCTTCGCCAGTGACTCAGCTGCTCTGAGCCTCATGTTCCTGGTCTGTATAAACAGCATGGCAATGCCCAGCTTGTAGGGCTATAAAGAGGCTCTGGAAGATTCTGGGTGCTCAGTAAATGTATTCCTTCCCAACTCCACCTCCCAGGAGTCCTTGCAGACCATCTGGTCCAAGGGCTGCAAACAGATGGCTCCTTGGGTGCATCCTACCCGGCTGCCTAGCTCGGCCCACGCAAGCTTGAAGGCGGTGTGATGAGGCCGGTATTGAGTCCGCCCGATCCAACAGCAGTGCAAGCCACCGTGCCCGGCCACATATTTTAACTGCCTGTGCTCTCTGCCTATGATGGAGTTTGGGACCCAAACACCCGATCAGAAAAACCAGTAATTCTGCAATTCAGAGGCTACTAATGGGGCTGGAGGCTGACAAGACGCCTCCATGTTTCCAAGCGATGACTAGCTGGGCAGATGATTTTGCACTCAGCAGTTTCTACTGTGACACACGTGACAATCCTGCAGAGGTCAGAAAACGTCCGCTAGGCCAATAAGTAGGCTGCAAGGGTCATTTCTGTGCGGCACCTTCACACCCCTGGCCCAGCAGCACCAAAAACCTCTCCCCGAGCCTTTTCAGGGTGACTCCTAGTAATCTCTCTGTAACACCTAAGAATATTCCAGATTCTTGTGTTTGCTCCCCAGGTAAGATAGGACACGCCAAGATGATCTGCATGTCTGCGTCAGCAACTGTGCACTTAATTAATCCGACTGGAACCAATTTAGGGGAATTTAATTACCTAAGTTTGTAAAAGGACAGACTGTCAGAGGAAGTTCAGCCTGTACACTTGTTAACCAAATATTCCAAGAACAAGTGAAGCAACTGCTCTCATCTCCCACAAAAGCAGAGCTTTGTAAACAGGCTGCGGAGATGGTAAAGTTTTAGGAAAACAGAGTTCTAAGCATCACTAATCCAAGTGGCACAAGAGACCTTTCTAAGCACATGCTGAGACTCATATTCCCCCCAGTGTGGTCTTAACCCACCTCCACTGCAGGACTGGCAACCAGGCCACTGGGAGGCAACTGGACCCTTGCAAAGAGCAGTGCAGTTGGAGTCAGACCCGGGCTTGAGTCCCAGGTGTGAGCAAAGATCATGTTGCCTCCCTGAGCCTCAGTTTCCTCATCTGTAAAATGGAAATGAACATCACCCACCTCATGGGACTGGTGCAAGGATCAATGAAAACTACAGGTGGGAAGCCCGTTGCACGCTGTGCCCACGCAGGGGCTTATGAGAGTCTCACCATCCTGAGGGCTCTTGTGCAGGGGTCTGAGACCCCGACGCACTTCCCAGGGGTCTCCCTGCCTCCAGGAGCTTTGTCCATCAGCCACGATCCCGTGGCCATGGAAATATTGATGACACCTGCACAGCACTCCCCTCCTACAGCCCACCTTCTCATTGCCCCTCACCAGTCATCTATGAGGCAAGCAGGGCAGGCACCCATGTTCCCATTAATCAGATGAGAAAAGTGAGGCTCAGAGAGGTTATGCAGTCCACGTCAGCACTCTTTCACTGACCAAAGGATTCTCTGGTGCAAAAACAAATCTGCCGGATAAAGGAGTGAGTGGATGAATGCATGAGGGCTGCAGGAGAAAACCAAGGGGTGTACAGACTTCTCCAGGCAATGGCTGGTTAATGGGCTCAAAAGCACAGAGGCCCTCCAAAGGAACCCTGGGAAGCTGCTGGCTGCAGCTCAAGAGCCGCTGCAGAAAAGGGAGCTGCAGGCGAAAGCCAGGTCCTGAGGTCCCTGGGAGCCGGCTGGGGTCTCATGTGAAGGAGCCTTGGAGGCCTGGGTGGGCAATGCTGGCTGGGCTCACCCTTGCTGGCCGAGGAGAGCATGCAGGGGGGTGCAGAGAAGGTCCCGGCAGAGGCGCCTACACCCTTCGGTGGGGGGACACGCAGCCGTGGCAACTCCCACTGCACAAGCCTTCAGAGGAGCCTCGTTCCACTCTCCGTTTCCATGGGAATCCCCTTGAAATAACCCCATAACTGCTGTTGTTCTTCTCTGCAGCGGAAGAGCTCAGGATAAATGCGACGGAGGGAGGCAGGCACTCACTGGCGCTCAGGACGCCATGGAAATGTCAAGGCCCAGCCCCACGCCACCTACCCACTCTCTCCAGCGGAGACGACCAGGGCCTCGGGGAAGACTTGGCCTTCACTCCCGCCTCTATGGGGGCAACAAGACTGTTTCCTTGGCAACTGAAGGACAAGGAGAAGACTGGCAATTGCATCTAAAACAACGTCCATCTGTCTCCCTTGGAGAAGGCTCACACCGGCCCAGGAAGGCCCAGGTTTGCAGGGACATGGCCCGGGGTCAAATCCAGCAGCGTGACCTGGACAAGCCCCTGAACTTAGAGTCCCCTTTTCTCAAGTGCCTTGGGTAACAGCAGAGGGATACAGAAGCACCCACACCCCCTGCAGCTCCGAAATCACTGGTTCCCTCTCCTCGCACTGGTTTCTGTATGCGTTTGTCTAATAATCCTAAAATGTTACGGAAAGTTTCTCTGGTTCATGCAGCAAATACCCGTCGAGCCCTCCTGGGGGCAGGAGAGTGGCCGGCTCCTTGCACGCCCTTGTGGGATGCAGTGGGCCGTCATGCACAGTCATATGAGAAGAGCACTCCTGCCTCAGCAGGGTCTCCAAAGACCGCCAGCTCCTGAGAAGTCTCTCCTGCAAACACCGGGCACTTTGCACCAGACACTTCCAAAGCCCTTTCCACTGTTTCCCATGTAGTTTTCACAGCCACCCTTAATGTGAGATCTGTTATCCCTGCTTTGCTGATGGGCTCACTGAGGCCCCAGAGGTCACACAGAGATGGGTGGCCGGCCAGGACCTAGGCCCAGGTCACCTGGCCTTGCAGGCAGCCCTCTTAACAGCAGTCCCGGGACCTCCTTGCCCTGCCTGGGTTGGCCCAGCCCACCGAGCTGCGGAGATGAAGGCTCAGGCCGGGGTCCCAACGAGGCCCTCCGAGCACGCCGCTCCACGTCTCTGTCTCCTTGTGTCTGAATCACCCCGTCCCTCCCCCTGGTCCCAGGGCCCACTCCTCCCTCCCAGGGAGCGGCAAGCTGGGGCTGTGGAAGCCAAGTGACCCTCCCCAGGGCCTTCAGCCAGAACTCCTGGAGCAGAACTCCTGGAGAACTGCCACTTCCAAGCCCTTTTCATCTGTGCCTGGCTGGTCCCTCGTCCCAGACAAGCAAAGGGACCACAAAGCAATGGCCGTGACCCCAGAGGGCCGTGCTCCACTAAGAGGCACCTGCATCAGCAAGGGAAGCTGCTCACTGGTTAACCCAAAAGGTCCTGCTAAACCCGGGATGGGGGCTCAGTGCTCATCCTGGCAGATGGCTGAAATGTCCATGACGACGATCCTTCCAGCAGGGAGCCCCTCGCGGCCCCTGCAGGTGCCCCCACGCTCGGCCTCACTAACCAACCAGCCAACCGCCACCCCTAAGAGGTATCCCTGCAGAACCCGGCCAGCTCTTGCGACCGAGGGCACCTGAGGGCAGGGGGCACAACGTTCGGCTCAGCGTCTTCCCACATGGGCAGCCGGGGACTTCGCCGGGGGCACCGAGGAGGTCCCGAGACTGTTTCACAAAGAAAGGCTTTGTGCGGGTGAGGACTGGGGAAACAGGCACTGCAAACTTGGTGACGTTAATCAGAATAAAAATACATGTACCTTTTGACCCCCCAGTACCCACTTGTGGGAATTAGTCCTCAGATACACAGCACGGGTGTTGATTTGCAGCATCACGTGAAAGAGGAAAAACAACAACAAAAAACTAGACACAACCTAAAGTCTCTCTAGGTGACTGTTTAATCGACTGTGCTCCATTCCCACAACGAAACCTCTGCATCTGTTAAAGAGCACGGTGCAAACGCCATGCACCAATTCAGGAAGAACCGTATTGCCACGTTATACCACTCTGCTACTCTAAATATTTGTTGCCATAGGAATACATGACTTTGGTTTTTAATAATAAAAGGAGTTTGATTTTTTAATGACTATAAAAGCAATGGCTAATAAAATTCCATGAAATATGTCTTTGAGAGAAAGTAAAACATAGAGCCGTACGGACGGAAGGCATCGCGACCCCGCAGCCCCTTCCCCGACCCCGTGCCCCTCAGCTGGTCCCCAACTCCGTGGGTCAGGGCTCCGGGGTCACGATGTCCACCGCTCCATGCATGGCAGGAGGTCTTCCTCTGGCTACCCAGTTCTCCATCTGGGCCCTGTGCACAAAACAGGCAGGACAGCAATATATTCAGCAGGGAGGAGAATCTCTAAGTCCTGGAAATCCGTGTCACCGGGGCAGCACGCGCAGGCCCCCTCCAGCCCCTGCCTGAGAGTTCTGGAAACGCATGACGTACCCCACAGGCCCTGGTCTGAGAAGCCAGAATTTTCTCTTCTCCTTTCACCAGATGCCAAATGCTGGTGGGCTATGATTTCCAGAGAAACGGCCAGTCCTGGACGCGGGAATGGGGCTCCCAGGGCCAGCGAGGACTGAAAAGAGGCCGATCCCAATCTGCCCACAGAGGCTGCCATGGGAACCTCTGAGCCGAGTTTCTGTGGGATGCCCTCTCTTAATTTTCTTTCATCACATTGCCTGTCCTAGATCGCTCTGGGGGGTGGAGTTCCCTGCAGCAGCAAAATTAGCTCTGGGAGGTGCAGGGTATGGTGGAAACAGCATTCGCTTTGGAGTCAGGCAAGGCTGAGGCTGAATCCCAATTCCACCACCCTGCTGGCTGTGCAACCCTGGGCAAGGAGCCTGACCTCTCTGAGCCTCGGTTTTCTTATCTAGGGGATGGGGGTGGGTGGTACCAGCACCAACTGCAGAGGCCTGTTGAGATAAGCGTCGGGGTACCTCTGGCCAGTGTCTAGCACCTATTCCACAAACACTGGCTTCCCCTTGCCTGCATCAACATCCCCAGTTTTAAGCTAAACAAAGGACAGGTGAATGGCTACCCAGTTCTTCATCTGGGTCCAAGAAAGATCAAGCAATGGCTCAGCTGCACTCTCAACACTTGCCAAGCGCTGGAGGGAAACGCCAGATGATCTGCACAGTGGGTCAGCTCAGGGAATTCCGGCCCTTCAGCAGCCCAGCCAGTAACGAAGGAAGGCTGATGGCAGAGCCGGCCAACGAACCCATGTGCCATCCTGGACGTGGTACCCATCCCCGAGCCCTCAGTGTAAGGAGGTCCGTGCAGACCTAAGTGAGGGCTGATTTGGCCTCCGAAGACCTGGCTTCAAATCCCAGCCCACTCACTTAGGAGCTGTGAAGCCCTCACCTCCATTTCCTTGTCTGTCAATTAGAGATAACAATTCCACATCCTGGCGGGGCTTGAACAAGGCTTGTCGCTGCCTCCCCCTTCACACTGACTGATCCCTCCTCACCTTCTGGAACCCTCTTCCCCTCTCCCCCGACTCGTGCTCCTCCTTTAGATTCTAGAACTTGCTTGGGGTCCTGTATCTCCAACACCAATCTCAATGGCGGTGCAAAGCAGGCACTGATAAATATGCACTGAAAGAATTCACTTCTTCCAGGAAGCCTTCCCTGACTTCCCACCACCCGGGCCCCACTCTGGGCGGCCCAGCCCCTAGGTTCCTCCCTGCCACTGTCCCGTCACTGACCCCTTGTCCATCTGGTCTGTTCTAGGGACTCCTCAGGGTATGGACCTTGTCAGTCATGTCCATGGCCATATTCCCCACTCCCAGCAAAGCGCCTGATACATAGTATGTGCTTAATAAATTGTGGGCTGTCTGGGTGAATCCACAAACAAAGATTCCTGAACATCTTCTGTAAATTCTCTCAAACCTGTCAGTCTCCTTCCCTTCCTATATGGCCAGCCTTCTCAGCATGATTAAGTTTTCCTATTCTGGATATTTCCTCTCCTAAACATCCCATGCTCTCCAACTAAATCTAACTTTTTATTGTGATGAATTCCATCTAAAACATTAACAGCAAATGTGCCTTCTCTTCCATTTCCTGGATTTCTGTGCTCTCTGCAATGGACAGTATCAAACCTCTGAGTAGTCAGGGGAGGGGCAGGGAGAGTGGGAGGGGGCAGGCCAGCTGGCCGGTGGGGGGCTGTGGCTTTTGTTCCTTCTCTGTGCGCAGCCCTGGAGAAGAGGCCTCAGGTTATAAATCCAGCTGAGCCTGTTTTATGGAGAAGGTGCTCCACTGCTGATAGGTTTTTATAGCTGCCTGTTTACAAAGCCGAAGCATAATTAATTCTCGGCCACCTCCCGCAGTGCCAGCTGTCCCATGCAGCCAGGTTTGGGGTGGCCAGGCTGAAGGAGGACAAAGGATGTTCTCTCCTTTGCGCCCCATCAACTGTATTAAGTACCCTTCCCCCTCCACCTCCACCTCCATCCCCAGTCCTCTGAGGGACTTGGTTGGATTGCTTTGGCGACCCAGTAAATGGCACCCCTGTTCCTGTCCAAGTGTGAAACGCCTCGAGGGGGAGAGAAGAGTCAGGTACGTAGAATCAGGCATACATCAGGCATACGGGGTGTACATGCAAACCCCAGTGGGACCTGCTCTCCCAGAACCCAGAAAGGGCCTCACCCAGCACGCAGCACTGACCCAACCCAGGCCTGTACTTCATGTCACAACTCATCCCTAAACCCACAAATCAGAGTCAAGTCCCCATCCCCACTGCCCAGTAGTAGCCAAGTGAGGGTAGAGGGGGTCCGGAAGCGCCCTCCCCCCAGAATGAGGGCTGGGGAGTGGGGTCCCCAGCAGCCTAGATGGGAGACGGGGGGACCAGATCCCTCTCTGCTTGTTGCAAAACCAGACTTGTGCCTTCCTTAGATACAGAAATGGATCTAGCCACCTCCTGCTGGCCCGTGGGCCATCTGTCCCTTCAGAATGACTTGCATGTCCCCTGATCAGATCCATCCGCCAGTCAGATCCCCAGCGTTATGAACATGGAAGTTTAACCCTTAGGGTGCAGCCGGCTCTTCCGCACTTCCCAGCTCCTGGGGCACATCCCGTTTCCCCTTCGTCCCATCTAAGTCCTCCTGGGTCATTTCCCTGGGTCTGCATGGGACCCTGCTCGCAAGTGTGCCTCATACCCACATGCCCCCTCCTTCGACACACGCGCCTGCTTCAGAGAACACACTGGCATCTACGCCCTCAATGCAGAGTCTTCATTCCACAAATGAGGAAACTGAGGCCCGGGGAGGCTATGCGGCTCCCCCGGGGTCACACAGCCAATCAGCAGCACAGCCTGGGCCTGTGTAGGGGTCTCTAGGCCCAGCGTCGTCACCTGTCACCATGCTGCACAGCCCCTTACAAGGATACAAGTCCAACCCCACAGTTTTCAGCCGTTGCCCCAATTTATCACCTGCCGTCCCACTGTCCCCATATGGACAAGCACATGTAGCCAGAAAAGTGTCCCAGTTTGGAGTAATGAAAATTGGGTCACTCGTAGGGAAGATGCCAGAACAAGGCATGCCTGGGGTTCACAGGGTGGACCACAGGGGCTCCCAGCTCCAACAAATGCTCCAAAGCATTTGGAAGCAAAGTTATCAACTGAGTCCTTGGCATAAAGCCATGTGGGTCCTTGGGGTCCTGCTGTCCTGTGGATGTCCTGGCCCAAAGCTCTCCTGGAGAGGTCCAATTCACCCTCTGGCCCAGCACAGATCAGGACCCTCTCAGAACACCACAGGGCTGCAGGAGACTGAGAGGCTCAGGTGGCCAGGCTGCCACCCTGGCAGGCTTGCCACCCACCGCCTGTATGGGTTGCTCCCCCATGCCCGGCTCCAGATCCTCACGGCCACGCTGAAGGTCACCCTCGCTTGGTTAAAAGGTAGGACTGGGGTTCTGGTGGGTCAGAGTCAAGGGTCAAGGCCTTTGGAGCCACCCTGGAGCACCCTTTCCTGGGATGCTGATAGGCGTGGATGTGTTGGGTGCGGCTCCCTCCTCTGGTTCCACTGCTCAGCAGAAAGACAAACATCTGACGGGACCTTTCTGAGTAGCAGGTGCACATGTTATCTCAGACCACCCTTGAGGAGACCCCAAGAGTCCTCTGGCCCCGATTTAGAGCTGAAGACATGGAGGCAGGAGGGGGGCCAAGGCAGGTCAACTGTGCATGGGCAGTGGGTACCTGAGTCCCTTGGTGCCCGTCCGCTCTACAGATGTACACGCACCAGGGACAAAGCACGGGGGGGAGGGGCCCCCAAAGGGAAGGAGTGGAGTTCGAAGGCATCGGAGTGCCTGCGGTATCGGGAACCAGTCCCAGTGTACCCCAGCTCTGCCTCCTCCTGGCTGAGGGAGGTCTTAACTTCTGGGACCCTCAGTTCCCTCATCTGTAAAATGGACAGAACCACCCCCTCCTCTAGGGCTCTTCACAGTCCAGTGAGATGAGGTACAACAAGAAGATGCAATGGTTGGCAGGGGTGGGTGGTGGATCTGTCCCCACCGTGTCCCCTGGCTGGGGCAGAGGAGGGCCTTTGGGAAGCTGTCCACTCAGGAGGACACCGTGTGTGACGGGGCTGCGGCTGGTGCACGGTGGGGTCCCTCCTCCCCACCTCTCCCTCCCGCAGAACAAGCCATCTTCTTCTTCTTTTTTTTTTTTTTGCGGTACGCGGGCCTCTCACTGCTGTGGCCTCTCCCGTTGCGGAGCACAGGCTCCGGACACGCAGGCTCAGCGGCCACGGCTCACGGGCCTAGCCGCTCCGCGGCATGCGGGAATCTTCCCGGACTGGGGCATGAACCCGTGTCCCCTGCATCGGCAGGCGGACTCTCAACCACTGCGCCACCAGGGAAGCCCCCTGACCCCCCATTTCTATCAGTAACTTCAGCCTGATGCACACAGGGAGGCGGGTCTGTGGGAATCTACTCTACCTCCTAAAAAAAGCTTTTACTCACCTCTTGTTTTCTGTATTTATTTTTTCCAACTTTATCGAGATGTAATTTACAAATAACACTGAATAAGTTTAAGGTATACAATGTGTGGATTTAATATACTTACATGTTACAAAATGATTACCACCGTGTTGTTAGCTGAATCACCATCCCAGCACATTATTACCATTTCTTTTTGTGGTAAGAATATTTAAGATCTACTTTCTCAGCAACTTTCAAATATATAATATAGTATTATTAACTATAGTCACCATGCTATAGATTATACTATAGATTATATAATGTATAGATTATACATTAGATCACCAGAGCTTATCCATCTTATAACTGGACCCTTTGACCAACATCTCCCCATTTCCTCCACTCCCAGCCCCTGGCAACCACCATTCTAGCCCCTGTTTCTCTGAGTTTGGCTTTTTTTAGATTCCATATATAAGTGAGATCATACGGTATGACTTCACTTAGCATAATGACCTCAAGGTTGATCTACATTGTCACAAATTCTGTATTTTAATAGGCAAAAGCATGGGATGCTTTTCATATTTTTGGACAGAGAAATGGTCTGGAGGACAAGGCCTCTGCATCCTGTTACTGGTCAGGGAGACAAGGGAGGTACAGCACCTTCAAGGTCAGACGCATCCCAGGACGGATTTTGGCTCAGCCGGCCGTCTGCAGCAGACTGCTTCTCAAAGCGGGTCCCAGCACTGTCTCCCATCCCATCTGTTCTCCACAGTGTGACCTGGCCTGTCCCGAAACCAAAGGCAGAATCTAACTCCCCTCCACCCTGGGCCAGCCTGTGACTGGACTGAATTAAAGTCACACAACTGGTGATGGGAGACTCCGAGGAGGTCAGCAAGTCGGGTCTCGCACCTGGATCCTGGGACACCTGATCTGGCAAACCAGTGCCCTGACACCGCCATGCTGGAGAGGCCACGTCTATGGTCCCCAGGGAACCAGCCCCACCACACACAGAACACGTGAGCGAAACCGTCTTGGACCCTCGCGCGCCCAGAGCAGCCTGCCCAGCAGCCTAGAAGGAAGATGCAGCAGTTGCCATGTAGAACAGATCTGCCCAAATTCCTGACTTACAGAATCCAGGGCACATAATAAAACCGCTGTTGTCTTAAGCCACTAAGATTTAGAACGACTTGTTACGTAGTAGTGGTAACCATGACACCACCGTGTGACTTTAGGTGTGTGACCTGACCTCTCTGGGGCTCCGTTTCCTGGGATATAAAAGGGGGTCATTCCCACCACCTCTCATAGTGGGTATAAAGTTCCGATGAGATCATAAACATGTGTCTCATGATATCGTTGCAGTCAAGAAATGGCAGCTTCCCTCGTCATGGCCGTCACCATTACTATTCTACCATGAAGACGAGATACCTGTACACGCTAGAGAAGGGTCACAGCACAATTCCTCTCCTGTGCAGTCAAAGCCCCATCACCCATCAGACACACATCAAGAGACAATGATCACAGCCATAAGTCACGATGTACTGGAGCTGAAACTGATCCTTTTTTTTTTTTTTTAAAGCAAGAGAGACAGAGACTGAGGGGTTTGCTATAATCTACAGATTACTCCAGAGCTGCATTATACATGTGGACTCTTTTAAAGATCACCACATGAAAAATTTTGATACATTTTATTTTTAGTTTAGTAGACATGATATTCAAATCCTTATTTAAGCCCTTTAAAAACACTCCTATGTTTTCATGAAGAAATTGCATTCCCATATAGTCAGAGATAGGAATAACCTGAAATACAGAAAAAATGTACATTCTCAAGGATGCTCAACATATCTTAATTTAAAACACCCAAAGTTGGGGGCTTCCCTGGTGGCGCCGTGGTTGAGAGTCCACCTGCCGATGCAGGGGACACAGGTTCGTGCCCCGGTCCGGGAAGATCCCATGTGCTGCGGAGTGGCTGGGCCCGTGAGCCATGGCCACTGAGCCTGCGCGTCCGGAGCCTGTGCTCCGCAACCGGAGAGGCCACAACAGTGAGAGGCCCGCGTACCGCAAAACAAACAAACAAATAAAAAAAACACCCAAAGTTGGGATATGAGTGTCCGAGAGTGGGAGGTTTCTCCACCCTCTACACACTGTCATCCACACCTACCAGCCTTGGGAACACGCTGGTATCGACCAGAGACGAGGAGAGGAGGCTCAACCCTCCTTTCTCCACCATGCATGCTGCCCCAGCCCTGCCTCGACAACCTCTCCTTCCCACCGCCTTCACCTCCATCCCCTTCCACTGCCGGCTCTGGGCGCCTCACTGGGGCTTTCTCGCCTCTCCTGGAAGTGCCCTCGTCCCCCTCTGACCCTCACTCCCCAACTTCACTCTCTAATCTTCCCAGAGACCTCTGGTCACTCTCGGTTCCCTCTTTCTTCTCTGCCTGGACAGATTACCAAGGCCCCTTTGTCTGTTCATCCGCCACGACTGCCCAGGAGCTCCAAGACCCACAAGTTAATGCTCCGGCAACCCTAGAGCCACACTGTTTCTCACCTGCGAGCTTCTGTCCATAACACCCCTACTGCCTGGGATGCCTTCTCCCCTGCGCGCTACTACCCTGCTGGACAAGCCGCTCCTCTGCTCTGGACTCAGCCTCTCCGCCCATCTGCTCCCAGGCTGCGACAGGACCCCACTGCATCCCAGCTCCCATCACACTGTATTATGATCACCTGTTCATGTCTCCTTGGCTCCAGAGGTTCTCAAGGGAGGGGCTGTGCCTTATTCCTGCTCTTTCCTGTATCCTCCTTCCCCACCCACATACCCACTGTAGGCAGCAAACCCCAGGCTGGCAGATGAAGGCTGCATAGCTACTGAATAAGTAATTAAATCTACATGATGGACTATTATGCAGCCATTAAAAACTGTTTACTCAGAGTCTGTAATAATAGAGGGGAATGTTTCAGCACGTTAAGTATTTTAAAAGAAACAACTGTATTTATATTACAATCTACAGGGGGGCAGTAAGAAAGAAATATAACAAAATTGGAACAATGTTTCTGGGGCAATGGAGTCAAGGATGTTATTTTTTCCCCCTCTTTATTCTACTTTCTGCATTTTCAAACGTTTCTGCAATGAGATAAAATAAAGAAAATTAAAATCTCGCAAGGAGCATCTTAACATACAGGCACCTTAGCCCCCAGAGTATGACAATATGGGATACCTTATGATGACGGATTATATCTTCACAGCTTCAATAAAGAGCCTTACCTCTCCTTGGGGAAAATATTCAGGTGTTTTTTTTTTTTTAATCACCTTTCACATTGAAAGCTGGTATAGGAACCACTATCGCTCAGCCCTTGACTCCTTCAGCCAGTTCATTCCATGACGGATTGTTCCCGAAGCAGACAGGCTGGCTAGCGATCTGCACAGTGAAGACAGTGGACGGAAGTGCCTCTCTCCCACTGATCTACTGGCTGCCTAACCGTTTTTGCAGTGAGGAATCTGAGTTACCTAACTGTCTTGAGCTGCTGCTTTCAATAAGGAGGATACTAACTCCAATCCTCCAGCCATGGTTCAACATCACCATGCC
This sequence comes from Phocoena sinus, assembly GCF_008692025.1. NCBI lineage: Eukaryota > Metazoa > Chordata > Mammalia > Artiodactyla > Phocoenidae > Phocoena > Phocoena sinus. The sequence continues at coordinate 119,301,199 of NC_045767.1, read as the reverse complement.
CTTGACATGTGGAAGGGCCACACAGGATAGACACTGCCCATCTGGCATGAGTTCAGGGAGACCTCACTTTGCACAACTGTGTGGAACCCTAAAAATGACCGTGCAAGCTGAAACACTCAAAGTGATCTTAATAATCAATGTGGAAATTACAAAAGTTCCACGATCTTAAAAAAAAACTTTTTAAAGACATGAAAAACTCTCTTACTGATGGTTATAAATGTAGAGGGTAATAAAAAAAGAGTAAAACTAATATTTTATTTAGTACACATTCATGTAAAACCTTAGAAACACTGAGAATTCAAGTGTTTTATTTCTTGGTAAAAAGTGTATCCAGACTAGTTTCAACAGTGCTGGCTTCCTCTGCTTGTTGGATAACTTGCGACGCTGGGCAAACATCTTTTCTATGCCTTGAAGAACTGCCTTTCTAAGTTCAGATCCGCTTCCAAGATTCTATCCTCTGCACGTTCAACACTGTGGAATAGCTTCAAGAGTTCCTTTAACATGAAGTGTGCTGCCAGTGTCACCTCCCCTGGGACATCTTCATTTTTTCTGTCACAGGCACTTCTCTCATTTATGTCAATAAGTTCACCTTGACTTAGTTACTTAGTTCCGCTGGCTGCATATAAGAGTCTCGAATGGTCACAGCTTCAACATTCCCAGGATCAGCAGTTTCCTCTATAACTCCATTTACATCCAATCCAAATTTCTCTGCCAGCATTATTACTTTTCTTCTTCCTTTTATTTCTTTTTTGCTGAGCATCATCTTTGTGGGCCAGATTTCCTCTTTTGACTATCCATTTTTGTAAAATGTCATGTGGGTTTATCACCAGGAAACAAGGAGGCAACATCACCACATGCTTTTCTATCTACGTGTGAACCAACAGATACACAGGGACCAACCAGAGACAGACACTGAAAGAAGTGACTTGGTCTCAGATCACAATACTCGTCTGTCATTTACTTAGTGATTTGTGGGCTGGAGAGCAAATGGCGAAGTTTCCACTTTATGCAATTACTCACAGTTACCATTTTGTGGTACCTGAAATCTGGGCTATGTGATTGGGGGACTGGCATCACTGAACCAAACTGTGGTGACTGAAAATCCGTACACATTGGAACTGTGCAAAGTTGAAGATCGCCGGGTGGAGGTGTGGCATTTGGGAAAATAATTGGACTATTCTGGGGTCAGATTTGAAGACATGCCATTTGTTCACTCAGTCATTCAAACACACATTTATCCAGCACCTAGTGGGCACCAGGTGGGTACCAGGTGCCGAGCTGTGTACAGAGGAAACAGGCATGTCCAAGATATATATCCGCTGATGTTGCATGAGGCAGGACTCCGGGTCCAATGTTTCAGAAAGGCCAGGTTCCAGTCCTGTCTTATGATCTGAGCTGAGTCGCCCCTCCTGGCTGGGACTGGGAATTAAGGTTCTTTAAGTTATAAGGAACAGAAATTGACTCAGGCTAACATAAGCAAGAAGGAAGTTACTGGAAGGTCCTGAGGGAGCCACAGAATCTAGGAGAGAGCACAGCAGCTGGACAAGGGGCCTCAGAAGGAGCCGGACAGTACTGGGAATTCAATTTCGGGGATCTATGACTATTCCAGTTACCTATCGCTGTGTAACAAATAACCTTATAACTCAATGTCTTCAAACAGAAACCTTTTGCTCCTGAGTCTGCAATTTGGGTAGCTCTTGGTGGAGATGGTGTGCACTGCTGAACAACCTGCCCAGGATCTCTCGGCTGATCAGTGGTGAGGAGGGGTCCTTAAAAGAGAGGGGCGCGCCCAGGGGATTCCCAGGATCCAGGCAAACACCTGTCAGCATCCGGTCCCGTCAGGCAACTGGGATTCAGAAAGGGACTACAGACTGTGGGGATGAAACTGTAATCCTTACGAAACAGTAACGAATGTCTTTATCAAGTCAGGATGGAGGACTGATCTCCATCAGAAAAGATTTAAGAGACAGAACAAGCAAATGCAGATGCAGGACTTTAGATCCTGGGTCAAACCAAGCAACTTTAAAAAGACATTTTTGAGATAACTGGAGACATTGCTGAGGTGAACCAGAATGAATCAACCTGTTTGTTTATTTTTTACTGAAGTATAGTTGTCTTGCTAAGATGGACCAGAATTTAGATTGAAAGAAATTCGTACTCATTTTGTTTGGTGAGATAGTGGTACTTTCAGAGATGCCTGCTGACGTAGGGGTGAAATGACAGGAGTCTTGAATTTACTTAAATATTCTTAAGGATGGGAAAGTAAATGAAGAAAGTACAGCAAAATCTTGAGAGCAGCTGAAAAGCGAGGGGATGGATGAGGAACGATTCAACATACGATTTTCTCTACTTTTGTACCTATTTGAAAGTTTTCATTGAAACGTTATTGAAATTATAAAAGGAAATTCAAAAGCTGGTAATGACAACACAAGTAGCTCCCTTTTATTGGGGTGTAAGTGCAATGCGCACATTATTGCCCTTAATACAAAAAGCCCACGTGGCTAGTAGTTCTCCCTCTCTTTTAGGGATGAGTCGACTGGTTCAGAGGCTGGAGAACCTGCCAAAGGCTCACAGCCATGCCCAGGAGCAGAGCACAGGGCTGGCAGCCCCGGGGGGTCAGGGCTGCAACCTCTGCAGGGCGTGGGGGCGGGAGGACGCAGGAGGCCAGGCTGGTTCAGAGGAGGCCCTGGTCTGCAGTTGGAGATCCCATCCCTGCTTGGGGCAGCCGGAACCTCTGAGCAGCCTTTGTTCTGCCTCAATGTGCCATTCAGCCCAGGGTTCTGGAGGACAATGGATCCCACTGTGCAAGGAGGCAATGCCATCCTGGGCAGCGCAGAGGCCCCAGGTGGGCCCTGGTCCCCAGGCAGGCTGGCAACTACAACCTGGGCTCAGGTAGAGGAGCCTAGATGCTGTCAAGGGACAAGCACGTGTAACTCTGCACATGCTGTTCTTTCTGCCTGGAATGCACTAGAAATCTGTGCCTCAGCACTCCATCACTCCCGACCCTGTGAATGCCACTCCCTGTAGCGCCAAAGCACCCGTCCTCTATAGAACTGTGATCATCCCCCCACTGATGCAGTGGAGGGGATCCCTTCTTCCACTGACCCACGTGGATTACCTTCACCACGTGTGGCTAGGAGAGATGCCGTGCTGCTACGTGTCCAGCGTTAGCACCATGCCAGGCAGTCCTGGGTTCAAATTGCGAGACCCTCTGAAGCTGGGTGCAAAGCTAGAACTGAATGGGCCACCTGTCCCTTCCCTGTTGGTCCAACAACCAGGCAATGTGGAGGTTAGGAGGATGGGTTTGCAGGCAGATGGCCGGCATTCAAACCCCAGCTCTGCCCCTTACAAACCATGTGACCCTGGGCAAGTGTCCAAGCCTCAGTTTTCTCCGTCGTAAAATGGGGTAAAACACACACACGTGCACACACACACTGGGGTTTGTGAGGATCCAATCATATGAAGCACTCAGTATCACATCTGGCATCAGTAAATGGTCAATCATAATAATGGCTATTATGTTCGTTTCATAATTATTTAATGCTGAAGACCAGGTGAGTAATTTTGCACAAGGGCTGACTGGTGAGGAGACCAAGGTTAATTAACAGGACACCCCAGGGTGCTGTGGGGCTGGCAGATTGCTTCAGCAACTCCAGACTTCCTCCTGAGGCAGCCCACTCTCTCACTGGCATCCAAGATCCTGGGAGAGATGAGCCCATGTTTCAAAGACACAGCCTGGCCTGTGTCCACGAAATGAAACCAGGAGCGTGGAGCTCTAGAAATGGTGCCTTCTGGGGCCTGGAGCATTTGTCCCAGGGCAGGAAGACTGGGGCGGGGGTGTCAGGTGCGTGAGGAGACATCCTGGAGAGCAGGTCACAGAGAGCAACCTATTCTGTGTGCCAACGGGGAGAACTAGGGGTGCAGACTATAAAGGCTCATGGAGAGATGGCATCACCAAATAGAATGCAAGGGAACCAGGTGCTGGGTGGGTGTGGGCACCTGAGAGATGCTTCCCAACGCTGTCCTGGCTGCTTGGCAGCATTTAAGGCTGGGTGACCCAGCTTTCTTCCTGCCAGCCCCCTCTCTCTCCCTTCCCTTCCAGGATTCTCTTCGTTTTGTGACTCCAGAGCCTTCCTGTTTTATCTCCCACCTGGGTGGCCACCAAGAATTCTCGTTCTCTGTCCCTTAGATGTTGGTGAACCGTGGGGCTCTGGCCTCAGCTCTCTTCCCTCCTTCCTGTCACCCCCACTTCACTCTCCCTGCCCAGAGACATGGGCTTCTTTTCTGCCTAGCACGTAGTGGGTGCTCCAGAAATGTTTGTTGAGTGAACGAATGAATGAATGACCTTGTCCTTCAATGTTGTACGTCTGGCATCTAACCTCCCCCTGGCATTTAAGGGGGATCAGTAAATGTCCGTTGAACAAAAGGGGAAAAATGTTCAACCTCATTGGTATTCAGACATGAATTTAAACAAATATTTTTCATCTGTGATATTGGCGAAGGTCAAACCAATGAGAATACTTAATGCTGATCAGCATGAGGTAAAATCTGTCAACGTGTGTCGAGAACGTTAAACACGTTCATGATTTTTAGGTAAAATTGCATGTCCGGGACTCTCTCTGAAGAAAATTATTCCAGATTTGGGGGGAGGGATGGGAATAGGGTGTCTTCCTACACACATAGCATTCCTTCCCTCAGTGTTAGTTATAAAAGAAAATAAACAACCTAGTTATCCATCAATCGGGGGTGAAGAGTTGAACTATGACACCTATCACAGGAAGAGTGTGCAGCCAATAAAATGGTGGAATTTGGGGGCGGGGCCGAGGTAACCAGTTACACACCCCTTCCCTGCGAGGACTTGAGAACACACGGGGAAGATGGACAAGAAGGAAATCAAAAAAATTCTTCTTCCTTGATGGTAAACTCGCGGCGGGGAATGAGCTAGGGAACCCTACTCCACTGCCCCTCCTCTTGGGCCTGTGGGGAGAGATAGGTCTAAAGGCTGGACTCTGAAATGAGGGAAACATAGGCTTCTTCTTGGGGCCCAATGGGTAGGGGTGAAGCAGAGACTTTCAATACTACAGCCCCGCCCAACAGAGAAAAATTGTCCAATGAGTGACAGGTTCTCACCAGTTCCACCAATCACAAAAGCCAAGGGGGTGAGAGGCGGGGCCAAGGATTCCACCATCCCAGGAATTCCAGCCTCCTCCCTCCAGCAAAATAGGGCCAACTATAGCATTTGCGGACCCCGGTGCAAAGTGAAAATGCAGAGGATAAAAAGCACGGAGAAGTATCATTAAAGGTACAAAAATATAAAGCTTCCTCATTTTTTTCCCATGACTTGTCTTAGTTATTTGCTATTTAATGACAATTGAAAAAAATTTAAATTATTAGCATGAATTGTATCGCTCATTCTGTTGTGTAATTCCAGCTTTAAATGCAAACAGAAGAGCACTGAACTCGAATGCAGAATCCCTGAATTACACAATTCGTATCTGGTAGCTCCTACAGGCATACCTAGCTTGTTCTTACCAGAGGAGTGGGAACACTGTACGTTTTATTTCACCTTTTGACGCTTGCACGTTCTAGGCACACACCTCCACCCTCGATGAATGACGGTTGAAGGGAACAGGAACTATGGTTGTCCATCTTTCCCTTTCTTTTGGTGCCATCATTTTCAGAAGCGTTGATTAGCTAGCCCAAGGATGTCACACGATTAACAAAGGATATGATAGGGTTCCTTGGTCCTTATGCTTCTTAGAATGTCATTGCCTCCTTTCTGCATTCAAAACAAGTTCTGATTCAAAAGGAAAGCGTGGCCTCTCGAGCTGTCAGTGCCCCTGTTTACGCAACCACAGACATGCTGATCGGTGCCTATGCGCAGAATTCTGGTGGCCCCAGGACGCTGGGGAGCTCCATGACACTTAAAGTGACACAAGGTAAGCATGTTACGGAAGCCACACAAGGAACAGCGGAATCGCTTGTTGCATGTGTCACTTGTGTTCACAGGTGTGCTCCATTGTCCCATCAGATGTCACTTACAAAACACGGGTCCAAAGATACAATTATTAAAAATTTCAAGATGGGGACAGCAGAGAATTAAACGGAGCGCAGGGTTCTTGGTCTTTCCGAATATGGGACCTACACGGGTTGCACACTCAGAGGACACCAGCTCTGCAGCAAAGCACTGGAAAATTCTTATAACCTCACACTTAAAAGTACCCTTCCAAATGGTTTATATGGAGAGATTAAAGCTTTTATTAAAAACAGACATGGGCATTTAAAAGAGATGGGCAGGAACTGTGGCAAATGGCTAACAACATGTATCTAGAGGCTGGTCTTTCCTCTTCATCTGCACTGTTACTCTGTAATCCTCCCCTTTAAGCCCCAGTATTTCATACAGCCACGCTTCAGGTGTCAAGACCTAAACACCTTAGAGAAACATCCCTTAGCTCTGCTGACTTTAAGGATAAAACCCCCAAACCGTAGCAAGTAAAAACCAGGAGATGATGCGGAAACATTTTACTAGCTCTTGATCTCCATCTTGCAGCAAGAAAATGAGAAAACCCCTACTTGGTGACTGCACCAACCTTTAAGTGAGGTCTGGCTTCCTTGACAGTTTGGGGAAACGGATAACAATAACCCCTTCCCAAAGGTGGACCTTTGGAGTCCACATGGTCTTTACTCCTCAGAACCTTGTGACAACCCAGGGCAGGAAGCAATGCAGGGAAACTGAGGCTCAGAGAGGTGATGTGACTTAATGGGGGACAGCCACCGGTGTCCCACTGCAGCCTCCTTCCCTGAAGTGGAGACAACATGAGCTCGTGAAAACCCAGGCAAACTTATGGAAGGGGTGCTCCTAAGTGGAAGCAAAGGGAACAAATATTTCAAAAATCAAAGGCTGGCTCTCCGCTCTCCTACTGGGCTGGCTCAGGTCCCTGCCAGACATAACTCCCCTCTCAGCACAATTTCTCTGGGGGTGGAGATGGAATTAGGTTAGCCAGTCTGATGACAGTTCTAAGGGCTAGTCTAACTCTAACCCCTGAAGAACAGACATAGTTATTTATGGACAATATTTATTAAGTACTGACTGTGCCCCAGGCCCTGGGCTGGGCACAATCACACACACCAAGCCATTTAATGCCATGAGTTCACTGAACATATTCCATTCATGAAGCACGGTGGGGAGTCCACAGAGAAGATGCTACAGCATCAAATAACTGCATGTCCCTTGTTTCAAGTGACCTAAGGAGCAACCTGGAGAAGAAACTAAGGCTCAGAGAAACCTGCCCAAGATTACAGACCCAGAGCGGACCCCACTGGGAAGGCAGGACTCCAGACCCCACCAGATCTCCTGACACCAGATCTTGGGATACCTCATCTGGCTGGAAACGCGAGGAGGGGAAATCAGAACTCTGCAGCTTGGACTTGAGCGCGTGAAAGAAATCAAAGAGGATTTCTAAAACAAAAAGCAAACAAATCAACATCCCTCCTGGTTTTCTGTATTTCGCATCTCGTTCGTGAGTGACAGGGCAGTCTTTCTGTTTTCCAGATAGTCAGTAAAGGCTGTACCAGTCGGGGTACTGCTGGCTGCAAGTAACAGAGACTTGGTTGAAAGTTTGAAACAATGAGTAAATGTAACAGTTCACGGAACTGGAAGCCCAGAGGTGTGGTGGACATCAGGCCTGGTTAATCCAGGAGTCATAGATGTCACCGACATCCCCAGTTCTCACTCACTGTCTGCTCTGCCAGCAACGGTGTTGTTGGCTTCAGACTGGCTCCCTGCATGGTCTCAAGGCGGCCGCCAGCAACAATGGAGGCTTCTGTGTTCCATCACAAGAGAGGGACCAGCTTCCTGCAGCTCACTCTACTCTCCACTCAACCTCCAGAAAGGACTCCCACGTCCATTCTGGGACCAGTCATTGCAAGGGGGATGGGAGTACACTGGTCCATCACTGCCTGCCCAGGGCCAGACTCAGAAAAGGATGTGCTTGGTAAATGCTACTGCATGAAGGAGGATGAATGTATTTTGTAGATTCAATCTAGCCTAAAAATGTCTATTTAACCACCCTAAAGCTGAGTCCTGGGGCTGCAGCAAGAGATCACAGCCAGGAAGAGTCCTTCCAAGAGCCATATCTGGCTCTTGAGAAAAGCCTAAACAGAGACTCCTTGGCATTCTCCTATCCCTGGGGCCCCTTTCTCTAGGGCTCAGGTCCTTCTACTGTCAACTGTACTGTTCTCCCCAACACTCACCCATCCTTGCCAAGTTCTCTGTGCCCCACAGTGACATGCACTCATGCCTTATGATCACAACAGCCCTCAATCAGCCGAGCTGAGCTAAGAGTTAGAGGGGGAAAAACTGCTCTAATTCACACTAAGGTGTGAATGACTAACAAAACCTAAACTCTCCCCGAGGTATTTGAGATGTTACAAGAAGAAATTGAGGAACTCAAGCAAGACTCACACTGGTGAAGATGACATTTAACTTGAGACCTAAAGGATGAGAAGGAAGAGCAGGAAGTGGGTGTTCCAGGTAGTGGACGTAACCAGTGCAAATACCCCAAGAGAAAGAAAAAACTTCCTGCTTAAGGAACAGGAAGTAGATCAGAGCCACTGGGGTATTGTGAGTGTTTGTGACCAAGTGACCAGGTGGAACAGGAATTTGTACACCTGGTTCTTTTACAAACTCCCAGCATCCATTATTTGCTTGTGAAGCTCCTCCAGGAACAATACTTTTAAATGATAACAATGCCATTTATTAAGTGCTTCCAACAGGCCGAACACTGTACCAGGTGCTTCCTAAATTAGCAAAACCACTGATCATTCCAACAGCCCTGTAAGATGAGTCACTATTACTCCTCCCTTTAAAGGGAGAAAGTGAAGCCCAGAAACATTTAGTAACTTGTCCGAGGTTGCACAGCACCTGAAGAGTCAGAAGAAGGATTCGAATACGAGTCTGTCTGACATCCAAATCTGTAACTTACTCTGTGCTCTGAGCACAAAATGCAGGCAAGATCAACAGTGTGAAAGTCTGTTTTCATGCAGGGAGGCCAGAAATCTCATATAATTCTAATAATTATTGTTATTGCTTTCTCAAGGGCGGGAACTTCAGATCTTGGTCCTAGGTTCCCTAGGACCTGAGCTCTGTGCCTTCCACACTCTGGCATTCAATCTGGGACATGGACAAAGGCCACGCCTCAGTTTCTTCATCTATAAAATAGGGATGCGGGGTATGTGGAGCTCCTGTGAGGCCTCAGCACATAATGGGTCCTCCACATACCTGGGCTGCCAGTTCACAATCTGTAGTTCCGAGGCAGCTCTTTCATCCACCATCTTATCTGACCCTCACAGAAACCTTAATACCTCTAGGCAGAATGGTATTATTCACTCCCATTTCACAGATGGGGAAAAGAGATCCATCCACGTAACGGCGTTCCCTTCTAGAATACAGGCTGCCCACGGGACAGTGTGGGGACTGTGTCCAGTCCCCAGGGCTAAAACCGACCAGAACATAGTAGGTACTCAGTAAATATGCGTTCTATGAATGAAGAATTAAAATCATCACTTCTTACTCTGATAACTATGCACTTCTCCCTTGTTCCTCCCTTCTAAGAGCTGGTGAATTTGTGCGAGAAACAGCGGGAGACAGAATAAAGAAGGAATTAGGGTTTGCAAATGTCCGCTATGAGTCAGGCAGTGCTTTTTAAATACTTTAAATCACGGCGCCCAGTGCCCTGTCCCATCATCCTCAATGTAGAGATGGGAAAACGGAGGCTTCCTCCAGAAAACCAGACCACAATGACCTGCCAAGATCCCCTCTCTCTCCTGGCTCCAGCCAGACCACTGGGGCACCTGCCAGCAACCCAGCAGCCTTTTTACCTCTGCCTCTCAGCAGGCTGCCAGCAGAAAGAACACCAGGAAACACGCTGATCCTTCCTCAGCCTCTCCAAGGCAGGCGACAAAAGACCGCTTTCAGCTGCCTGGGGACGCCCCCCACCCCGAAACCCCTAGCTTGGGGCAGAGCCCTCACCCGGCCTGAGCAGCCCTGCCCCCTCTCCCTACACACACCCATCAGCAAAGCGTGACTCAGCACTTCTCCTCCGGGGAGCGGGGAGCGCCACTCTTCAGCATATGTCCGCCCAGGTTACACACCCAGCCTCTGCTCCCCTGGGTCAGGACGCCCAGGAGCCCACCCCGCGCTGGCCCAGTGCTCCCTAGGCCTCCGCAGGGCTCGGGCTACGGGCTCCTCGGCCTCATTTACGGCGGAGCCAAGCATCAGCGCGGCGGACAGCACCCTGGAGTCGAGTCACCGCTCCGAGCCCACACGGGTTCCTGACACAGGCTCCCACGCGCACCAGTCCCGTGGCACGCAAGGCCCAGGGCCCCTCCCACCGAGGCACCCATCAGGGGACCTCTTGCTAAAAACCCACAAACACTTCTGCAGCCAGTCCAGCAGCCCCCAGGGAAGATGCAGACGGCCCCTTCACCCGGGAAGGTCTCCAGCACAAGTGTCCCCACCGCTGCATGCTGACACCCCGCGGCTAGCTCTCCCCATCCTCAATGGAGGCTCCACTCCGCGGGCCCCCGGCTGCGGCCCGGGAGCTGTCCCCACCGTTCCCTGGGCAAGGTGGAGCAGAGGGACCCTTGGAAGTTACAGGCTTATAAGAGAGGGCCGCTTACCCTCTAGATCCCACCAGCCTCGGAGTGGCGGTTGGGCTTGGGCTGTAGGGCCAATTTAGGGGATTTCAAATGCAGGGCCTGTTTGGGGTGGCATGTCCCACTTTGGGGGAAAATTCTGACAGTTTAGGGCCAGCTGTTCCTGTCTTAGTTCAACTCGCCAGGAATAAAAGATGAACCCCAAACCAGACACCTTCTCCCACCCACTAAGGGGCCCTGCTTCTCGAGGTACAGGGAGGGGCCGAAGACCGCGAGCCTCTAGGGGAATCTGGCAATGGATTACCCCCACCCCCACCCCCGGGTCCCACTTCGTCTCCAGGGAGTGGGCAGCCTAGAAAATTCTGCGGGCTCTGGACAGGGCAAACCCAGTATTCTAAGCCACTAAATTTCCCCGGTATTTCTTCACCAGATTAGCCGCAGAGGTGGCCTTTTTAAAAATGAGGGCCAGGGCCGATTCAGGATGCCACCAGGCCTGGGGGCGGAAAGCTGCCTGCCGGAGGGCGGCGCGGAGGAGGGCGCTGCGCTCTCGGGCTGCTGGGCAGCGGAGGCCGGCGCCCTCAGGCTCCCTCCCTCCCGGACCCGGGGCGGGGTAGGGTAGGGTAGGGTGGGGGGACACGACACACAGCGCGCGGTCCAAACCTTCGGAGGGCATTCGGTGCGACGGCATCCCCACGCCGCGGCCGGCCGGAGGGGGCCTCAGACAACACGTACGTTACCTTCAGTCACATAGCTGTGGTCCCGCAGGAAGCTGTGGTTAATTTTCCGCGTGTCCGTGTCCTCGCCCATTGAAGGCCGTGCCCGGTGCCCTGGGCATGCCCCGCCGCCGCACACCGTTGCAATCCGCAGAGGTCGCGCCGGGCGCGCGGGCCATGCCGCCGCAGCCTAGCAGGGGCGCGGGCCACCGGGGCCCCGGGGGGCGGGCATCGCGACCGGGGGCAGCCGGGGACGGGCGAGGGCGGCCGGGACGGGCGCCGCGGTCAGGCTTGAGCGCGGCGGGCGGGCGGCGGCCGCGGGTGGGGGCGGACCGGGGCCCGGGAGCGCATCCCGGCCGGCGGTGCGCGCTGCGTCGGTGCGCCCGGCGGCGGAGGCCTGGTGCCGGTGCGCCTGGCTACGGCGGCGGCGGCGGGAGGGGACGCGCGCGGCGCTGCGCCGACCGAGCCGAGGCCGAGCCAGGCTGCTAGGGCTGGGGCCGCCGCCGCCGCCGCCGCCACTCTCGCAGGCCCCTCCCTCGCGCCGCCCGCTCCTCCGCCCCCACGTCCCGCGCAGCCCGCCGCGCGCGCGGGCAGCCCGGCACCCTGCAGGTGCGGCGGCGCCCCGGCAAAGGCTGCGTCTCCGCGCTCCCGGCCTCGCGGGTGGGCACCTTTGGTCCCTGGGTCTGCCAGCGGGGGAGGGAGGAAGGAGATGGCCAGCTTGGGGGGCACACGGTCAGCTGAGCCTTTGAGGGTCACCTTGCGTGCCCAGGTACTCCAGTTGTGTATGGCCCATGGGTGGGGAGATTAGAAAAGGGGAGGACAGGTGGGCAGCCTCACAAGGCCGAGGGCCGCGGCGACCAGAAGAACAGGGAAGGGAGCGGGGCGCGGCTGAAGGCGAATCTGGAGAATGGGAGACTTCACAGCGGCCGAAGACCGGGGGTGGGGAGTAGGGACAAGAGCCCCCGTTCATTGGTAAAAGAGGGTAGGCAGACGCACTTCCAGGAACCTCCTAAGCGCAAAACTGGACCCGTGGGAAGAAGCTAGGGGACGGACTTGGGGGGGGGCGGGCGGCGGGGGGAATCAGCACCCTACAAACAAGGCAAAACTCTGGATGAGATGGCTGGAGGTAGTAGGCCTCCTCCAGGCAGAGCGCCGAGATCTCTTCTCATGCTCACCTCTCTACTTACTGGTGAGATAAAGTGGTGAAACAGTGCTGGGTACGCTCCAAAAACAGGCTGGGAAGTGCGGGTCCCTCCTCCCTCTGCCAGGCAGGAACCTACCCCCTCCCTTCCCTTAGTCATAAGTGTACCCGCCACCCCCTCGCATCCTACACAGTGCTTCACATAGAGCAGGCGCTCAAAACGTATTTGTTCCCTCTTTTGGGGAGCTGCCACCTCCTCCAAGCTGACCCCTTGCCTGCAGGGAGCCCAGCCCCCAGTGGGTGTGTCAGAGGTGTTGGGTATGGATCAACACCCCCGCCCCCAGCACCCTCCCCCGACACACACACCAGCAGGCTTTCCTAGGTGCTCAGCAAAACCAGTTTGGAAAGGGAGAGTAGGAAAGGTTCAGACTGCCTCCAAGGGGTACCAAAGCTGAAGGGGCCCTTGGCCTGAGATTGGGGGGTGGTTCAAGCCACAGGAGGGAGGTGCCACTGGTCTCTCTCACTCCTGCAATTCTGTGATGCTTTCCTCTTCTCAACTGGCTTTCTGGGGACTCCAGGCATCTCCCCAAACTGCAGTGGGGACAGGAGAGTCCAGAAGGGGCTGGGGTAGGAGGATGGGTTTGTGGGAGAGACTGGGGAAGGTGGAAGCCACCTGAGGTTTCTTGCTGGGAGGTGAGAGGGAGTTTCTGAAGCTAGATATGAGCTTTTATTCCATAGAAATGCCCAGAATGAACCTATAAGGAGGTGAAAGTTTCTCCCCCCTCACCCCCCCCACCCCCCGCCCCAGCACCCTGGAGGGCATAAGTGAAAGGGCAGGACCCAGGAAGGGCCTGGGGTTCTGCCAGCGCCACCCCCTGGTTGCTGAGTGAGCCGGGACAGGTCCCGCACCTGTCCCCACCTCAGCTTTCTCACAAGGTCCACCTCATAGCACAGGTGTGCAGATCCAGTTCCAAGGCCAGGTGAACGCAAGGACCCTCAGGATGTGAAAGAGGCTGACATCCAGTTCTCTATCACCCACCAGCCTGATCTGCTCAAGTGTCCCGCACCTAACAACAGAACTCAGCATCCCACTCTCTGTCTGTTCCCCACTCACCTCTCTAGCTCATACAGCAAGTGGCTGCAGCCTCAGATACTGGAAATTGGACAGTTTGGGTTCAAGTCCTAACAGTGAAGGGGCCCCAGGCAAGCACAACCTTGTCAGTTAAATGGACGTGATCACAGGCTGGTGTGCCTAGTTCACGCTTAGCAGGGGCCTGGCCTCATCGGTGCTCTGGAATGTTAGACGTTACCAACATCGTGCTGACCCTCGCCTCTCTGATCTTGGGGAGACCCCCTCACCCCCAGCCTCCCCATCTGGCAGTCCCGCTGAAATACCCACCCTGTCTTCCAGGATGCCCTGGATCACAGTGAAAAGGGCCTTGCCCTGGCCAAACACAAGGATCCACCCCTTTCGTCAACCTGTAAGCCAGGCTGGGGACCCAGGAGTCGGTGGTCTTGAACCTTGAACCCCAAGGCTCAGCTTCAGCCCCTTGCACCCCCATGCAGTCTCCTCTGACTCCCTCAGGGCTCCTCTGGACTGTCTCTTCCATTCTCCTGAAGCACCCCTACGTCAGAGCCAAGGCCCCTCCCGTGCTCGTGCCCGCCTCCACCCCACTCAAACTCATGCCATCCACTGCTTCCTCTCCTGTATCTGCAGGCATCCCTGCCCCTCGGCACATCCTGCCCCTCTGTTCTCCTGACCCCAACCTCTCTCTCTGTACCTCCTCCTCCCTTGTCTTTCATTAACGAAGACTATTTGTTGAGCATCTACTATGTGCAGGCCCATTTCCAGCACAGGGGTAATGAGAACAGAACAGACCAAACTCTCTGCTCCCATGGGGTTGACGTATTAGTGGGGCGAGGTCAACAAGACAATGTAAACGTATAACATGGAGGTCATGATGAGTGAGAAGAGAAAGCAGGGCGCAGGGATGGAGATGGATGGAGGGGTCTATTTTATAAAGGGTGAGTGGAGAGGACCTCTCTGAGAAAGTGAAATTGTGTAACTACCACCTACATCAGGCAAAGAGGCCACTGCCATCCTCATAAGGCCTCCCTCACGACCCACTCTCTCCACCCCAAAGATAATCCCCATCTCGACTTCTAACACTATAATTTTGCTGGTGGGTGTCTTTGTGTAGCGTCATAGAGTGTGAATGTTTTCCTATCTGGTTTCTTCTGCTCAATATTATGTGTCTGAGTTTCACTCATTATTATATACATGCAGCTGTAGTTTATTCATTTTCCACTGTTTTATAGTATTCCATTGTACAGATACACTGCAATGTACCCTCCTTGTGATGGGCACTTGGCTTGTTTTCAGTTGGAGGTTGTGACGAATAAAGGTCTGCCTGGACTTACTTCCGTTGGGCGTATATGCTCATTAGGAAATTGCCAAATGTTGGGATCTGTGTATGTGGAGCTCCAGTGACTGATATCAAAGAATTTACCAAAGAGCTAATGTAAGAGTTCCTGTTGCTCCACAACCTTGTCAAACAAGATATTACTGTTGTTTGTGATTTTAGCTACTCACTACCTCCAGCATTGCACTAGGTATCCTCTCCAGAAACCGAGACTGGCCCTCGTCCTCCTTCCCACTCGGGATGAGCTGGAGTCATCCTCGACCCCTCACCCTTAAGCCTTCACAGCCTGTCCATCTTTCAGTCCTGCTGACCTGCTCTCAGAGCTCTCAAACCCTCCCCCTTCTCATGCCGGCCTCACCACCCCACCAGCATTCAGGGGCTCACCCCTCCCTCATGTGGACTGAAAGCTGACCATTCACTTTCCTGCTTAAAATGTTTCAAGGCTCCCAGTTTCTACACGCTAAAGTCTAAATTCTAAGGTCTTTGTAATGTGGTCCCAAACTGCATCTCTAACCAATTCCCTGTATGCTCGACCTGTTCTGCAATTTTCTGAACAAGGCTGGCCCTTTCAAGACTCTGTGCATTTGCACATGCTTGTCCCCTGCCTAGAATGCCATTCCCACATCCATTTGTCTCCATTTGGAATCAACCTAAATGTCATCATGAACAGTAACTCTAACAGCAGCTCCCATTCATCGAATGGCCACAGGGAGGTCTTCGTGCTGACCTCACACGTCCTGCTTCCCACCTCCTCCTGCGTACTGGATAGATCTGCACTTCCTGTCCCCTCAAAAATTAGGCATAGTCATAAGAAGGTGTAGTGAAATGTAAAGAAAGTGACTGGTGTCTCTTCTGAGTTAGAACTTTAAAAGCCTGAGTGTGGTTTGCCAGATTTTTTTTTTTCCCTCCTGACTTAGGGTCTTGAAAAAGCAAATGTCAAGATAAAACCATGATCTTTATCTTGATGATGGCTTTACCTTTGAATGAATACAAAGAACAGGGACCACATTAAATGTGTAGTGTGAGTGAGAAATAAACATGTGCTGTGCTTGGTCACCGAGATTTGTGGGTTATTTGCTACTGTAACATAACCTCACTTATCCCGACGGCTCCAACCCTGTATGCCAGCTGGTTGTAGTTAAACACTTTACAGGTGCTATCTCATTTTGTCCTCAAAACATGAGGGCTCTGTATCAGCCAGAATGGACTAGGTTGTATTGCAGCAATGCATGACCCTTGGAAATGCAGCGCCTTATAGAATCTATTTCGCACTCATGCCTCATGCCCGTCACAAGTTGGCTGCAGCTCTGATCATCGTCATCCTTACTCTGGGAGCCAGGCTGACCAAGCAGCCCTACATTTGGGCGTTGCTGGGGTCATGATAGAGGTGAACAAGAGATGAGTGTCATGAGCTCACTCTTACAACTTCACTGGCCCAAGTAAGTCACATAACCACGACTCATGGGTTCAAAGGGCAGGGAGGGACACTATAGGTCACATGACCACATGACCTCAAGGGCACATATAAGTACAATCCTCCCCCAAGGAGGGACTACAAATATTTTGCACTATAGCAGAATCTACAACAGTACCCATTTTTTTTTTTTTTTTGCGGTACGCGGGCCTCTCACTGTTGTGGCCTCTCCCATTGCGGAGCACAGGCTCTGGACGCGCAAGGCTCAGCAGCCGTGGCTCACGGGCCCAGCCGCTCCGCGGCACATGGGATCTTCCCAGACCGGGGCACGAACCCGTGTCCCCCGCATCGGCAGGCGGACTCTCAACCACTGCGCCACCAGGGAAGCCCAGTACCCATTTTATAAATGAATAAACAGGCACCAAGTCACTTCCGAAGTCATGCACTAGTAAGTGGCTGAGCTGAGATTTACCCAGGTCTGTGTGAATCCAAATCTTGTACAGTCAGCCCATACTAGCTGGTACTAATGTAACTACCTCTCTGCCACCTTTCCCCTCTGTGACTACCCAGGTCCCACAGGGAGTTCAAGGGGGTCTCTTGGTTCCTTTCGCCACTGGGAACTATCTGGAGAGGTGGCCTGAAGCAGTACCCGGATGGATTTTTCTCCAGTGAAAGGCTAGACAAAAACCCAGCCACCTTGGGACTTCCCTGGTGGTCCAGTGGCTAAGACTCCACGCTCCCGATGCAGGGGGCTCCGGGTTCGATCCCTGGTCAGGGAACTAAGATCCCACATGCTGCAACTAAGAGTTCGCATGCCACAACTAAGACCCAGCACAGCCAAATAAATACATAAAAAAAAAAAAAAAACAAAAAACCCAGCCACCCACCTTAGTCTAGGTCACAGTGCCTCTGGATAGAGAATGTCTAAGAACGCTGAAATGTGCTAAGACCCATCAAAGAGCAATGTTACCAGGGAAGGACCCAGGGTTGTCATCTGGCCACACACTCAAAGTTTAGTGGTGATTTTCCGCCACTGCAAAAGTAACACTCATGATAGAAAATGTGGAAAGAAAGGAAAATAGGAAGAGTGTTGTCCTGAATCCAAACATAATTACCAGAAACCTTTTGGAGTGTCTGATTCTGGGGTCTTTCAAGAGAGAGTTTTGTTTTTACACAAACATGATCATACTTTATTTTTTGTAGTGTATTTATTTTAATGAGATGTAAATAAACAGAGACTAGAGTATATTATTACAATCCCCCACCTTTTGAATATCGATTCAAAGGAATCAGTATTAAGATTCTGACATCTGGGCTTCCCTGGTGGTGCAGTGGTTAAGAATCCACCTGCCAATGCAGGAGACACGGGTTCGAGCCCTGGTCTGGGAAGATTCCACATGCCGCGGAGCACCTAAGCCCGTGCGCCACAACTACTGAGCCTGTACTCTAGAGTCCGCGAGCCACAACTACTGAGTCTGCGCACCACAACTACTGAAGACTGTGTGCCCTAGAGCCCATGCTCTGCAACAAGAGAAGCCACTGCAATGAGAAGTCCGCGCACCACAACAAAGAGTAGCCCCCGCTCGCCACAACTAGAGAAAGCCCGCGCAGAGCAATGAACACCCAATGCATCCAAAAAAAAAAAAAGATTCTGACATCTAATATGTTAGAATCTTTTAATGTAAGAAATAAAATCAGAGATATTGAAGCTCCTTTGCATCCCTTCCTAGTCTTAATCCTCCCATTCTCTTTACAAATTCTGCCCCCAAATTTATGTTTTCTTCTCATCCATGCTCTGTTCTTTAACACATGTACATGCATTATATCATTTTGTGTAATTTTAAAATTTATACAAACATTACCACATTGATTGCACCATATTGCAAATTGCTTTTTCTCTAAGCCTTATTTTTTCAGCTCTACCTAGTTTCTTTATTGATCTCGAATGCTAGGAGAAAACAAACAATGGTGTGCCGGAGCCTGCCCCAAGAACCTTCTTGCAGGAACGGATTGCGTGTTTCTCTTCCAGACTCTGTGTTCAGTGATGTCATGGTGGTAACTAGGAATCAGCCCTGGTGGGAGTTATTTACAGCCCGGAAATCAGCAAATGCTACAGATTCAGGCTTTTTCCCTTAGGTAGTAGGTTGTTAAACATTTATGAGCAGTGACTGCAATTAATTTATTATTTCTCCCATCCTCTCCACCCACTTGGATGCATATTTAGGTTGTTTCCAACCTGTAGGAATTTCAAACAATGATACAGTGACATCATTTTACCTGATTCCTCATAACAAGTATGGACACCTGGAGGCAGGGTTATGGTATATGTATATAGTTAACTTCGTACATGTTGCCACAGCAAGAAACAATTTACACTCCTACAGCAGTGTATCGAATTTTGAGTAGCACTTGAAACTGAGTAAATGCACCTCAAGTTGGTGGGTGAGCTGATAGATGATGGTTGTCTAATTTGCATCTCCTGATGACTAGTGAGGCTGAGAATCTCCATTTCCTCTTCTAAGAATTGTCTGATCTTCCTTTGCTCCTTTGGCTTTTTTCTTACTGATTCCCTGGAGCTTCTTATATAATTTTTTTTTTTTTTTTTTTTTTTTTTTTGCGGCACGCGGGCCTCTCACTGCTGTGGCCTCTCCCGCTGCGGAGCACAGGCTCCGGACACGCAGGCTTAGCGGCCATGGCTCACGGGCCCAGCCGCTCCGTGGCATGTGGGATCTTCCCGGACCGGGGCACGAACCCGTGTCCCCTGCATCGGCAGGCGGACTCTCAACCACTGCACCACCAGGGAAACCCTTCTTATATAATTTTACTACCTATCCTCTGTTTCATCATGTGTGTTTCAAACATTCTCTTCTAATTTGTTGCTTTTCTCTTAAATTTGTTTATGGTATTGTTTTCCTTCAGAAGTTGCTGATTTTGATGTAGTGAAGTTTATCAATATTTTCTTTTAAGTATTTTGCCTTTTGTGTCCTCTTCAATAAAGACTTCTCTACCTGCTGAGTTATGAAGGTGAGCTATAGAATGTCTTTCTTTTATATTTACATTTAGCCCATCTATACATAATGTTCTGTTTGGGGTGAGGTAGGGATCTAATTATACACTTTTTTTCCACACGAAGTACGTAATATCCAAATCATTTATTGACTAATCCATCTTTCTCCCTCTGATTATAATGCCAGCTCTTGTCTATACCAAGTTCCTGTATATGTGTGGGTCTATTTCTGAACTCTCTGTTCTATTCCATTGGTCTTTTTATCTGGCCTATGTGCCTTAGATATTATAGTTTTATCATAAGCCAGTATCAAGTAGATCAAATGGTATAGTCTTTGTTTTTCTCAAAATTGTCTTGACTATTCTTGGACCTTTGCTTTTCTATAGAAATTTTCAGTTTATCAGATCCCATTAAAAAGCCTGTTGTCATTTTCATTGAAACAGCAAAGAATTTATAAATTTAACCAGGGGAAAATGATATTTTTCTAATGCAGAATTGTCCCATCCATGGGCATGGTCTATCTCTATATTTATTCAGATATTCTTTCATGTTCAATTGTGCTGTAATTTTCTTCCCAACAATAATAGCAAACATTTATATGTGCCAATTACTGTTCTAAACGCTTATATTTAACTCAGAGGTACATATTATTGTCTCCCTTTACAAATGGGGAAACTGAGGCAGACAGTGGTCAAGTACTTTACCCAAGCCAATTAGCAGTAGGGCTATAATGTAGAACCAGGCATTCTGAGTTGGAGGCTCTTCTCTGACCCGTGCTGCTATATTGCTTCCATACAGGGCTTGTACATCTGTTCTTAGATTTCATCTTAGGTACCCAATAGATTTTACTGCCTTTGTGAATGGAGTTTGCCTCTCTTATATGTTCTCAATTGTATTCCTGTTCAGGAGAAGTGCTATTAACTTTAGTGTGCTGTCTTGTACCCAGCAGTTATGTTGAACTGTTATATGATTTTAAATAGTTTGAGAGATTACCTTGGATTTTCTATGTAGACAATCATGTCTGCAATTAAAGACAATTTGTGCCTTTTCTTGCCAGTCTTTCCCCATTTTATGTCTGGCTCAGCTGGTTCCAGTATAAGGTAGAGTTGAATAGCAGTGGTGACAGATGGCATCTTTGTCTTTGGTCTAGCAATGCTTTTAAATTTCCACATGAAAAAATGTTTGCTGTTGGGTTTTGATAGGTGCCCTTTCTCACCCTTCCTAGTTTTCTGGGAGAGTTTATCAAGAATTACTGTCAAATTTTGTCTAATGTGGGCTTTTTTTGTTTGGCTAGTTGCTTTGTTTTGCTGTATCTATTGATATGATTATCTGGCTTTTTCCTTTTAATCTATTAATGGAGTGAGTTAAATTAATAGTTTGTCTTTAAACCATTCTTGCATTCCCAGAGTGGATTCAACATAGTAATAAAGTTTTACTGACACGTAGCCATACTCATTCATTTATGCATTTTCTATGGCCACTAATTGCAGAGTTGTATAGTTGCAATGGAGGCCATAATGTCCACAAGCCTAAAATATTTACAATCTGTTTTTTTCAGAAAAGTCTGTTAACTTTTCCTAGAAATTTTATAGGCTTGGGTTTTCCGTTTTGGTCTATGGTTCATTTTGAATTAATTCTTGTGTATGATGCGAGACAAGTTTCATGCTTTTTGAAGTATAGAAGTTCATTTTTACACACACACAATTGTTTTAGCACCAATTGTCTATTTATTCTCCACTGAACTACATTTTTATTTTTGTTCGAAATCAGCTGTATCAGCTGCCATAAATGTGTGGGTCTATTTCTGGGTTCTCTATTCTGTTCCATTGATCTATTTGTTTACCTTGACGTAATACCACCAATACCAA
Source organism: Phocoena sinus (assembly GCF_008692025.1). Taxonomy (NCBI): domain Eukaryota; kingdom Metazoa; phylum Chordata; class Mammalia; order Artiodactyla; family Phocoenidae; genus Phocoena; species Phocoena sinus. The sequence goes on along the minus strand of NC_045767.1, from coordinate 119,279,977 downwards.
TATCAATTACTGAAACTTTATAATAAGTTCTTGAAATTAGATCATATTAGTCCTCCAAATTTGTTCTTTTCTTTCAAAGTTGTTTTGACTGTCTTAGATCCTTTGCATCGCCATATGAATTCTAGAAGCAGTTTGTCAGTTAAAAAAAAAAGCCTACTGAGATTTAATTTGCACTGGGCTGAGTCTATAGACTTGAGGAGCATTGACATGTTAACAATATTGAGTCTTCCAACCGATAGAACACTTTCTCCTTATTTAGGTTTTCTTTAATTTATCTTGTGTTTTATAATTTCCAGTGCATAGGTTTTTCACATCTGTTAGATTTATTTCTCCATACTTCATATTGTAAGTGATATTTTAAAATTTAGACTCTGATTGATCTTATATCCTGCAAACTTGTTAAATGTATTATTAATTCTGGTAGTTTTCTGTAGATCTCATTGGATTTTTACACAGACAATCATGTCATCTGTGAATAAAGACAGTTTTACTTCCTTCTTTCTAATCTGAATGCCTTTTATTTCTCTTTCTTGCCTTATTGCACTGGCTCTAACCTCTAGTACAATGTTGAATAGTCATGGTACAAGTGGCTGTCCTTGCCTTGTCCTCTGTCTTGTGGGGAAGTATTCCATATTTAAGACCATTAAGTCTGTGGGTTTTTCAGACATGTTCTTTATCAAATTAAGGAAGTTCACTTCTATTTGTAGTTTGTTGAGAGATTTTTTTTTTTTTTTAAATCAGGAATAGAGGTTGGGTACTGCCAAATGCTTTTTGTGTGTCTGTTTAGATGATTGTATAGTTTGCATTTTTTATTGTTAATGTGATGAATTACATTGATCAATTTCCAAATGTTAAACCCAGCTGGCACGCCTGGGATAAACCCACTCAGTCATGATGTATTATCATTTTTTCCTGTTGTTGGATTAGATTTGTTAAGAATTTTCGTGTTGTATATATGTCCATGCCTCTCTCTCGCCCTGTCACAGCTCACCCTTCCCCCTATACACTAACAAACGTAAGGTAGATAGCTAGTGGGAAGCAGCCGCATGGCACAGGGATATCGGCTCGGTGCTTTTTGACCGCTTGGAGGGGTGGGATAGCGAGGGTGGGAGGGAGGGAGACGCAAGAGGGAAGAGATATAGGAATATATGTATATGTATAACTGATTCACTTTGTTATAAAGCAGAAACTAACACACCATTGTAAAGCAATTATACCCCAATAAAGATGTTAAAAAAAAAAAGAATTTTTGTGTTGATGTTCATGAGGGATATTGATATTTGTTTGTAGTTTTCTTTTCTCAAAATGTCCTTGTCTGGTTTTGATACCAGGGTAATGCTGCCTCACAGAGTGATTTGGGAACTGTTCCCCCTTTTTCAATCTTCTGGAAGAGATTGTGTAGTATTGGCATTATTTACTCATTAAATATTTCATAGAAGTCATCAGTGACTGGGCCTGGAGTTTTCTTTGTGGAAAGGTTCTAAATTATCACTTCAATTTCTTTTAATACTTATAGGACTACTCAGGATATCTTCTTCTACAGTAAGCTTTGGTAGTTTGTCTCTCAATGAATTTATCCATTCTATCTAAGTCACTGAATTTATTAGCAAAAAGGTGTTCATAATATTCCCTTATTATTCTTTTAATATCTATAGGATCTGTAGTGATGTCACTCTCTTATTCTTGCTACTGGTAATACTGTCTTCTCTCTTGTTGTCCTCATAAATCTGGCAAGAGGTTTATCAATTTTATTGATACAAAAGCTCAAAGAAACAGCTTTTGACCTCATGAATTTTCCCTATTATTTTTGTTCTATATTTTGTTAATTTCTCTTCTGATCCTTATGATTTCCTTTCTTCTTCTTACTTTGGGTTTAAGTTGCTCTTCTTTTACTAGTTTCTTAAGGTGGAGCCTAGGATAATTGGTTTGAGAACATTCTTTTTTTCCAATATAGATGCTTAGTGCTATAAATTTCCCTCTAAGTATTATTTTAGTCACAGATTGTGACACATTGTGCTATATATGCCATAAACCACACACTCTGTTGTCATTATTTTTGTTTCAAGAGCCAATTATATTTTAAAGAGACTAAAATAATAAGGGAAAATATTATATATTTACTTGTGCAGTTACCACGTCTGATGGTAATGCTCTTCATTCCTTTGTGTAGATCCATATTTCATCTAGTATCACTTTCCTTCTGTTTTGAAGGACATCCTTTAACATATTATATTTAGGATCTGCTAGAGGTGAATTCTTTTAGTTTTCATAGGCCTGAGAAGCCTTTATTTTGTTTTTATTCTCTCTTTTTTTTTTTTTTTTTTTGCGGTACACGGGCCTCTCACCGCTGTGGCCTCTCCCGTTGTGGAGCACAGGCTCCGGACGCACAGGCTCAGCGGCCATGGCTCACAGGCCCAACTGCTCCGTGGCATGTGGGATCTTCCCGGACCGGGGCACGAACACGCATCCCCTGCATCGCCAGGCGGACGCCCAATCACTGTGCCACCAGGGAAGCCCTATTTTGTTTTTATTCTTGAAAGACCTTTTTTTTCTGGATATGGACTCTAGGTTGACAGTACATATTTTTTCTTATTCAGTACTTTAGAGATGTTACTCCACTGCCTTCTCACTTGCATTGTTTTCTACAAGAAATCTTCTGTAATCCTTATCTATGTTCCTCTGTATGTAACATGTTCTTCTCCCCCCACCCTCATCCTTTCCAGCTACTTTTAAGATTTTATCTTTATTAGTGATTTTGAGCAATTTACTTATAATATGCCTTAGTGTGGGTTTTCTTCATTTTCGTTGTGCTTGGGTTCATTGACACTCTTGTATTTGTAAGTGTATAGTTTTCATCAAACTTGGAAAGTTTTTGGTCATTATTTCTTCAGATATTTTTCTATTCCTCCCTGTTCACTATTTCAGGGACTCCAATTGCACATATATTAAGCATCTTGAAGTTGTCTCACAGCTCACCAAAGCTCTGTCTCTCTTTTAAATTATTATTTTTGTTTTTTTATGCTCTGTTTCTTTTTGGATAGTTTCTACTGCTGTCTTCAAATTAACTAATCTGTTCTTCTGCAATGTCTACCCTGCTGTTAATCCCATCCGTTGTGTTTTGCATCTTAGACATTGTAGTTTTCATCTGCAATAGCTTGGTTTAGGATTTTTTATATCCTAAACCAAATATCTTTAATATCCAAACCTATATTTATTGTATGTTCCATCTTTCCTCTAACTTTTTGAACATATGGAATAGAGTTATAATAACTGGTTTGGCATCTTTGTCTGCTGATTCTAACATCTGTGTCAATTCTGGATCAGCTTCAACTTACTGACTTTTCTCCTCATTATGGGCTGTATTTTCCTGCTTCTTGGCGTGGCTGGTAATTTTTACATTGTTTTCTGTCTTTTATTTTTTTAATTTTGAAAACAAGTTTTTTGAAATAGAGTTGATTTACAATGTTGTGTTAGTTTTAGGTGTATAGCAAAGTGATTCATATATATATGTGTGTGTGTGTGTATATATATATATAGATAGATATAGATTCTTTTTTAGATTCTTTTCCATTATAGGTAATTTTTACTGAATATCAGACATTGTGACTTTTACCCTGTGGGATGCTGGGTATGTTTGTAGTTCTATAGCTATTCTTGAGCTATGTTCTGGCTTGTTGTTAACTCAGAAACAGTTTGATCCTTTCAAGTCTTACTTTGGTGATTTGCTAAGCACATTTGGACCAGTTCTCAATCTGGGACAAATTATTCTCCAAGGCTTGCCTGAGTAGGCTGCCCAATGCCCTGTGAAGTGTGAATTTTTCCAGCAGGCACTCTTCCCAAATCTGTGTGTGCTCGAAACACTGTTCCCTCTGGTCCTTTTGGGTGGTTCTCTCCCTGACTTTGGGCAATTTCCTCCCACGTATGGGCTGAACAGTTCTGAGCTGAGTGCTCATGCTGGACCTCTCCATACCTCCAGAACTCTCTCTGTAGCTCTCTCCTCTACATTGTTCTGCCCTGGGTACTCTAGCTTCCTTGATTTCCCCAGAATCTCAGCTCAGTCTCCTCAGCTTGAGGATTTTACCAGACTCAGCTTGGACAATGTCTCCCTGACACATGGCCAGGAAACTCTCAAGGCATAAGCTGGAGCAATCATGGGCTCTCCTTGTGTGTTTTCATTTCTCAGTGATCACTATCCTTTACTGCCTGTTGTCCAGTCTCTTGAAAACCACTGTTTCCGATGTTGTGTCTTGTTTTTCAGTTGTTTTGGGTGGGAAGGTAAATCTGGTCCCTGTTATTCTTTCTTGGCTGGAAACCCATCAGGTACATTTTAAGCTTTGAGTCATCCATCCACACTTGGCTCCAGAGAATGGGCAGGTACCTCCCCTTCCTCCCACTTAGCAGTGTTAGGAGCCTCAGCACAGCCCCCTCCAGAGCAACACTCCTCACAACTTCCCATCATCACCCACCACCCTACCCTGTTAGGAAGGGGTGGAACAATCCTTACAACCTGCTCTTAACATTTTTCTTTGAAAACCCGTTTTTTCATCTGGTTCCCCACTTTGGTGTATTATATTTATTTTATCTGGATATCTCAGTGAGAATTAAAGAAGATGATATACATAGAGCCTGGTACCTCACAGGTGCTCAGGGAGTATGGATTGCCCCTCATTTCTCAGATTCTGCCAGCCCACCGCTCAAACAAGTAAGTCAAGCCTTGAGGGGATGGGGTGCTCAGAGCAACACCTCTTTGCAGTACCAGGTAAAGCAAGAGTCCCTCCCCCCATTTAAGCACCTGAATTAATCCCATCCACAGCTTTCAAACTTAATACCAAAGAGAAATGGACGGCATCCCGTTTTACCCCACAGACTGGATTCAAGCAAAATAAATGGGCACAGAACTAATCCCCACACACCAGGCCAGCCCTAGGGAAATTTGGAAAACAGGTAATTAGACACGATGGAGCAGTTTGGCCTAGGAGGGAAATGACCTTGCCTACACATTACTCTCTGGTGATCAATAATTCACAGCACTGCCAGCCAAGCGTGCAGCCTCCGCTCAGCCTCCCCTCTGACCAGACCTTGGGAGAGGGTCCTGAAGGCCCCATGCTCATCCCCATGTCCCACCCAGGCCTGGCGGTATCAGGGAAAAAGACTCCAAGTCTCCTGAGGGCAGGCTCCCAGGAGATCGGTGCAGCAGCCCAGAGCCAGACCCTCATCTGGGGACACAGGTTCATCTTTCAAGGGGAGGCTCCAGGACCCAGCCTGCCACAGTGAGACGGGGTTCTTCTTTCCCACTGGCAGTTCCAAGCCACCCTCTCGTGACACTTCCTCCATGAAGCCTTCATTGATTACTTCAATGCTTGAAGTCATTGCTGAGTCCTTACAGCATTTATTCACCATCCATTAATTTAATTAGAAATTATTGATCACCATTAAGTATCAGGCCTGCAATGGACATTGGAGCAGAGACCAATGATTAATACACATTCCTGACTTCAAGGTCTCAAGTAAACTCGAGGGACAGATTAATGGGGAACCAGACGGACAGATGGACGAGAGCCATCCAGATGATCACAGACCACATTAGCGTTTAAACCTCAAAAATGAGGGTCATACTCCTCGCTTCTCCTGAGCGTAACATTCCTGGACACGGAGCATGAGGGAATCTACACATCTCAGGCCACGAAGAGAAGGTAAGATTGGGGAACCACTCACATGGCATTGTGCAAATGCTCTAAATGCATTATTTCACTCCACCCCCAAAACCTCAATGGGTAGGCACTATTAGTGTCTCCATTTCACAGATGGGAAAGTTGAGGCTTAAAGCAGTTGAGTAATCTCTATCAGATCACTCATGAGCAACAGATGGGAGGTGAAGCCCGGCAGCCTGGCTCTAGCACTGGGTTCCAACCTCTCCCCATGCTAAAAAACGGGCACCACCCCATCTAGAATTGCAGGTTTAGCCCCATCATTTCATACCCCCTGCTCTGCTTTACTTTTTATCTCTTTAGTAATTATCACTAACATAGCATATATTTTAACAACTTATCTTAGTGTTGTTTGTTTCCCCCGCTTCCCCCATTTCAACCTTGGAGAATGTCAGCTCCACAGTTGCAGGGAGTTTTGCTTGTGTGTTCAGTGCTGTGTTCCCACCCACCTACCACGCCCCATCCCCCCCCACCCCACCCCCACCCCCGGTGCCTGGCAGGAAGTAGAAGCTCATGCAGTACTTGTTGGATGGATTAATGAATGGATGATTGGGGAAGGCTGTCAGCAACGCAGATGGCCAGCCCCTCTCCTTCCCTCCCACCACAGTGGCTCCCATAGGGAGTCGTGCAGGCTGCCCCACAAAGTTTTTGCCATGGGCTGATGGTGCTGGGCCGGCTCAGATGTCTTGGTGGGTCAAGCCAGGGGCCATGCTGGGTGGCAGGACCATCCCAAGCATCCCTCAGGGAACCAGAGAGGCAAGTCCAGTGGGGCTGTCAGAACCCAGGGGGCCTTGGAGAGCCAAGGCAGAGGCAACAGATTCATACGGGAGGGCACCTGGGCCTGTCACGGAGCAGGGCTGGAGTTGGGGCATCTGTCACTGTGGCTGGGATCTACCTACTACCTTGCTGCAGAGCCTGAGAACTAGGGTCCTTGAGGGCCCAATGGTGCCAGGGATGATGAGAAGAGTTGGCCAGCACCCTCGGGTTGCAAGTGACAGAAAGGCGGTCCAAACTGGCTTAGCAAAAAGGGGACATGAATCCAAGCCTCAGAAAGCAGACCCAACCTGGGGGACACATGGCTCCTGGGGCGTGAACTTCATCGGACATCATCCGCCTCTCCTCTCTGTTTCTCCCAGGGGCTGGCCTCGTTCTCCGCCTGCTACAGGCGGACTTCTCTGGGTGCGGGGAGACCACGGCTAGCAGCAGCTCACATCTCACAGCATCTCTGCTGGAGCAGGAAAGCCGTCCCTGCTCTCTGCACTCACAGACCCCAGCCTGGACACCTGCCCACTCCTGGACTAGTCCCTGAGGCCAGGGAGGTCCCATCTTTGGCCTGCCCAGGGTCATGGTGCTGAAGAATGAGACTGGTGCTGGGAAAGACGCCACGACAGCCTCCGCCGTCCTCTGGTTCTAGCCACAGCTGCGGTGGACCATTGGCCAGGCTCCGACTGGCCCGGCTGCCAGGTCCCCTCTAGCACTCTGGCGTCATGCTGCGTTCTGCCCCCAGGCCTCACCAACACCCCTGGGTCCTGAGCCCATGCAACCTGGAGTGCGGGGAGTCAGTGCCACCTGGGCACCCCTGACTTATTTTGAAGAAGAATCCCTGGAGAATTGCTGCTGCCCCTCTCCTTCAGGGATCAGTTCCAGAACCTTCCTTCCACGTCTCAGTGGACCGGAACCCCCTTTCCCCACAGCAGGGAGCAAGCGATGAGCCCTGGGATCCCCTCCCAGGTAGACTGCCTGCACCCACATGCTTTCCAGGCTCTGATTGCCAGGACCTCACACTCAGCCACATCACCGAGAGGGCCCAGGGCATTTGGGAGACTCTGAAACGTGGACACAAGGAGCAAGACGCCCCCCTGCAGCAGGGAGGTCTGTGTGCAGGGCACGGGCCTCGGGTCTGGGACTGGATTTCGGGGTCGGGATTCTGACCTGCGACCAGCATGAGAGGAGCACCGAGCGGTCGCTGAGGCTGGGGCGCTGCATGAGCCGCTCCCGCCCAGGGAGCCAGAGGGATGGCCACTCCCAGAACTGGAGGCTCTCACAGCTGTCCTCTCTGCCGTATGATGAGCACCTACTGCGTGCCAGGCATGGCGCTAGGTGCTTTGCTGGCAATAGACCAGGTGGGTGTCACGGGAGCCTCTTTGCAGTTGAGGAAGTGGAGCGTCCACGCAGCCGTGAGTTCCCCGGGCGGATTCAGGCTCTCCCTAGCCTCCTTCTCTGCCTCTGGTCCTTGTGCAAATATCCCCTTCTCAGATAGGCCTTCCTGGATGTGACGCCGTTGCAAATGGCAGCTCTGTCACTCTCCGATTCCTTCCCTGCTCCATTTTTCTCACAGCACTTAGCATTATGTGATAATTTAGAAGAACATAGTTGACAAAATATCATTTCCTTGTTTGTTTATTCACTCTCCATCTGTGTCTCTAGAATATACACTTCATGAGCACAGGGCTCCACAGCTAAAACAGTACTAGGCCATAGTAAGTGTGCAATAGTTTCTCTACAAAAGTAGAGTTCATTCTTCTCCTACTTCCCCACAGTCACCAGCGTCCAGGTGCCAAGTCCTACACATTTGCTGCAATCCCCCGTCCAAGCAGAGACCGAAGGGGGCTCTGAGTCAGAGAGGATGCAGCCAGAGGAACTGGAGCTGGGCTGAGACCCCAGAAGGCACATCCTAGCTTCTTGGAGGCCGTGCTGTCCCGCCCTTCAGCCCAGCTGCCTCCAGGCCCCTGGGAAGTCCCTGTATTGGTGATAGAGGTGGGATAGAGAGACAAGGGGGGCCTGCAGGGGTCTGTACAGGGTTAGGGCTCCAGGGGCAGCTACCAGTGTACACAGTGAAGATGCATGTACATATGTAAGTATGTATGTATGTACGTATGTATGTATGTGTGTATGTATGTACGTATGTATGTATGTACATATGTATATGTATGATGGGACAGAGCCCAGTTCTCCAGGACTGGGACCAGCACCTGCCATCTGAAAGATGGAATCCTGGAGCCACAGGACACACATGGGCCTGCAAAGAGCGTGTGAGTGTGGGAGAGACACAAACTGCAGTGTACCGCCCTCTGCCCCATACATCACTCGTCTCTCTCCCTCTCTCTCACAGGCTGCTCTGCACATGTCCATCCACCCCCTCTACCTGCTCCCTCTCTCCCTCTCCCCTTCCCTCCCATTCATTTGTTCAATAACCACTTGCTGAGTGAGCTCTGGGGACCAGGTGTAAATCAGCCTGGGGACAGGCCCTGAAGGGCCCATGGTCCAGAAGAGGGATCCTAAGCCCTAATATAAGTGTGTGTGTCGGGGGGAGGTCCTGGGGCTGCAGGGACACCAAACACAAGGAGTACAGATGGGCTCAGCAAAAGCTTCAGAGGGAGCGAACATTGGAGCTGGGGCTTGAAGAATAAGTAGGAGTTTGTAGGAGGAAAATGCAGGTAAGGAGCCAGCAGGTAAAGGCCCAAATTCAGTCTCCGTCACTCAGCAGCTTGGACCTCCTGCTGGCCCTTCCCCAGGGCCCTCAGCCTGCTTGTCCATGAACTAGGTAAGTGAGTCTCACCCCTCTCAGATGCACAAACCCCCAGCACAGGACCTGGCACAGAATGGTCCAGTGAACTGCAGTTTCCCCTCCCCACCAAGTGCCCCCCTCTTCCTGCCACGATGTCCTCCCAGTGGCCTGAGGACCCCACATGATCTGCTTCCCTCTCCCCACTCCTCCCACCTCACTCCACTCTAGACACACTGGTCTCCCTGCTGTTTCTCCAACCTGCCTCAGGGCCTTTGCACCTGCTGGATTATCCCTCCACCTGTATTGTTCTTCCTTTATCTCCAAGGCTTAGTCTCTCACTTCCTTTAAGACTTTGCTCAAATATTTCCTCAGTGAGGCCAACCAGGGTTCTCCTATTTATGACTGCAACCCCCACACAAAAGACACTCACCCCTACTCCTGGACCCCTTTACTTGGCTTCGCTTTTTTTACTTTGTAGCATAAAATACACTTTGCTTGTTAAGTGTGACTATTATTTAGTATCTGTTCCCCCCAACCCCTCCTCCGAATGTCAGCTCCACCAGGTGGGGACTTCTGTCTCGCTCACCCTGGAACCCCAACAGGGTACACAGAAGTATCAGTGAGTGCTCAGAAGGTGAACAGAGCTGTTGAGAGGCTGGAGCCCTCTGTAAGCTAAGTGAGGACAATGACTCCTGCCCATCAAGATGACACACTTCACACTAGTTTTGCACACTAGCGGTGCTGTGTTAGAAATCGGACACGTACTAAATCAATTTACTGCAAACTAAAAGATAAATTCACGCTGGCGTCTTTCTGAAGGAGAAGCCATGTCAGCAGCTGGCTCTCCACCCTCGCAGCTGAACGCACCCGGGAAGGACTGCAGACATGGAGGGTTGGCTACCCTTGGCTTTGCTCTAATTGCTGCTAACCGTTCCTGTCCTCTGGGCTGCATTTACACTCCCCCCCAGCCCCCAGCCCGATTAATGGTTTTTTCTTTGGTCAGGAGCCGCAGCTTTAAAATCACACCCGCCTCAGTGTACTCTGTTACCTAGCAACAGCCATAAATCAACAGAACATGCTGGAATGTTCAAGCCAAGCTCCCCGGCTGTTAGACGCTTCGGCTGTTTTTAAAGCCAAACATGTTCATTTGCCCCCATGTCTCTTCTGCACCCACCTTTCCACCACTGGCTTCACAGAGCGCCCGGGTTTGTATATTTTTAAACTATCTTATGCCCAGTCTGATTTTGCAGCAGGAATCTTTTGTGCTTTCTCCGAACTCTGGTCATTGCCCAGGAATGGGACCAGGCCTGTCTGTCCAGCCTGCATGCTTGCACTTCAGCCCTGCAGCCAGGGGACCTGGATCAACCCTGCAGAGTGTCTGGACACAGGGGATCTCGGTCCTTATTGCAGGTCCCCAAATAGCCTGTCCACATGGTACCCTGAGTGGGTTGGTATGGATGTGAAGTCCCTCCCCTGGGTACCCTCACAATGACGTCTGTCCTGCATTCACTCATTCGTTTGTTCAATCATTCAGTCATTCAACAAACAGTTACAGAACACCTCCTTCATGCTAGGCCTCTATAGGCAGAGAGGAATAAGGCCTGGTCCCTGCCTTCAAAGATCTCTCATTCCACTGGGGAGGAGCTGACCGGAACACAGCAATGCAGAAGCGACACAATCTCCCAGGCTGAGGCCATACTCAGTGCAGACACTCAGGCTACAAGAGGCAACAAGACAAACCCTATACCAAACTCTAGATGCTTGCACCACAGAGTGGCAAGCCGCACCATGCACAGAAGTTCACGGTGCACAGGGCGGGTTGGAGAAGGGCCACATGGCTGGGCAGGCCAGACCAGCCTTCACGGAGTGGGGGCTGTCTGCCCTGAAGCTGAAGGAGTGGGAAGGCATCAGCTGGGCTCTAGGCATGGGAAAGAGGGGAGCACGGTGCACCTGGCCCCTCCCTAGCTGCCTGCCATCCAGTGTGGCTGGAGAATCAGGGGCTGACCCCGCAGTGCCGACTCCAGCAGAAGAGCTATGCTGAGCTGCTGCCACCAGGGTTTGAAGCCAGTGGGAGACAGGAGCAGAAAGTTTTGATCCGGAGGCCTCTCTCTAGCTGCTGGGAGCAGAGGCTGCCGTGGGGGTGAGGACGGAGGCAGGTTGCTGACCGGGATGTTGCAATTGCAGGGCCTGGGGTACTGGTGGCCTGGCTTGGTGACTCACTGCAGGCAAGAGGAGGGGAGACACTGAAAGTCCCAGAAGCTGGACTGGTCTGGTGCAGGGACAGAGGGGCTGTGGGGGAGGAAGGGAGAACCCTGTGCCTGTGCAACCAGGGAAGCTGGGCACGAGGGAGCAAGTGCGGGAAGAGGCATAGAAGAGCCTGGCCCCGCCCACAAGCTCCCCACCGGCCGAGGGCCCTATCTCCAGCTGCCAGCCCGCCTGCCGAGTGGCCTCCACAACCAGGACGAGAGTCCTCTAGCCGAGGCCATGGTGTTGCTGAGCCAGCCAGCAGCTCTTTGGGTCCAGGTGGGAGAGCCTGGACCAGGCTACGGAGGGGCCGCCACACAGCCTGCCCCTCTGCCACTGGCACGGCCGCCTCACCAGAGCCCACCCTAGTGACAGCAGGTCGGTGTCAGCGAAGTGAAGGCCACACCAACCAGCGAGGAGGCTGGGCTCCGGGACATGGTGGCAGGGGCAGCCAAGGCAGTTGATGGGCTGGACATGAGGTCCACTAACTGAGACCCAAGAGAAGGGACAGTGCCGGGCGTGGTGCTGGCACGTGGTGGAGGCCTAGGGCCTGGTGCAGAGAGATGACTGATCCCATGTGGGCTGAGTGACATTTCTGTCTGCCCCCCACGTCCTCCCAGTGAGGGGACAGGCTTGAGGTCCCATCTGGGCTCATCCCAGGCTCTAGCAGTGATTCAGAAGGAAAGCAATGGTGGGGGGAGGGGAGAGGGGTGAGGACACTTCCTCTGCCTGGAAAATAAAGATAGAGGTCCCCGAGCCTTTCTCCTCAGGCTGCGGAGAACATCAGCTCCAAGAGAAGGGATCAAAGGCTTTGGAACAGCACCGCTGTCCAGGAGGGAGGAAGGCTCTAGGCTAGTTTTCCCAGCTCTCTCCTGATGGGTGTGTGAAAATGAAGCAAGTCAGGGCTAGTGGGAGGCAAGGCGGGAGGGAGCAGAAAGTAGCAAGAACAACTCAGTGCAGGAGGGTTATACCAAAAGAATAACTACCTGGTTCGTCTTGCAAGATGGTTCCAGAGGCTTGCAGGCAATGAGGCTTGATTTGAGCCTATGATCCAGCAGGAGTTACTCAGAGGAAAGAGGGAGAGGGGCGCCCCAGAGAAGTGAAACAGCACCAGTGCAAAGGCAGTATGACAAACAGTTGAGTGTGTTCACTAATGCAGGAATAGAGTAGCTAGTTACTTATCTTTAGAAGAGGAATGGATTTAGGAGGAGGGGCACTTGCACGATCAGATAACAAGACATTATAAAGCTTATTATAAACCTTAAGGCAGTGTGATATTGGTGCAAGGGTAGACAATTAGGAACAGAATAGAATCCAGACAACACATGTAAGGAGACTAGATGTAATGTGGAGAGGATGTTATAAATCAGTGGGAAAGAGTAGGCCACTCACTAATGGTGCTGGAAGATTTGTTCTCCCTTTGGAAAAAAATAATTTAGATCCCTACCTCAAACCCTACAGAAAAATCAATTCTAAGCAAATTAAAGATTTAAATGTGAAAAACATTTTGCACTTGAAACTTTCATTTGATATTATAAAAGAGTATCCTTATGACCCTGGGGTAGGATGGAATTTCTTAAGTCAAAAGAGGAAGACATTCTACTACACTAAATCGAGAACTTAAGACACCATAAACAAAGACAAGACACATGCAGGGAGAATGCATCTGCCACATATGCGATGAATACGTGATTAATACAGAAAATGTACAAAGAACTTGTAAATGTCAACAAGAAGTGAAAGAAGGTGATAAAAATGATTGCCCAAACCAGGAAATTGTATCTCCTACAGGAGACCATGAGAAGTGCCTGGAAACATATGAAAAGATCTCCAGGGAAAATTAAATTAAATTCATAGGCAAGACCATTAACATCCACCAGACTGGCAAAATCTAGAAGGTCTGTGAATATGGAGAGTTGGTGAGGTCTTCCGTTGCTGGGTATAGTCAACTGGCACAATGGATTCAGAACACTGTCAGTGTTCCATGAATAAAGCTGATGACGTGACACCCCAAACCCAGCAATCTCTCTCTAGTCAACACTCTAGAGAAACTCTTACAGCCCATATCCTGGGAGATACGTACAGTAATGGCCACAGGGCATCATCTTAAGAACAAAGCATGGGCAACAACCCAAATGTCCACTCACAAGAGGATGGATAAAGTCTGGCACATTCATATAAGGGAATGGTGCACAGCAGTAAAAGTGAAACGCAGAATGCTACATGTATCAACACATAACCTTGAGTGGAAAAGGCAACTCCTTGAAGGACACACACAGAATGTTCTGTTTACATAAGTTCAAAAACCAGGCTCAGCTAAGCACTAGATGGTTTAGGGCTTCAGCTTTGTGATGAAACTGTAAAGAAACAAGGTGATGATAGAGATACCATTCAAGAGAGTGGCTACTTTTGTGGAGGGGGAGGGGGAGGGTTTGGGCAGGAAGGAGCACATAGAATAGTATGTTCTAGGTTCAGGGTAGGGTTCACAGCTGTTTTAATTTAATTTTATTATTATTATTTTTTAAAAATTTATTTTATTTATTTATTTTTGGCTGTGTTGGGTGTTCGTTGCTGCACGCAGGCTTTCTGTAGTTGTGGTGGGCGGGGGCTACTCTTCATTGTGGTGCGTGGGCTTCTCATTGCGGTGGCTTCTCTTGTTGTGGAGCACGGGCTCTAGGCACACGGTCTTCACCAGTTGCGGCACGTGGCTCGGTAGTTGCGGTGCACGTGCTTAGTTGCTCCACAGCATGTGGGATCTTCCCAGACCAGGGCTCGAACCTGTGTCCCCTGCACTGGCAGGTGGATTCCCAACCACTGTGCCACCAGGGAAACCCCACAGCTGTTTTTACTTATTGTTCTGCTCCATGATCTACACAGCATTATGGTATATCTATTTGTATGTATCAAATAATCCTTAATTTTAAAATATATAAAAATAGAAACTAAAAGTGCCAAGGATTTAAAACAGAAGTGAGGTGGGAATGATTCACTGGGTTTGCTGTGGGATATTCATGAGGGACAGCAGTTTGCCAAGGGGGCTGTGAGAGGTGACACCCTCAGTGTTCGTTCCAAGGCGTAGGAGCAGATGACTGTACAGAGCCTGGGAAACCAGGGCAGCAGAAGCCACCCAAGCAGATGTCTCATTCTCTTGTTCAAGAGACACCTGTGGAGCCCAAGATGCTCCCAGGCTGTGCGAGGGCCAGTGGGGGGGACACAGGGTGACTCCAACAGCTACCAACAAGGGAAAGGTCTCTTCCCTGAGCCTTGGTTACTTTTGTCATCTTTCCCCATCCTGGGAGGGACCTCATTATCTATCTTCATGAGGCTGGTATTGCAGCGGGTGCCCCTAAACCTAAACCAGAAATCAAGAGGGATTTGGTCTGGAAAGGAGATGGCTAGGGACCATCTCTGTCCTTTCTGATCTGAAGGGCTGCCTGAGCAGTGGGATGAGCAGAGTTGGGTGTGGTGGATTTCTGGGGAGAGGACAAATGGGACAGAGGGCTTCTTTCCGTGTCAGAATGACGCTCCTGCCTTCAGAGCTTCTCAGCACTGGAACCAGTGAGCCCTGGAGCTTCCCCTGTCACATGGGCACAGGGTCCTCCCTTCCTTCCTCCCCAGCCCCTTGGCCCCTTGGCCCCTACACCCGTCCAGTCCCTCTTCTGGGTCTCCCAGGGTTTCCCCTCTCCTCCCTGCAGGAGAAGGCGGCTTCACAGGGCAGATACCAAAAGGCTCTGACAAGCTTAGAAGAACTAAACTGAGATTTTAGCTGCTCCGTTCTGCAAGGGACACATTTACTGTTTGAATTCAGAAGTTAACTATCTATAAAACAAAAAAAGGCAACACTCTTAGGTGTAACATAATAGAATCCAGAGTGTCTACAACATTTTGCTCACAAAGTTCAGGGTACAAACCAAAATCACTTGACATAAGAAGAAACATAGGAATCAACTGGGACTGACCCCAAATGTTGGAATTTGCAGCTGATAATTTTAAAAGAGCTGTTATCACTGTGCTCGAGGATGTAAAGGAAAATAAGTTCGTAGTGAATTAAAAGATAATCTCAGCAGAAAAATAGAAACTACTAAATGAACTAAATGGGAAATCTAGAGCTGAAAAATATTGCACCTGGAATAAAAAATTCACTAGATATACTAAAAAGCAGTACAAATCCGAGAAGAAAAACTCAGTGAACTTGAAGAGAGATCAAAAGAATTTACCCAATCTGAAGAATAGAGGAGGAAATTTAAAGTAATAACAACCAAAGTCTCAAGAACAGGACAATTGACTGGACAGGGGAGCCAGAGATCTTTTTGAGGTGATGGGGTGTCCAATAGCTGATTTGGGTAAAGGTTACACATTTGTCAAAACTCATCAAATTGTACTCTCAGGATACACTTTACTGCATGAAATTATACCTTAATAAAATTTTTTTTATTTCAAATGTTGACATGGATCTCTGTGTTATGACTTTGGCATTTAGGCAGAAGACAAGCCGCTGACACAAACCCCACCTGTAACACAGCTCCACCAATGTCCACACCAGATCCTGTTCCCATGAACTCAGAGCACAAGGCAGCTACTGAGGCAACCAGCACACAGGACTGGTTGAGGCCTTTGAGAAGTGACCTTTGAGGAGATGATTGAGGAGAAGGGATCAGTTGAGAAAGATCTGAGGAAAGAATTTTCAGACATGGAGACAGAAAAGGGAAGATCTTGGGTAAGTGTTCCAGTCAGCTGCTGCTGCATTACAAACTCTTCCTTAAACAGCAGCGTCTTTTCACCTTCCCTGGTTCTTAGACTGACTAGGCTTAGCCGAGCTGTTCCTCTTGACTTTCCTCATGAGGTTGCAGAGGGCTGGCTACCTTGCTGGACTCTCCCTTGGAAAGAGAGCAGCCCAGTCTGCCTCCAGCTGTTCTAACCATCCTGGCTGGGGCATCTTGAAACCCAGTCAGCATCCACATGACTGCTGGAGGTCACTGAGCAGGTTGACCAGCAGAAGAACCGCCCAGCTGAGACCTGCCCAGATTACAGATCATGAGCAAATAAATGGTTGTTGTTTTCAACCTCTAGATTCTGGGGTGGTTTGTTAAACAGTGACATCTAACTGATACACTAAGTAAGGCCCATCTATCCACTCCCCATGTCCTATCCTAAACTGGTCCTGTTCAAGATCAGCCCTCATTCTCTGGGCAAATCACTTTCCTTGCTTAGAGCACAGTTTCCTCATCTATCATAAGGTAGGGTTGATCATAGTTGCTGAAGTACATTTCAGCTCTGGAAATTCGATAACACTGAAAGACCTGACTCAAAGTTAGAGTGAACATCAGGGTGTGAAAACAACGACAATGTAGTGTTCAATTCTTAAGAAGGATAATCCAACCATTGTTTTAACCACAGTGTTGAAAACATCTCAAACTTTTCAGACAGGAAGCTAGGTGAAACTGGGTTTCCTGTGGTTGAGAAAGGACAATTACAAAGTTACAACACTCTAACTTTGAAAACAAAAGACTCAAACAGGAGACCTTCTTGAGAGATGGTGACTTAGTCTGCATCTCTTTTTTTCCCATAACAATCCAAAGACAGGGCTAGAGCAGTGTGTCAAGGATTTGTGAGCTGAAACACAAGAGATATTCAAGAGGGAAAGTTGAAATGGGAAATTTAGAAATCAATAAGTGCAATGAAAAAAAACCAATTCAGACTGTGGCATAAAGTAAATGGGAGATAAACCTTTACACTAGAGGAAATGGCACGTTCAATAAATCTACCCAGAAATCCAACCACACAAATTCCAATTGCATTCAAGGGACCCACCTACCTCTGATCTGATGAAGCCACCCCTGCCAGGAGCTCACAGCCATCAGGTGTGAACAAGGCTACCCTGGACTCACTTTTCCACCTGCCCTTGAATCTGTCTCTGCTCCCTTCTATCTGTGTGAGCTGAGCTCTCCATACCTCAGTTCCTCCTTTGGTTTCCACAGTGCCAACAGCAGTACCTTCCTTCTCTTTTCTTCTATTCCAACAACACACCTGAACGGTGTCTGGCCTTGGGTAAGTGTTCGCTGTCATCAGGGTCTTTAGCCTTCTTTCTTGCACCCCCTGTGTCTAACTGATCAGTTCTTGTTGACTCCGTTTCCCCAATGGATCTCAAATGCTTCTATTCCCCCACTTCCATGGTCATCACCACAGTCTGGACAACTACCGTCTCTTGCCTGGATGACCACAGGCTCCTTCAGACTGGTCTCCCCATCTTTAATCCTGCTTCCCTTCAATTCTGTCTCTACACAGCAGCATGAATGGCCTTTTAACACATAAGAAAGACCATGCCATTGACCTACTCAAAACCCTTCCCACTGCACACAGAATAAACCCAAACTCCAACCCTTACCCACATGGCCTGGCCTTGCCCCTCATCCCAACCTTACTCCCAACTCTCTCCCCTGCTCAGGACCCTGGAGGCTCACTAGCCTCTTTCTCTTCCAAACATGGCTGGATTGTGGCTGGTGTGGGTTTTTGCACCTGCTGTTCCCTCTCCCTGGAATTCCGCCAACAGATCAACCCCTTCTTGTATTTTCAACCTCAATTCAAATGTCACCTACACAGGTATTCCCTGACCAGCCAGTCTCAAGTAGCCCTGCCTCGTCACCTTTGTCGCATCACCCTGCTTTAATTGAATCACAGCACTTGTATCTCTCTGAAATTGTCTTTCTTCATTTATTTGTTTACTTCTTCATTGTCTGTGTCTTTGCCTCACTCAGATGTACACACCCATGCTTGCTTGAAGGCGTGCGCATACACATACATGCACACACACACATACACATGCACTGTGGAATGTAAACCTCCTGCCTCTGTCTTCTTAGTTCTGTACCTCTCAGCCCCTGGATCGGTGCCTGATACTAGGAGACCCTCTCAGAAAGTATTTGCTGAATGAATGAATGAGACTGAGCATCTGATTTGATTTTCAGCTCTTTCACTCACTAGCTGGGTATTTGAGAAAATCCCTGAGTTTATCCTAATATTAGTTTCCTCTTCTATTAAAAATTGAGATAATTGTGTCTGTTTTATGGGGGGGGGGGGTGAGGTCTACCTGAAAAAACATGTTAAATACTGAGGCAAGTGCCTGACATGGAGTAAAGTGCCCAATATTAGTTGTTCTGGTGGTGATGGTAATAGTGATAATGGTGGCGGTGACAGTGGTAATGGTGGTGGTGATAATGATAGTGATAATGGTAATGATGGTGGTGGTGCTGATGGTGATGGTGATGACTGATGAAGAAAACGTTCAGGATGAAGCGTCACCTGGGCCCAGCATTCCGTACGATGATGGAATGTATATAAAAGTGCCCAGCATGGTGCTTGACGAAGGGTAAGTGCTTAAGAACTATAGATTTCAGTTCCATTCCATTCAGTTCAAAACAAATGTATCATCTTATGATAAAATTCAGTGAAATCAGATCCAATATAACCATGCTTATAAAATTCTGATTTAACAGCATTAGCTGGTCGTATCAGGATTATGGAAAGGACTTCACTGCACTTTATTGCATCTTGGGGAATTTTTAAAATAATATAATTAAATTTGCTCTCAATGTGAGGGTTTTAAAAAGACTTGCTGCAGCTAATATAATTTGATTACATCTTAGGGCTTGAAAAATCTTCCAAAGGAGAACACCTGATTCAGTCACTCACCCACGAACTCATTCATTCATTCACAAACATTTAATAAACTTCCACTCAAAAATATGCTCAATTTCGAGGACCTCAGATATTAATGAATTGATTGTGTTACTGGAGGTCTTGTTTTTCAATTCAGTGGGACGAACAGGCACTGGATTGGGATGGGGTCTGTCCGAAGGTTTTTTGCCTTTCAGGAGCTGTGGAGCAGCCGGAAGAGCGGGGGCTGTGTCAGCCCAGAGGAGCCCTCCCCGGCTGGGAAGGAGGGGGAGGGGTGAGCAAATGAATGCCTTCCTAGGAAATGGGATGCTCCACAGGAACTTGGAGGGAGGGGCTTTGGTAACCAGGCTGCGCAGACTGATGCCTGTTTGTGCGGCTCTGAGCCACTAGGTGGCGGGCTGGAGTGAGGCAGGTGACCATGAGGGGACAGGTGCATTGTGTGACAAGCCTGGGCTAGTTCATGAAGGGCATCCCAACCGAGCCAAGGAGCTTCAGCTTTCTTCTCTGGGTGATGCAGACTCAGGGAAAGGTTGCACCCAGGAGAAGCCCCTGGCGGGTTGGGAAGGGTGCACCTAGAGGCGGGAGGCTGGGGAAGGGTCCCTGCAAGCCCCCATCTCCTCCCCGCTTGCTCGGTTTTGTGCATCGGGGAGCACCCGCCCTGCAGACACCACCTATTCTCTCCCCGAATGAATCACCTACAGTTCAAAATAGGCAAATATTTTGCAAATCTCTGGTGAAAATAAATTAAATCAACACTAATTTTGAGGCATTCTAAAAGTGTTCAAGTGGGGTGTATAAATCGGGCCTCTTATATTTAGGAAGCTGAAGAATACAAAAGCAGAGCCATGTTAATGAGCAGTGAATTCACTTAATGTAGGGAAAGAATAACTTACCTCCCTTTCACATTTTTTTCTTTTTAGAAAGTACAAAACCTGGTATAATTGAGTTATTCTTTCCCCATGTATCTAAATTGCAGGTGAAAATATGGTGCAATTAATCTTTTCAATTTTGTGAGCCTATGATATTAACAGAAATTTAATTTCATCTATTGAATGAACCACCCCACTGGGGGTTTGTTATTGTATTCATTTCAATTCAAGAAACGTTTGTAGAAGATCAGGTAGAATCAGGTACTCTCCAGGTGTTTGCACATCTGTCCCACTTAGTCCTCACATCTCTCAAGGCAGTGCCATTGTGGCCACTTTTCTGGAAGAGGCGGCTTGAGGTGTTGCCCGGTGGGCCCAAGTTCTTAGCGCTGGTAAGTGACAGAGCCGAGCATTTAATCCACTACTGGCTGACTCCAGAGCCCTTGATTTTTCTAGAACTGCACCTCCTTGCCCTGCATACACAGAGATGTAATGCACAGAGGGGAGAATGTTCATGTCCTCTGAACTATTAAATCGAGGAAGTTCAGATACCTGAGTTCTGGAATATGCTGGAAGAACGTGGGGTAGAAGTTAGAAGAGGAGGAGCACAGTCGGCCTGTGGCGAAGCTTGGGGTATATATTCATTTCCTGGGGCTGCTATAACAAAGTACAACAAACGGGGTGGCTTAAAACAAGAGGAATATGTCCTCTCTTAGTTCTAGAGGCCAGAAGTGTGAACTCATGGTGCTCGCAGGGCTACACTCTCTCTGGAGGCCCAGGGAAGTTCTCTTCCAGGCCTCCCTCTAGCTCTGGTGCTGGTTAGCAATCCTTGGCATTCCTTGGTTCCTAAATGTATCACTATAATCTCTGCTTCCTTCATCACATGGCATTTTCCTTGTGTATCTCTGTGCCTCTTCTTCTTTTTTTTTTTAAAAATTCATTTAATTAATTAATTTATTTGGGCTGTATTGGGTCTTTGTTGCTGCACGCTGGCTTTCTCTAGTTGCAGTGAGCAGGGGCTATTCTCCTGTTGCAGAGCACAGGCTCTAGGCGCCCGGGCTTCAGGGGTTGTGGCTCACAGGTTCTAGAGTGCAGGCTCAGTAGTTGTGGTGCATGGGCTTAGTTGCTCTGCGGCATGTGGGATCTTCCTGGACCAGGGCTCAAACCCATGTCCCCTGCATTGGCCGGTGGTTTCTTAACCACTGCGCCACCAGGGAAGCCCTCTGTGCCTCTTCTTATAAGGACACCCATCATGTCACATTAAGGCCCACCCTAATCTAACATGACCTTTTCTTAATTTGCTTGCCTTGGTAAAGACCCTATTTCCAAACTAGGTCATATTCACAGATACCAGGGGTTAGGACCTTCACATATCTTTTGGGGGGGACAGAATTCAACCTACAACAGGATGCTAATAGAGATGAGGGCCGGTCAGGGAAGGCCTCTTGGAGGAAGTGACAATTTTAAAGATAGAATCAAATCTGCCCTTATTCAGTGTATCTCAACCAGCAAACCAGAGGCTCTGGCAGCCTGAGGTGGGAAAGGAAATCCTTCTCTTGTTTGAAAACCAAGGACTGTCATAGAATCCCAGAACCTTCTCAGCAGAGCTGGGGAAAAGCAGTGAACACATATGGGGTAGTCAGCATGTATTGAGCACCTACTGTATACCATGCCACCAGCAGGGAGGCAGTATTGCAGTGCTGACCAGCCAGGGCTCTGGACTTAGAGCAGCTTACAAGACCCTAGCAAGTGGCTTGTCACTCTGTGTCTTGGTTTTCTCCTGCATAAAATGAGAACAGCAGTAGTACGCTCCTCAAAGCATTGTCCTGTGCATCGATGAATGAGTACCCTATAGTGCTCACAGGAGCACACGGCACGGAGCAAACACAGGGAAAGTTCACCTCTCATCACATCCTCAGCTCTTTGCCTGCTATACAGCAGGCACTCAATAAACATCATGTCTTCAGCAAACATTTATCAAGCTCCCACTCTGTGCCCTACCTGCATTAGGCATTTGTGTCAGTTTGCAAGGCTGCCGTAACGGAGTACTGCCACAAAATTCTGCAGGCTAGAAGTCTGAAGTAGAGGTGTCAGAGGATCCTTCGTGGCCTTCCCCTGGGCCACCCTTGGCTTCCTCGACTTCTAGCTGCAGCACTGCGATCGCTGTCTCTGTTGTCACACGGCCGTCTGCATGTGTGTCTGTTCTTACCAGGACACCAGTCATATTGGATTGGGGCTCACCCTAATCCAGTATGACTGCATCTTAACTAATTATATCTGCAAGGACCCTATATCAAAATGAGGTTATGGGGCTTCCCTGGTGGCGCAGTGGTTAAGAATCCACCTGCCAATGCAGGGGACACGGGTTCAAGCCCTGGTCCAGGAAGATCCCACATGCCGCGGAGCAACTAAGCCAGTGCACCATAACTACTGAGCCTGTGCTCTAGAGCCTGTGAGCCACAACTACAGAGCCCATGTACCGCAACTACTGAAGCCCAGGTGCTCTGCAACAAGAGAAGCCACCGCAATGAGAAGCCCGTGCACCACAACAAAGAGAAGCCCCCGCTCGCCGCAACTAGGGAAAGCCCGTGCGCAGCAAGGAAGACCCAACACAGCCAATAAAGAAATAAATAAATAAAAATGAGGTCACATTCCAAGGCACCAGGGGTTAGGACTTCAATATATATTTTGAGGGGACTCCATTCAATTCATATCAGCATTGGTAATTTCTTTTTCTGGCAGGCCTCTTTAGGACACACTTCTGCATGCTCCCAGCTGCCCACTAACTCCAGTGCACCCCCAGAACCCTGACCCAGGCAACTCCAGGGGCCCCAGGACCACCCTAACTGTGCAACCTGCAAAGGGGATCGTGACGAGGACTTCTCGTCCGGACAACAGAGCTACTGCAAATTCTCATCCATTGCCCCATCTCACTCTCAGTACCATCCTGCGAGGTGGGAGTCAGCATCCCTATTTGCAGATAAGCCAGCTGCATCTCAGAGAGGGGCTAGGTATCCTCTTCACCCCACACCCAAGGGACCCAGCATAATGCCCAGCCTCCCGATCTCGGGCCATCTGTCCATCTGTCCACCCTTCTGCCCTAGGTGTGGTCAGCACCTCAAAGCTTTAGGGTCTGGGACTCCCCACCACCAGGCCCCAGGGGCACGTGTTGTCCATCACTGTTTTCATCAGATTCTGGAAGGATTAGAACAGCTAGGACCCTGCACTGAATTTTCCATTAAACAATGTACTCAGTTCCCTGGCCGGCCCTTCATTCTGAGATTATGCAATTTCTTCTTTTTTTGGCATTAACAGAGTGTTTCTTTTATGACACGATGGTGATAATAAGTGATCCTGTTTGTACAAGTCCTTACTTGACAAAAGGAACAGCTGGCGACATGGCTGGCCCTTGAGTTTCCGTGGAAGATGTGTCTGGTTCATGAGACCCTGCCCCAGCTGGCCCCGGACTCCTTTCCACTGTACGATCACCCAACAGTCGTGGTGCGCAGTGCACAGGCAGGGCGCTACCTATCTCGCCATCCCAGAAGTGTCAGGAACTCAGGAGTCAGGGGCTATTTATAGATAAGCACAGTTGTCTTTAAAAAGCTCTGCCGCAGCTGGCTCCTCCACAGTTCCCCACACTCCTGGAAAACGACCTGGTGGGCCTTCCCCTTCCCCAGGACCTGGTGGCCAGAAAGAGAGCACGATGTGGATACCCACCCTCCTCCCCAGTGAGGCCACCAGGTGGCTCACCTGGCAGAAGGTGGGCAGACCCTCTGGGTCGCGGGGGTGGGATTGGCCCTCCCTGATGACGCCCACCCCCAGGGACTATTGCCGGGTACCTGCCCTGTGTGACAGGCACCATGCCGCAAACACAGCTCACCTGATCTCCACGCAGCAGGGTACCCTAGAAGCAGCCCACATCATGTCGTCCAAAGCCAGGCTAGGCAACTTGGCAGCTGGGTGAGCCCGGGCAACTTACTTAACCTCTCTGAACCTTGCCGCCTCTTCCGTGAAATGGTAACGAGAGTGACTACTTCCCAGGGATCATATGAAGAGTACATGTGACAAGGGAGAACATTACCACACAGAAAGCCCTGCTTATGTGTTAGGCACTGCTATTACGACCAGTCTCAGTACATATCATCCCCATTTTGCAGACGAGGAAACAGGTTCTGCATCACTAGGAAGTAGGAGAGAGAAGGTGTTACCTCACAGGCTACCTGGGAAGTCCTCCTACAGAGACGCATCCCTCCCTATCCTCCTTTCCTTCGTTCATCATTTCAGCAGGCATCCCTGGTTTGGGAAGGAGGGAAAAGTCGTGGGTGTGAAAACCAGGCAGACGGTGTTCAGATCGCAGTTGCTGCGCTCCTGGCACGACTGAGCCTCTGCCCCTCCCTGCCCTGGGTGTCCCAGCACAGTGGGGATGCCTGCGGTCCAGGGCTGCCTGGGCTTGGGGTGAGTCCGGCCAATTCTGGGGCTCAGTCTGGGGAGCCGCTTGTCCTCAGACATAAACCACATTTTCCATTGTCAGTTTCCTTGGTCACAAGGCTGCTATTTTGATGTCCCTTCTGCCCCCTTTTTGTGTGTGCCATTTAATTGGCTCCAAACCTGGCAAACAGGTGATTTATTGGCCCCTGGTATTCCACTCCCTCCTAAACCTACAGCCAACAGGCATGGACTTAACCTGCCCAGAACAAACCTGGGCCTCCGGAGCCTGTCCTCCCTCCCTCCCTGGAGGGCACCTCAGCTGCTTCCCTCGGCACGACCCCGGAATTCAGCCTAGCCTCATTCTCCCTCCTCTCCTCTTCCTATCTCCGCTGCAGCCTCTCCCCCAGGCGTCTCCCTTCACCTGGAGCACCTGGATGGAAAGTGCTGATCAGCCCTCGCCCCTGCCCTCAGCCCGCAGGCTACCCACGGCTTCCTGTCACTCCTGCCCTGCAGGCTGGGTTCTGGCACACAAACTGTCCCAGGCGTGGCCCTCCTCTGGGTGTTCCGGAGGCGCCTCCAGCTTCAGCTCAGCACAGATCCCCCTACAGACACCCTCCCACAGCCCTTTGCCCGGCTTCTTTCCCAGCACATCACACGCCCTTTCCTTAGGCTAAGGAGGTGGCTGACGGGAGTGGAAAAGAGCTTGGACTCCCAAATCTTCGAGACCTGGCTCAGCTCCCAGCTCTGAGCCAGCTGCATGGTTTTAAGCCGAATGGGGAGACTGGCAGCTGGTGTCAGATCCTGCTGCAGGGTCAGTGGTGGCCCTCCAAAAAGATACATTCGTGCCAAACCCTGAAACCTGGGAAGGAGGTCTGTGAGAGGTAATTAAGTTACGGATCTTGTGGGGAGGTCGTTACAAGAGGAAGGAGAGGGAGATTTGAGACCCAGGGAGAATGCCATGTGACGACGAGGCAGAGACCCAGGGTGATGGGTCTACAAGCCCCAGGGAAAGAGCAGTTCTGTCCGTGTGTGTCACCGTCCACCCCTCCTTTTGGACAAGATCTCTCTGTCCCACATTCGCGACAGCCCTGCCATACCATCCTGGTGAAAAACGACCCGGCCACACACAGATGAGGGGCTGCCTGAAACAGATGATGACAAGGCCGTCCTGGAGTGCCAAGCACAGTCCCCAACAAATAAAACCTGGCAGCAAGACTCTGGCCTGATGCTCGGCTGAGCCTCATGGTTCAAGTCTGACAGGCACACAGTGAGAGCCACCATCCACCCACCACCAGGGCACTCCTCACCCCCACGTCAGGGCAGCGGGCGGGATGCAGGATGCGCTGGACTTGGAGCCTGAAGACTTGCCACTTTAGGAAGGGCCATGATGTGTCCGGGTGTGTGCGGAGTATTCTCTACTATGAGGAGACACACATCCTGCACCCCCCCACCCCCCAGCTGCACTGGGCACATAGAGAAACTGAGGCATGGGAGGGAAAGGACATCTCTTAATGACCCACGGCTCGAAAGGGAAATCCAAGTATGCCCCGTTTCCACACTCTTTGTACAATGCTCTGTTGCCTCCCTCTGACAACCACGTTGATTTCACCCAGGCTCAGTTTCTTCATCTGTGAAATGGGGAGGCTGAGCCTGCGTTATAAGGTCATTCTGAGAAGAGCAAGTTTAAATGGAAAGGAACCCACAAGACCAGTTTGGAGGCTCAAAATCATTACACAAACGTTAGATGTTATTGCCATGTCTCTCACAGGAGGCAGAAGAGGGTGGGAGATTGCATGCTCTGGTCAAAATCCTGACCTGACCACATACAGGTGAAGAAGATGGGCAAGTTACATGTCCTCCCTGGGCCTCCATTTCCTCATCTGTAAAATGGGCCTAACGAGGGCAAC
Organism: Phocoena sinus; assembly: GCF_008692025.1. NCBI lineage: Eukaryota > Metazoa > Chordata > Mammalia > Artiodactyla > Phocoenidae > Phocoena > Phocoena sinus. The sequence continues at coordinate 119,253,639 of NC_045767.1, read as the reverse complement.
TTCTGTGGCTTGTGCCTTGGTGCAGACTGGCTGAGATGATATGAAGGTTTTAGAATTTACTTGGCCCCTGGCGAGTCCTCCAGAAATGTCATTGCAGTATTCTTACTGTCACCTTGGGGACCTCTGGGGTTTACAAACCTCCTTGTCCTGATGGAGCAAAATTCGGGTGAGGAACAAATTCAACTCCCTCAATTTACAGAGTCTGAAACGCACAAAGCTCAGAAAGTAAGGTTCAGAAAGGTTAAGTAACTAGTCTGAGGCCACACAGCATCAGCAGCAGAGCTGTGTTGACTCCAAGTCTGTCTGACTCAGAGTCCTGTGCCCAAATGCTTCTGATGTGCCAACAGAACATCCAGTTCCAAACCTTTGCACCACAGGCCACTTTGCTGCACAGCTCCTGTGGGTGAAAGGTTAAAAACATTGGTATGTGGAGCACGAAACACTTATTGGGATATACTAAAAGATTTGAAAAACTGAAAAGGGAACTACCGGATGACCCAGTGATTCCACTCCTGGGTTGATATCCAAAAATACCCCAAACACTCTTGCAAAAAGATACATGTACCCCAATGTTCATAGCAGCACTATTTACAATTGCCATGATATAAGAGCAACCTCAGTGTCCATCAACCAATGAATGGATAAAGAACAGGTGGTATGTGTATATATATATATAAAAAATATTACTCAGCTATGAAAATATGAAATTTTGCCATTTCCAGCAACATGGATGGACTTGGAGGACATTATGTTAAGTGAAATGTCAGACAGAGAAAGGAAAATACTGTATGATATCACTTATACGTGGAATCTAAAAATGCAACAAACTAGTGAATATAACAATAAAACAAAATCAGACTCACAGATACTGAGAACAAACTAGTGGGGACCAGTGGTGAGGTGGGAGGGGTACTATAGGGGGTGGGGAGAGGGAGGTAGAAACTCTTGGGTGTAGGACAGGCTCAAGGATGTATTGGACAACATGGGGAAATAGTCAATATTTTATAATGAATGTAAATGGAAAGTAACCTTTAAAAATTGTATTAAAAATTTAAAAAGAAATTTTAAATAAAATAAAAATTTTAAAAGATTCAATATTCTCAAAGAATATTTGAAAAGTAGATATGCATTTCTCTAATTTTTACCTTAATGAATGCACTTTAAAGATGTGAGAAAGTATAAATATGTGACAAGGGTGGGGGGAGAACAAACTGTGGCACCACAATTTATAACACACACATAGACACACACGCAATCAACAAAAAATTCTGATCTGTTGATTCAGTTATAATGTGCTTTATTAACATAGATCATGACTTCCTTTGTGAATCATCACATATGCATTCATGGCATCATTTTCAAAGGCTTCTGTCCATTCCCAACACAAGTGTTAATCCACCCTCCACTGCTGCCTTTGATTTACTTTCAGACAAATCTGTGATGCAAACAACTCCGTGCTCTGAATCTTTTGGGGTATGGGGTCTCAGCTCCCCTGAGGACAGGTGGTCATGCCCTCCTCCCGAGTACTCCTGCTGGTCAAGTGGGCCCTGAGAGGAGAGGGGGCTAAAGGACCTGAGGACTAAGGGTATCTTTGGGTAGATTTCTAAGGGCCACCGTCACACAACCCTAAACCCAGCATGTGATCCCCACCAACCCAGCAGCATGTCCCCTAGGCAACAGCAAGCCCATACCTATTCCGGAAGGAGCTCAGCTCCTACGAATCAGGCCCAGGGAACCTGCACTTCTGGAAGTTCTTACCCCAAACCTTCACGCTACTCAGTGGTCTCAGGTGGCCTCTGCCGTATAGCTCTAGCTCAGTGCTACTGAATACGGGTCTGACAGAGTAATATCGGCACCAACAAAAAGCTTGTTAAAGATGTCATTTCATGAGCCTCACAGGAGAATCATAATTAAGAGTGGGGCCTGGGTTCCCCCCAAATTTGTAAGCACTTTAAAGCCTTGGAAGAAATGTTTGCTGCCTGGCTCCCATGCAGTTTCTCGTTAGTATCACACGATCAGTGTTTAGCAATCACATCACCTGTGCCCTCCCCACAGCGTCTATTGGTCTGGGTGGGAGCATCTGCGTTGTTTTAACTCCAGGTGATTCAAAGGTTAGGCCGGGTTTAAGCGCGAGGGCTGCTTGGGTACCTTGATGAGAGTTGCTTCCAGTCTTTGGTCCTTTTGCCTCTGGGGAGGTATCGGTGTCTGCTCTACGTGGGATTGGAAGGGGCAGGGCGGTGCAGCCCACTTGCTCTATGCTGTAGCAGAGTTTCTGGGCATCTGTGTGAGGGGAGAGCACGTGCAGACAGGAAAGAAAAAGCTCACAGTTTGGTCTCCACGCGGGAGCTCATTGTTCCTGAATCTCTCTTTTTCTGAAGGTTGGCATTTCAGCGTTTCAAGGTCTTTTGCCTGTGGGTATGGTGGGAACAGGTGAAGGAGCTGTGCTGTTGCCGTTGAAGGCGTATTCTCAAGATACTGATGTGATTCCTCAACATGGTATCAATGAGAAAATGATCAAGAGCAGGAGGTAGAAGAGGACGAAATGGCAGCTTCTCAGGTAAATGTCCCATCCTGGGTCAGAGGCTGTGTCTGCTTTTCCTCCTGAAATGTCCTGGATTGAGAACCTGCAAACCTTTCATTTTCTAATTCTGACGTTCCTCCCTAGCAAGGTTGTTTTCACCCACTTGTTTTTTTCCTTCTTATGATAGTCATAGTCAGCTCTTCAGAATATTTCTCCCCTGTTTTCCAGAGCCTTTTCCCCATTGTCTGCATCCAGGCTCCCTATAGAGCACGGAGAATTCTCACCATGAATTAATGACCTTCAACTCTCGAAATTCCTATTCCTTTTGTGAAAGATCAACACGGGAAGGCATTAGTATCCAAACTTCCCTATGGGATAGTTTCAGGTGTTGAGATATTAGTGAAGAAGGCGAAATGGAATGATTAATGTACATCTGAATGCAACATCAACTTATCACAACAGGATTAAGAAAATGCACTTTTAAATGGGATGGCATTAGTGGTCCAGATAACTCAAAGTTCTGAAAAAAAAAGTAATTAGGAGAGACTTGCTCTGTATATTGATAAGAAAGACTATTTAAATACAGCATTAGAGTCAGAGAACATGGGAGGTATATGTGGACTGAAATTTGCTTAAAACTGACATTTTTTTCGTGATAGATTCAGATTATGATTTTCTTATGTATTTTGCCCAGAATACCACGGCAGTGATAATGTTTTGTGTGCTTCAGTCACCTGATAATCATTTGTCCCATTACACCTCATGTTCACGGGTGCTTTCTGCAAGCTTCCTCCTCTATGGAGTTTTATGTTTTATCTTTAGCAAGGGTTTGATTCGCTGAGAAATATGCATAAACCATCATGGTAAACCTGGAAACTCCCATTTCTGTTTAGTTTTCCTTTGCTTGTAGTTTGGTTTAGAAAGTGAACATTGCCATCTTTGTTTATTAAAGATATTGGTTTTTCAAGTGAAGTCTGTAATCAGTCAAGGCTTGTTCTTGTAAGTTTCCATGATACTCCACACTCATGCAACAGACATATGGTTCTTTATCACTTCGTTGCATTTTCCAGAAGGTTTACAAGGACCATATTATTAATGTATGCTCAGTTGTGTTAAATTTCTGAAATATAGCTCACCTCAAATGATAAATATTTTCAAAGACATCAAAGATTCAGAACCAATAGCTCTAACTGCTTTTATATCATTGTGTCTCCCCTAGTGTATTTATAAAATGCAAATTGTATCATCCACAAATAGATTCATAAGATTTATCCAGTTAAAAGTAATTCATATTAATTCTTCTTTAAAAGTTTGGTAGAATTCACCAGTGAAGCCGTCAAGTCTTGGTATTTTTTGTTGGGAGGTTTTTGAGAACTCCTTAACAGTAGTCAATCTCCTTAACAGTAATTTGGTCTGTTGAGATTGTTTTCTTTCTTCATTATTCAGTCTTTTTATTTTGTATTTTAAAATTTTTCCTTGGCTCACTGATTCTTAATGTTGTTTAATTTCCATATATTTGTAATTTTCCAGACTCTGTCCTGTTGTTCACTTCTGGTTTCTTACCCTTGTGGTTGAAAAATACTATGTAAAGTGAAGTAAGTCAGAAAGAGAAAGGCAAATACTATGATATTACTTCTATGTGGAATTTAAAATATGACACAAATGAACCTACCTATGAAACAGAAACAGAATCACGGGCATAGAGAACTGAGTGGTGGTTGCCAAGGGGGAGGGGTTTGTGGGACAGATGGAGTGGGAGATTGGATTTAGCAGATGTAAGACTTTATATATAGAATGGATAAACAACAAGGTCCACAGAGAACTATATTCAGTATCGTATGATAAACCATAATGGAAAAGAATATTAAAAATATAAAAATATTAAAAAAGAATGTGTATATATATATATATATGTATATATAACTGAATCACTAAAAAAAATGCTTAGTATGATATCAGTCTTCTTAAATTTGCTAAGACTTGTTTAGTGACCCATCACATGATCTGTCCTGGAGAACGTTCAATGTGCAGTAGAGAAGAACATGTATTCTGCTGCTGTTGGATGGACTGTTCTGTTTTTGTCTGTTAAGTCCATTTGGTCTAATGTATTATTCAAGTTCAATACCTCCGTATTGATTTTCTTTCTGGATGATCTATTCATTGTTGAATGGTGGGTATTAAGGACCCCTACACTTTTTTTGTATTGTCTAGTTCTCTCTTCAATCTGTTAGTATTTGTTTAATACATTAAGGTCCTCCACTGTTGGGTGTATATTTATTTGAGTGTTGTCTTCTTGATGAATTGACAACATAATCATTATATAATGACCTTAAATTTTTTCTTGTTGCAGCTTTTGCCTTAAAGTCTATTTTGTCTGGTATTTTGTCTGGTGTAACTCTGGCTACCGCTGTTTTCTTTTGGTTTCCACTTGTGTGGAATATCTTGTTCTAAAGCTTCACTCGGAGCCTAATTTGTGTTTTTTCCACTGAAGTGAATCTCTGATAGGCAGCATATAGTTTGATCTTGTATTTTTTTCCTAATTTTTATGGAGTATAGTTGATTTACAATGTTGTGTTAGTTTCAGGTGTACAGCAAAGGGAATCAGTTATTCGTATACATATATCCACTTTTTTTAAAGATTCTTTCCCCGTGTAGGCTGATCTTGTATTTTTATCTATCTAGCCGCTCTATGACTTTTGACTAGAGAATTTAATATATTTATGATTACAGTAATTATTCATAGGTAAGAACTTACCAATGCCATCTTATTGTTTCCTGTATGCTTTGTTGTTTCTTGTTCCTTTTTACCTCTTTTGTTGCCTTTCTTTGTGAATTAGTGATACCCTGTAGTGGTATGTGATGATTTCCTTCTCTTTATATTTTCTGAATCTACTATAGGTTTTTGCTTTGTGGTTCCATGAGGCTCACAGAAAATGTCTTATAGATACAACAGTCTATTTTATGTTGATAACAATTTAACTTCCATCACATCCAAAAATACCTACTCTTTTACTCCCCTCTGTGAATTTTTGTATATGGTATTACAATTTACCTCTTTGAATATTGTTTATACATTAAAATTTTTATACCTGCAGTTATTTTAATAATCTCATCCTTTAACCTTTATTCTAAAGTTAACTGGTTAACACATCACCATATCACACTATTAAAGTATTCTTACCTTAACTGTGTACTTACGTTTACAACTCTATGGTGTATTTTCATGTTTTCACGATATTATTTAGTGTCCTTCTATTTTAGCTTGAGGAACTCTTTTAGAATTTCTTCTAAGACAGATCTAGTGATGATGAACTCCCTCAGCTTTTGTTTTTTGAAAAGATTTTTTTATCTCTTCATTTAAGGACAAGTATGGTGGGTAGGATATGCTTGGTTGGCAGTTTTTCTTGTCTTTTCTTTTTTATTGAGCAATTTGAATATATCATCACACTCTCTTCTGGCCTGTGAGGATTCTGCTGCGAAATCAACTTTTAATCTTATGAGGGTTCTCTTGTAAGTTATAAGCTTCTCTCCTCTAGTTGCATTTAAGATTCCTTGTTTTTGAGAGTTGACAGTTTTACTATAACGTGTTTTGGAGAAGAATTTTTTTTTTTGAGTTAAGTTTGTCTGGTGCCCTATGAGCTTCATGAACTTGGATATCCAAATCTCTCCCGAGATTTGGAAATTTCTCAGCCACTATTTATTTTAAAAAGCCTTCCATCTCTATCTTTTCCTTCTAAGACTCCATAATTCACAGAATGTTTCTTTTGTTGGTATCTATAGATCTCATAGTCATTCTTCAACTCTTTTTATCTTTGCTCTCCTCTGAGTGTATATTTTCAACTTACTGTCTTCTAACTCACAGAAAATTTCTTCTGATCTGTTTATTTATTTTCAAATTTATCCATTTATCTTTGGCTGCATTGGGTCTTCGCTGTTGCGTGCGGGCTTTTCTCTAGTTGCGGCAAGCGGGTTCTACTCTTCGTTGCGGTGCGCGGGCTTCTCATTGCGGTGGCTTATCTTGTTGCGGAGCACGGGCTCTAGGTGCATGGGCTTCAGTAGTTGTGGCTCGTGGGCTCTAGAGGACAGGCTCAGCAGTTGTGGCACACGGGCTTAGTTGTTCCGCAGCATGTGGGATCTTCCCGGACTAGGGCTCGAACCCGTGTCCCCTGCATTGGCAGGCGGATTCTTAACCACTGCATCACCAGGGAAGCCCTCTTGATCTGTTTAGATATTGATGATGCTTATTGTGTTTCTTTTATTTTTCTTGTAATATATTGAACATATAATATTATTTGAATTTAAGGTGTACAGCATGGTGATTTAATACATTTACATATTATACTATGATTGCCAATGTAGCAGTAGTTATCACAGCTATCATGTCACATAATCATTATTTCTTTACTGTGTTTGGAAAAATTAAGATCTGGTCTATTAGCAAGTTTGATCATAATACGATACCATTGTTTATGTTCACTATACATCAGATCTTTAAGAATTATTTACTATTAGTTAATGTTTGTACCCTTAAACAACATCTCTCCTATTCCTCACACCTCAGGCCCTGGTAACCTACATTCTACTCTTTGTTTTTATGAGTTTGGCTTTTTTTTAAATTTTATTTTACATATAAATGATATCACATAGTGTTTGTCTTTCTCTTTTTGACTTATCTCAGCATAATTTACCCAAGGTACATCAATATAAAAAACGGTCGAATTTCCTTCTTTCTAATGGCTGAATAATATTCATTGTGTGTATGTATATATACGTATAGCTATCACATCTTTCTTATCCGTTCATCTGTTGATGGATAAATACCAGAACAGGATAAACACCTGCCCCTAGGTTCTTCAGAACCATTGTTTTTTTTTTTTATATTCCATATATATGTGTTAGCATATGGTATTTGTTTTTCTCTTTCTGACTGTAGCTCTATTTACAATAGCCAGGACATGGAAGCAACCTAAGTGTCCATCGACAGATGACTGGATAAAGAAGATGTGGCACATACATACAATGGAATATTACTCAGCCATAAAAAGAAACGAAATTGAGTTATTTGTAGTGAGGTGGATGGGCCATTGGATTTTTTAGAGAGATTTCTTTGAATTTACCAATGGCGGGTGTTGAGATAAGTACTTTTTTTTTTTTTTTGCGGTACGTGGGCCTCTCACTGTTGTGGCCTCTCCCGTTGCGGAGCACAGGCTCCGGACGCGCAGGCTCAGCGGCCATGGCTCACGGACCCAGCCACTCCGCGGCATGTGGGATCTTCCCGGACCGGGGCACGAACCCGTGTCCCCTGTATCAGCAGGCAGGCTCTCAACCACTGTGCCACCAGGGAAGCCCTAAGTATCTTATTTTTGATGCTATTGTAAATTAGTTTATTTTTTCAGATGTTTTACTACTTGTGTGTAGAAATACAACTGATGATGTATGTTGATTTTATATACTGCAATTTTACCCACTTCGTTGATTAGTTACAACATTTTGGGATTCCTTGGGATTTCTTATATGCAAAATCATACCATCTTCAAATAATGAGAATTTTTGTTCTTCCTTTCTGATTTGGGTGCCTTTCTTTGTCTTTCCTGATTGCCCCAGCTAATACTTCCAGTACTATACTGAATAAGAGTGATTAAGTGGGCATCACTGTCTTGTTCTTGATCTTGGCAGAATAGCTTTTACCTTTTTACCATCGAGTATGATGTTAGCTGTGGGCTTGTTTTGTATGGCCTTAATTATGTGGAGGTGTGTTCCCCCTATACTCAATCTATTCAGAATTTTTCATCATAAAAGAATTATATTTTGTCCAATGCTTTTTTGGCATCTATTGAAATGATTATGATTTTTATTTTTACTCTGTTAATGTGGTGTACCCCACATATTTATTTGTGTATGTTGAACCATTCTTCCCTCTCAGTGATAAATCCCACTTCGCCCCAGTGTATAATCCTTTTAATGTATTGTCGATTTGCTAATATTTTGTTCAGAATTTTTGCATCTATATTAATCAGTTTTATTGGCCTCTAGTTTTCTTGTAGACTCATTGTCTGGCTTTGGTGTCTTGGAAATGCTGGCCTCATAGAACAAGTTTAGAAGTATTCCTTTCTCTTCAATGTTTTGGAAGAGTTTGAGAATCATTGGCATTAATTCTTCTTAATAGGTTTGATAGAATTCACCAATGAAGTCATCTGGTCCTTGAGTTTTCTGCGTTGGGAATTTTTTGATTGTTGATTCAATCCCTTGTTATTGGTCTGTTCAGATTTTCTATTTCTTCCTGATTCAGTCTTTGTAGGTAGTGAGTTTCTAGGAAGTATCAGTTTCTTCCTGAGTATCTAATTTGTTGGCATACAATTGTTCATAATAGTCTCTTGTGATCCTATGTATTTCTGTAGTATCAGTTGTAGTGTCTGCTCTTTCATTTCTAATTTTGTGTCTTCTCTATTTTCCTAGTCTAGCTAAAAGTTTGTGAATTTTATATTTTTGAAAATCCAGCTTTTAGTTTGTTGATCCTTTCTATTGATTTTCTTGTATATGTTTTATTTATTTCCACTCTAGTCTTTATGATATCCTTCCCTCTGCCAACTTGGGAATAAATTTCTTCTTTTTCTGCTTCCTTGAGGTGTAGAGTTAGACGTTTGAGAGCTTTCTAATTTCTTGTTGTATGCACTTATCACTATAAACTTTCCTCGATGAACTGCTTTTGCAGCATCCAATAGGTTTTGGTATGTTGTTTCCATTTTCGTTGGTTCTGAGATTTAAAAAAAATTTCCTTTGGCTTTCTTTTTTGACCTACTTTATTTTTTGGAAGTGTGCCGTTTAGTTTTCACATATTTGCAGATTTTCCAGATGTCGTCTTGTTGATTTCTAGTTTTCTACCACTGTGTTCAGATAGTTGGTATAATTTTGATCTTCTTAAATTTGCTAAGACATGTTTGTGTCCTATCATATGATCTATCCTGGAGTATGTTCCATGTGCACTTGAGCATAAGTTGTTGGATGTAATGTTCTATATATGCCTGTGAAGTCCATTTGGTGTAGTATATAGACCAGTGTTTTCTTGTTGATTTACTATATGCATGATCTATCCATCGCTGAGAGTGGAGTATTGAAGTCCCCTACTATTAATATATTGTCTATTTTCCCCTTCAGATCTGTATTTGCTTAATCTATTTAGTTACTCTGATGTTGGCTGTGTATATTTATAGCTTCTTGATTTATTGACCCTTGTATCATTATATAACGACCTTCTTTGTGTCTTGTCATTGCTTTTGGCTTAAAGTCTGTTTTGTCTGATATGAGTATAGCTACCTCCACATTATTTGGCTTCTACTTGCATGGAATATAATCATCCATCTCTTTACCTTGAGCCTATGTGTGTCTTTAAAGCTGAAATTAATGTCTTATATAAAGAACATAATTGGGTCTTATACATTTTTATCCAGCCAGCCACTCTATAGCTTTGATTTGTGAATTCAACCATTTACATTTAGAGTGATTTTTGATATGTAAGGACTTCTTACTGCCATCTTATTAATTGCTTTCTGATTGTTTTATAACTCCATTGTTTCCTTTTCCCCTCTGTGTCTACCTTTGTAAATTGGTGCTTTACCACGTTGCTGTGTTTCCTTTTTTTTTTGCGGTACGTGGGCCTCTCACTGTTGTGGCCTCTCCCATTGCGGAGCACAGGCTCCGGACGCGCAGGCTCAGCGGCCATGGCTCACGGGCCTAGCCGCTCCGCGGCATGTGGGATCTTCCCGGACCGGGGCATGAACCCGTGTCCCCTGCATTGGCAGGCTGGCTTTCAACCACTGCACCACCAGGGAAGCCCTCCAGTGATCTTTAATAACCAAAATTTACAAGATAAAGACCATATTCTCCATTATGGTTTTAAGTAGGACTCTCCCTCGTAGACAAAACTTCTAGTTTCAGGAAAGCCTCAGCTTAAAAAATGCAGACCTTTTCATCCCCATAGGTGTCTATTTTATCCTGTTTCCCAAATTCCAGTCACTTGCACACTGAAGACAAATCAATGTTAATTAATAGCTTCCTACTGACATTATAACTTAATATTTTCCTATGTGTTGACTCAGTTTCTTATTAATTTACTAATATTTTCCTTTATTTTTCTTTCAGTTCTATTGAGATATTATTGACATACAGTACTGTAGAAATGGTGGGTGTACAGCATAATGACATATGTTGTAAAAGGATCAGCAAACAATTTAAATTTTTAAAAAGTTTACTAAATACTTCATATGACAGTTTGGTGACCTCCATTTAAAACAAGTTCAATTTACACAATTCATAACATTACATGAAATGGGCTGTGCAATTCTCAATATTATCTGATGTTCTGAAATTTGTACATAAACCACAGCTGGGGAAGTGCTAATTCATGAGGCAAATTCTGCTCCTTTCTTCTTTCTTTTACTCCAGTAGTCACCTCTGAGCCCTGTTAGCCTGGAGGCTGAATCTTCCGTGCCTTGGGGCAGGGCGGGTCACTCCCCTCAGAGGAGACCAGAAGGTCCTCCTGGAGAACGTGGACTGGGACATGGGTCAGTATCACCCAGGTTCCTCTAAGAGGTGAAACATCTGACTTGTAGGAGAAGGCTTCTTAGGAGGATGAAATGAAAGGTGTTCTGAACCTGGAGCCCTCCCCGCATCCCTTGTCCCATCATGAAGACAATTCTGAGGGGTTGGTCTGGAACATGCATAGATGGTGGAGGTTGGGGGACAGTGCAGGCCTGGATTGGGCTCAGGTGAGGTGAGTTGGGTAGAGGCTGGGAGTCAATGCTTAGCATTGGGGCAGGTGTCCTTATGGTCATTTGGTGTGCCTGTGTGAATCCAAGTCCAGTTGTACTGGGAAGAGGATAAAGGCTGTGGATAATTCCACAGATCAGGTCTCTGAGTATCCTCAGAGGATAAAAGGGTCCTGAGTCTTACGTTTTTGTGAGAAGGGGGTAGGTAGGAGGGGAAGATCTAGCAAAACAGGATGGAGACCCAGGCAGATCTCTTGCCTGCTGCCTGAGTTTGGAGTCCTGATCACATTTATGTTTGACATTCTCTGGTCTGCACATTGAGTCTACACTTCAGTGCTCTGTGGTTGGTGACATGGTCCAGACCAGATGTATGGTGACAAGCTGGGGAACATCATACGAGAAGCTCCCAGGCCTGTTGGCAAGGATGTTTGAGCCTTGACCAATGTGCTTCGGTGTAGGTTGTGAGGTTTAACGATATCCTCATCCTGTCCTTTAACTGGTCCACAGGTTGAGAGCAAAGAGCTCAGTACAGAGCTCTTGATGTAAGGCTGTGCATGGCAGATGGCCCTCATATCAAGTGTCTTGAGTGATGGATGACCTGTGAAAACACGTTCCTTGACAAATTTTTTAGTGACTGTGTGCACAGCAATTGGCTTGGAAGGATGTGGGAGAAGACACCACAACTCTAAAGTATATTTGAATTGCCTCTCAATCAAGAGAAAAAATAGAAGCAAACAAAAATATCTGGAACCTATGAAATTAAATTTCACTGTAAAAGAAAAATGATCATTTTACATATGAAGAGGCACCGAACCTCAATGATGGTCAGGGGGAAATAAATTACAAAGCCAATGTAATCATTTTTCTTCTCTTATATAGAAAATGTAAAGTGCCTTTGTAGCATCTCTTGTCAACATCAGTGGAAACAAGCCGTATGATGTACTCTTGCAGGGAGTATACATGACTAATATCCCTTTTGAGGCAGTTTGTCCCCTCGTTTGCTTCTAGACGTTCTGGACTTTAGGGGTTCTGTGGTGCTGATGTCTGTGTGATGATCTGGAAATTTGCTATGTCCTTCCACCTCTGGTCAATCTCCTTCAGGCATTGATAACTTGATTTCCTGAAGTAGAAGAAAAAAGGCAAAAAAAATCATATACACATTGAAACAAGACAGTGGAATAGAAGGACGTGGAGTTCAAAAAGAAAAAAACAAACAAACCACCAAATAGTTCTGTCTCATTACTTCAACCTCACGCTTCGCCCCCAGATAAATCCCAACTCCTGGAAAACCACTCTGCTGAGGGAGCTGTCCTCTGGAGGTGGGGAGACTGTAAGGGAGGAGGCTAGAGGTGAGAAACTCACCAGCAAGAGACCTGGCGACCAGGTAACTTTTCAGAGCTCTTCCAGCCCAGAGAGTCCACCGTCCTTTGGGGGGATGGGGCTTCGTTAGGGGTAGGAGTGCCCACCTGGATCTGGAGACTGTGGTCCCACACAGATGGGACCAGGCACTACAGGTCTGAGGAGGGCTCAGTTGCTGCACCATCCTTCCCAGGTCCCTCTGTCCCAGGTTAGCCCAGCCTTGGGACCCAAGCCGGCTCATATTCTAGGGATGGCACAGCGGCCCGGGTCACTGAGGCCTGAGGGGAACGCACGAGGCATTGTTTTAAATTTAATTTTTATTTTATATTGCAGTTTACTTATCATATTGTGTTGTTTTAGGTGTTCAGCAGGTTGATTCAGTCGCACGTAGACACATATATGTTCTTTATTCCTATTCTTCTCAATATAGGTTATTAAAGAGTGTTGGGTAGAGTTCCCTGTGCTAAACGGTAGGTCCTTGTTGATGATCAATTTCATACATATTCCGGCATATATGCTAATCCCACCTTCTCATTTGTCCCTTCCTGCTACCTTTCCCCTTTGGTGAACACATGTTTGTCTTCTAAGTCTATGAGCCGGATATTGTTTTATAAATTGATTCCTTTGTATCAGTGTTTGAATTAGACCTATAAGTGATAGCATGTGAGATTTCCCCTTCCTTTCTGACTTACTTCGCTTAGTATGATCACTTCTAAGTCCATCCGTGTTGCTGCAAGTGGCATTATTTCCATTTTTATGGCTGAGCAGCATTCCATTGTCTATATGTACTCCATCTTCTTGGTCCATTCATTGATCTGTGAACATTTTCTTTGCTTCCATGTCTTGGCCATTGAACATACGGATGCTACGGCCGTTGGGGTACGCAGGTGTTTTCAAATGCTGATTTTCTCTGGATATCTCCAAAGGACTGGGACTGCTGGATCATCTGGTCTCTTTATTATTAATTTTTTAAGGAACCTCCATACTGTTGTTTATCGTGGCAGTTACCAGGTTCCATTTCCACCAGCAGCGTAGGCAGGTTCCCTTTTCTCCACCCTCTCTCCGGCTCTTATTGTTTGTAGACTTTTTGATGATGGCCATTGTGACTGGTCCGAGGCCCAGCCGCTCCGCGGCATGTGGGATCTTCCCGGACCGGGGCACGAACCCGTGTCCCCTGCATCGGCAGGCGGACTCTCAACCACTGCGCCACCAGGGAAGCCCCCTTCCTTGTAGTTTTGATATCCGTTTCTCTGATAGGTAGGGCTGCTGAGCACCTTGACTTTTGCTTTTTTTTTTTTTTCTTTTATTCATGTGTGTAGAAGTTACCTCTTTAAATTGGCTTCTTCACGGTCGTCAGAGTTTTAAATTCTTTTTTCCATTTCCTACCCAAGGACATTTCTTGAGGGCAGGTGTCCTTTACAGCCCCCCAGGCTTTGCGAATATGAAGTGCTCAGCACTGGTTTTAAAGCTGTCGTTGCGGTATCGGCCACAAGGTGGCAGGATTTCTTCATCCCCAAAGCTGGTTATTCTCGCCACAAGAACCTGAGAGAAAGTTGTTATTTCTGGGTGTAAATTCGAGTGGTATGGGACTGAACAATCAACCAAGGAGACTTCCCTGGCGGTCCAATGGTTAACACTCTGATCTTCCAGTATAGGGGCTCGGGTTCAATTTCTGGTCTGGGAAATTGGATTGCCCATGCCACGTGGCCAAAAATAAAAAATAAAAAAAAAAGAAAAGAAAAAGAAAAAAAGAGAAAAACAACCTAAGGGGTTGCGTCTCATTAATTCTTTGCCCTTACACTTCACCCCCGGGCAAATTCCAACCCCTGGGACACCATACTGCAGAGAGAGCTGTCCTCTGGAGGCAGGAAACTCACCAGCAGGAGACCAGCTGACTTTTCAGAGCTCTTCCAGCCCAGAGAGTCCACCATCCTCTGGGTGCACTGGGCTTGGTTCAGGGGTAGGAGTGCCCACCTGGATCTGGAGACTGTGGTCCCATGCCGTCGGGACCAGGCACTACAGGTCCAAGGAGGGCTAATTTGCTGCACCATCCTTCCCAGGTCCCTCTGTCCCAGGTCAGTCCATCCTTGGGAGCCATGCCGGAGATGTGACACAAGCGCAGGTCACCGAGGGCTGAGAGGGACGTAGGAGGCATTTCGTTTTTGAATTTGTTTTATTTTATATTGGAGTAGATTGTTTAACAATGTTGTATTGTTTTAGGTGTTCAGCAAGTTGATTCAGTTTTACATAGATATATATCTGGGTTTTTTTCCGATTCTTTCCCCATATAGTTTATTAAAGAGTGTTGGGTAGAGTTTCCTGTGGTATACAGTAGGTCTTTGTTGATTATCGATTTCACATATATTATGGGGAACATGCTATACCTCATTTGTCCCTTTCCACCGCCTTTCCACTTTGGTATCCATACTTTTGTTTTCTAGGCCTGTGAGGCTGTTTATGTTTTGTAAATTAGTTCCTTTGTATTAATGTCTGGTTTCCGCCTTTAAGTCACATCATGTAATATTTCTCTTTCCTTTCTGACTTACTTCACTTAGTATGATCACCCCTAAGTCCGCCCGTGTTGCTTCAACTGGCATTATTTCATTTTTTTTTTTAACGGCTGAGTAACATTCCATTGTCCTGGGCGTATAAACAGCAAAAACCAGAATTTGAAAAACTTTCACCCCAACATTCACTGTAGCACTATTTACAATAGCCAAGACATGGAATCAACCGAAATGTCCATCAACAGATGAATGGATAGAGAAGAACTGGTACATAGACACAACAGAATATTATTCAGCCATAAAAAGGAAGGAAATCATGCCATCTGCAGCAATACGGAGGGATCTCAGACGATCATACTAAGTGAAGTAAGTCAGACAGAGCAAGATAAATATCATGAGATAACCCTTATAGGTGGACTCTAGAAAGTGATACCAGTGAACTAATTTCAAGAGAGAAACAGGGCTTCCCTGGTGGCGCAGTGGTTGAGAGTCCGCCTGCCGATGCAGGGGACACGGGTTCGTGCCCCGGTCTGGGAGGATCCCACGTGCCGCGGAGCGGCTGGGCCCGTGAGCCATGGCCGCTGAGCCTGCGCGTCCGGAGCCTGTGCTCCGCAACGGAAGAGGCCACAACATTGAGAGGCCCGCGTAACGCAAAAAAAAAAAAAAAAAAAAAAAAAAAAAAAAAAAAAAAAAAAGAGAGAAACAGACTCAAAGTTAGTTATTAGAGACGTGCAAATCAAAACTACAAAGAGGTATCACCTTGCACCAGTTAGAATGGCCATCACCAAAAAGTCTACAAACTGTAAATGCTAGCGAGGGAGTGGAGAAAAGGGAACCCTCCTACACTGTTGGTGAGAATGTAAACCGGTCACAGCCACTAGGGAGAACAGTAGGGCGGTTCCTTAACAAGCTAAAAATAGAGCTACCGTATGATCCGGTAGTCCCACTCCTGGGCGTGTATCAGGAGAAAACCAGAATTTGAAAAACATGCACCCCAACGTTCACTGCCACACTAGTTACAACAGCCAAGGCATGGAATCAACCAAAATGTCCATCAACAGATGAATCAATAAAGAAGAAGTGGTACATAGAGACAAATGAATATTATTCGCCATAAAAAAGAATGAAACAATGCCATTAGCAGCAACGTGGATAGACCTAGAGATGATCACACTAAGTGAAGTAAGTCACATAGAGACAAAAAAATGTCATATGATATCACTTAGTGGTGGAATCAAATAAGTGATACCAAGGAACTAATTTGTAAAAGAGACACAGATTTAGAAAAACAACTTATGGTTACCAAAAGAGAACGTTGGGGGGAAAGGATAAATTAGGAGGTTGAGATGTACGTAAACACACTAATACAAACGAAATAGCTAATCAACAGGGACCAGCTGTATAGTTCAGGGACCTCTACTCGACACTCTTTAATAACCTATTGGGAACAGAGTCCGAAAAAGAATAGATAAATGTATATGTATAACTGAATCAACTTGCTGTACACCTACAAATCACAACATTGTAATTAAACTTTACTCCAGGAAAACAACAAAAATTAAATTTTAAAAAAAACAAGAAGCGATTATCACAGGCATTTGGGTATATGTTCTGGTTAATTCCCCTGTAATTTACGACGCACAGAGGAGTGCAACTAAGGCTCTGGTTGCCCCAGTAACCAGTGTTGGGCATGAAGAAATCCTTCCACCACCCTGTGGTCATTTTCTTTAACAGCAAGTTAAAAACCAGGTCATTTGGGCACTTCATATTCACAAGCACTCTGGGGCTATGAATGACACCTACCCTCAAGAAATGTCCTGGGGTAGGTAATTGAAAAAGAAGTCAAAGACATCAGCCTTTCAAGATGCCAAGTTCAATAGGTAAATTTTACTCTCACCATTTAAAAAAAAAAAAAAGCACGTGAAAATTTGTTCAACATAGCTAGCTAATTATTAGAGACATGCAAATCGAAATCTCAACGAGGTATACCTCGCGCCAGCCAGAATGGCCATCATCAAAAAGTCTACGAACTGTAAATGCTGGCAAGGGTGTGGAGAAAAGGCAAGCCTCCTACACTGTTGGTGGGACTGTAAACTGGTCACAGCCACTGGAGAACAGTATGAAGGTTCCTTAACAAGCTAAAAATAGAGCTAGCATATGATCCGGCAGTCCCAGTCCTGGGCGTATACTTGGAGAAAACCAGAATTCGAAAAACATGCACCCCAACGTTCACTGCCACACTAGTTACAACAGCCAAGGCATGGAAGCAACCAAAACGTCCATCGACAGATGAATCAATAAAGAAGTGGTACATAGAGACTACTGAATATTACTCAGCCATAAAATAGACAAATAATGCCATTTGCAGCAACATAGTATAATCATCCCTAGGTCCATCTGTGTGAAGTAAGTCAGATAAAGACAAATATCATATGATATCACTTGTAGGTGGATTCTAAAAATTAATACCAATGAGCTGATTTACAAAAGACAGATCACAGACTTTGAAAACATATTTATGTTTACCAAAGAGGAAAGGTGGGGTAAAGGGATAAATTAGGTGGTTGGGATTAAATATACATACTAAGACATATAAAATAGGTGATCAAAAAGAACTACTGTAGCACAGGGAACTCTGTTCAACATTCTGTAATAGTCTATGTGGGATAAGAATTCAAAAATGAATAGACATATGTATATGTAGAACTGAAGAAGTTGATGTTGACCTACAAAGGAACACAACATTGTAAATCAACATTACTCCAACAAAAAATAAAAATTAAATTAAAATTAAAAAATAGGTAATGAGACGCAAGCTTTTGGGTGTTTGTTCTGGTATAGTTGACGCTAATTTACAACCCAGGAACGTGAATCCCACTAAAGCTCTGGTTGCCTGAGTAACCAGAGTTGGTCATGAAGAAATGCTGCCGCCTTGTGGCCGTTTTCCATAACAGCAAGTTAAAAACCAGCGCTTCTGGGCATGTAACACTCACAAGTACTGTGGGGCTGTAAATGAACTTGCCCGGAAGAAATGTCTTGGGGTAGGCAATCAAAAATCAATTCAAAAGAGGACATACTTTGAAGAAGCCAATTTCAACAGGTAAATACTACTCACGCTGTTAAAAAAAAACACGTGCAAAGACGCTAAACATCACTAATTATGAGACATGTAAGTCAAAACTACAAGGAGGTATCACATTGCACCTGTCAGAATGGCCATCATCAAAAAGTTTGCAAACAATAAATGCTAGATAAGGAAACCCCTATGCTGTTGGTGGGAATGTAAACTGGTCACAGCCACTATGGGGGTTCCTTAACAAGCTAAAAATTGAGCTACCTATGATCTGGCAGTCCCACTCCTGGGCATATAGCCAGAGAAAACCAGAATTTGAAAAGACACTTACTCCCCGACTTTCACTGCAACACTATTTACAATAGCCAAGACATGGAAGCAACCAAAGTGTTCATCAACAGGTGAATGGCTAAAGAAGAAGTGGCGCATGGGCACAATAGAATATTATTCAGCCATAAAAAAATAATGAAATACTGCCATTTGCAGCAACACGGGTCAACCTAGAGATGATCATACTAAGTGAAGTAAGTCAGAGAAAGACAAATATCATATGATATCACTTATAGGTGGAATCTAGTAAGTGATAAAAAATGAACTAATTTGCAAAAGAGAAACAGACTTAAAGACTTAGAAAACAAACTTACAGTTAACAAAGCTGACTGGTGGGGGGAAGGAATAAATTAGGAGGTTGGGATTAACATATACACACGAATACATATCAAATAGATAATCACCAGGGACTAACTGTACAGATCAAGGAACTCTACTCAACACCCTGTAATATCCTATATGGGTACACAATCTGAAAAAGAATGGATATGTGTATGTGTATAACTGAATCAACTTGCTGTACACCTACAAAACACAGCATTGTAAATAAACTTTACTCCAATAAAAAAACTAAATATATAAAAAAAACAAGAAGTAATGAGACAAGTTTTGGGGTGTTTTTTATGGCACATTCCACTCTATTTTATAACCCAGGAACTCAAGTTCCACTATGGTTCTTGTGCCCCAGGAACCAGAGTTGGGTATGAAGAAATCCTTCCACCTTGTGGCCATTTACTGTAACAGCAAGTTTAAAACCAGTGCTTTTGGGTCTTTTAATATTCACAAAGACTTCAGGGTTGTAAATGACAGGCGCCCCCAATAAATGTCCTGGGGTAGGTAATGGAAAAACAATTCAAAACAGGGCAGACTTTCAAGAGGCCAATTTCATGAGGTAAATTTTACTCACACTGTTTTTTTTTTTTTTTTTTTTTTTTTTTTTTTTTTTTTTTTTAATATTTATTTTCCTGATTTTCACAGACACTGCAGATCTATATCTGTCATTTTTGTAACAAGCCTGTATCTTTTTTTTTTTTTTTTTTTTTTAAATTATTTATTTATTTATTTATTTTGGGCTGTGTTGGGTCTTCGTTTCTGTGCGAGGGCTTTCTCTAGTTGCGGAGAGCGGGGGCCACTCTTCATCGCGGTGCGCGGGCCTCTCACTATCGTGGCCTCTCTTGTTGCGGAGCACAGGCTCCAGACGCGCAGGCTCAGTAGTTGTGGCGCACGGGCTCAGTTGCTCCGTGGCATGTGGGATCTTCCCAGACCAGGGCTCGAACCTGTGTCCCCTGCATTAGCAGGCAGACTCTCAACCACTGCGCCACCAGGGAAGCCCCACACTGTTTTTTTTTTTAAAAAAAAGCACATGAAAAGATGTTCAACATCACTAATTATTAGAGACATGCAAATCAAAACTACAACGAGTTGTCACCTCCCACCCGTCAGAATGGCCAGCATCAAAAAGTCTGCAAACAATAAATGCTGCAGAGGACCTGGAGAAAAGGGTACCTTCCTATGCTGTTAGTGGAATGTAACCTGGTAACAGCCACTATCAAGAAGAGTATGGAGGTTCCTTAAAAAACTAAAAATAGAGCTAGTATATGATCTGGCAGTCCCCACTCCTGGGCGTATATTGGGAGAAAACCAGAATTCGAAAAGACACATGGTCCCCAACGTTCACTGCAGCACTATTTACAATAGCCAAGACATGGAATCAACCAAAATGTCCATTGACAGATGAATGGCTAAAGAAGTGGTACATACAGACAAGCTGAATATTACTCAGCCATAAAAAAAGAATGAAATAATGCCATTTGCAGTAACGTGGATGGAACTAGAGATGATAATACTAAGTAAGTCAGATAGAGAAAGACAAATATCATACAATATCACCTTTATGTGGCATCTAAAAAAATGATAGAAATGAACTAATTTACAAAACAGAAAGAGACTCACAGACTTCAAATATCCTTTAGGGAGAAAAATTTTAAAATCTATTACAGGTCATTAAATGTCAACCTGAAAAAAATGATTAACATTGTAAAGGTATTTATTCTCCTCCAATTACCAGGCATTAGCACACCAAATCTGCAGATCACATCCAGCCCACCATCTTCTTTTGTAAACAAAATTTTATTGAATGGCAAAAAAAGAAACCCACGAGACATCACGTCACACCTGTCAAAATGGCTATTATCCAAAAGTCTACAAATAACAAATGTTATTGAGGATATGAAGAAAAGGGAACCCTAGTACACTGTTGGTAGGATTGTAAATTGGTACACCCACTATGAAAACAATATGGAGGTCCTGAAAAAACTATAAGTAGAACTATCATATTTGCCAACAATTACACCGCTGGGTATTTGTCCAAAGAAAATGAAAACACCAATTTGACAGGATACATGCACCCCAATGTTCATGGTAGCATTATTTCCAATTGCCACAATATGGAAGCAAACTAAATGTCTATCAACAGATGAATGGGTAAAGAAGATGTATACACAATAGACTATTACTCAGCCATTAAATAGAATCAGATTCTGCCACTTGCAACAACATGGATGGGCCTAGAATGTATTATATCTAGTGAAATAAGTTAGAGACACATGCTCTATGTTCTCCCTTGTATGTGGAATCTAAGAAATGCAAGAAAGGAATGTATACAACAAAATAGGAATAGACTCAGAGAATAAATTAGTGGTTACTGGTGGGAAGAGTGAAGGGGGGAGGGAATGATGGTAGTTTGTTTCTCTTAATCCAATACCCCTATGTAGAAAATAAACAAATTAGGATATATTGTACAACCCAGGGAAACATAGCCATTATTTTGTAATATCTTTAAATGGAGCATAATCTATAAAAATATTAAGTCAATATGTTGTACCCCTGAGACTAATGTAATATTGTAAATCAACTATACTTCAATTTAAAAAATCCATACAGTGGCTGAGTGGATTAAAAAAAGATCAATTATATACTGGGTACAAGAGATTCGTGTGAACTTTAAGGCCATACGTAGGATAAAACTGAATGACTGGAAAAAAGATATTTCATGCAAATGATAATTACCTGACTAGTCTATTATCAGGCAAAAAAGACTTTAAGTCAAACCTCTCACAGAAACAAAGGTTAGCATATAATGATAAAGTGATTAATTCATCAAGAAATTATGACAATTATAAATATGTATATATCCAGCATTGGAGCCTCTAAACATATAAAGAAAATATTAACACATATAAAGGGGAAAATGTGCAGAAATGAAATAATGGTAAGAAATGTCAATACCCAACTTTCAACACTATAGATCATCTGGACAGATTATCAATCAGAAACTTGAACACACACTTGATATCAAGTGAGGCTAACAGACATATATAATACATGCCACTCAACAGCAGCAAACTTTCCATTCTTCTTAAGTACACATAGAACATTTTCTAGGATAGATCAAATGTTAAGCCACAAAAGAAGTCTTCAAAAATCCAAGAAGATTGAAATTGTATCAAGTAACTCTTCCAACCACAATGGTATGAAGCTGAAATTCAATATTAAGAAGAATAATTGAAAATTCAAGAACACTTGGAAATTGAACATCAAGCTTCTGAAGAGCCAATGCATACAAGAATAAATCAAAAGGGAAATAAAAGACATAAAGCAAACAAAATTGGAAACACAAAGTACATAAACTTATGGAATACAGAAAAAACAATTCTGTTCAAAGAGTTGTATTTACAGTTATAAATGCATATATTTTAAAAAAGTTCTTGACAGGGGATCAAGATGATAGAGTAGGAAGATACTGAGCTCCCCTCCTCCCATGGACACACCCAAGTTACAACTTACACAGAAATTACCTCTGTAATGACCTGAAGACTAGCAGAGAAAATTTTCCACAACTAAAGATATAAAGAGGGAGAAACCACAAGGCGGGTAGGAGGATTGGCAACACAGTCTAGTTAGAGCCCACACCTCCAGCGCAATGACCCACAGTTGAAGATCTCACAACTGCATAGGTCCTCCACAAGGAGGGAAAGGTCTGAGCCCTCCACTAGGCTGCTCAGCCCAGGGTTCCTGCATTGGGAAGAAAAGAACACAGTGGGTCTGGCTTTGAAAACCTGCAGGGCTTACTTTCAGGAGAGCTGGAGGCTAAAGAAAACCGAGACTTTGCTCTCATATGGCACACACAAAATCTCACATGTTCTCAGTCTCTGTGCAGTGCTGGTGGTTTGAAAGATACCTGGCTCAGACCTACTTGCTCATCTCGGAGAGCTTCTTGGAAAGGCAAGAGGCAGCTCGGACTCTTGCTAGGGACTGAGACATTGGCAGGCAACATTTTAGAGTCTTCCCTCTAACTGATTAGTATCAAAGGCCTGCCCCATCAACCACCATGCCTACAGTACTTCTGCACCACCAGGCCTCACAACCAGACACACTGGGGGCCTACCCTATCTACCTGTGCACCTGGAGCGCCACACAGCCACCCATAATGGAGGTGTGCCTTTCCTACCAGCACCCACGGAAATCACATAATGCTGGGCCTCACGTCAGTTTAGGTCAGTGTCCAACACCGCCTCCCAGCTTGTCCACAGTAGTTGGCTCTGCCAGAACAGAAAGGTGTATGAAGCCCAGAGAGGGGACACCGCTGGAACATCTGGCTCCGCTGGCCACAGGAGAATGTGCTGCTGGGCCCTATAGGCCATCTCCTGTATAAGGCCACTTCTCCAAGACCAGGAAAGGTAATGAACTGGAGCTAATGACTAGAAATGCACAGAGAATTAGGAAACATAATGAAAGAGAGGAGTATGTTACAAATGAAGTAACAAGACACAACATCAGAAAAAGAACTAGATAAAACAGAGATAAGCATTGTACCCCCTCCTCACACACACCAAGAAAAGTGTTCAAGGTAGTGATTCTAAACACGCTCACTCAAGTCAGGAGAAGAACAGATGCACATGGTGAAAACTTCAACAAAGAGTAATAAAATATCAAAAAACCCAAACAGCTGAAAAACAAAGTAACTGAGATTAAAACACACACACACACACACACACACACACACACTCTAGAGGGAAGCAACATTAGATTATATAATACAGAAGAAAAGATCCGTGATCTGGAAGACAGAGTAGTGAAACTCACCCAAGCTGAGTAACGAGAAGAAAAAAGAATTAAAACAATAGGTAATGGGACCTCTGAGGCAACATCAAGAATGTTAACATGAGCATTATAGGGGTCCCAGAAAGAAAAGAAGAGAGAAAGAGGCAGAGAACTTATTAGAGGATATAATAACTGATAACTTTCCTAACTGGGGGAAGGAAACAGACATCCAGGTCCAGGAAACACAGAGTCCCAAACATGATGAAGACAAACAGATCCACATCAAGACACATTATAGTTAAAGTATTAGAAATTAAAGATAAAGAGAGATCATAGAAGCACTGAAATGAAAGCAACTAGTTATGTGCAAGGTATTCCTGTAAGGCTAGCTGCTGACTTTTCAGCGCACTTTGCAGACCAGGAAGGAGTGACAGGATATATTCAATGGGCTAAAAGGAAAAAAGCCTACAAAAAGAATACTCTACCAGCAAGATTACAATTCAGAATTGAAGGAGAGATCACGAGTTTCCTATACCTGGGACTTCCCTGGTGGCGCAGTGGTTAAGAATCCACCTGCCAATGCAGGGGACACAGGTTTGATCCCTGGTTCTGGAAGATTCCACATGCCACGGAGCAACTAAGCCAGTGCGCCACAACTACTGAGCCTGCGCTCTAGAGCCCACGAGCCACAACTACTGAGGCTGTGCACCACAACTACTGACGCCTGTGTGCCACAACTACTGAAGCCCACACGCCTAGGACCCGTGCTCCACAACAAAAGAAGCCAGTGCAATGAGAAGCCCGTGCACCGCAACGAAGAGTAACCACACTCGCTGCAACTAGAGAAAGCCTGCGCACAGCAACAAAGAACCAAGGCAGCCATAAATAAATATTTTTTTTAAAAAAGGTTTCCCAGACTAGCAAAAGCTAAATGAGTTCATCACTAATAAAGCAGCCTTATAAGAAATGTTGAAGGAATTTACTTAAGCTTAAAAGAAGTGTCATTAATTAGTAACAAGAAAACACACAAAAGTAAAAATCTCACTGAAAAAGTATACATATAGTAAGGGTAGTAGATCAAACACTTATTAAGCTTCTGTAAAGAATAAAAGACAAAAGTAGTATTTTTTTTTTAAAGAGAGAGGGTCCAAATAAATCAGCAATGAAAGAGATGAAGTTACAAGAGACACCACAGAAATACAAAGTATCGTGAGATTACTACAAACAATTATACACCAATAAATTGGACAACCTAGAAGAAGTGGATAAATTCCCAGAAACATCAATCTTCCAAGACTGAATCAGGAATAAATAAAAAATCTAAACATAGCAATTACTAGAAATGAAATTGAATCAGTAATCGAAAAACTCCAATAAACAGAAGTGCAGGACCAGGTGGCTTCACTCATAAATTCTACCAAACATTCAAAGGAAAGTTGACATCTATCCTTCTCAAACTATCCCCCATAATTGAAGAAGTATTGTTTCCAAACTTATTTTGAGGCCAGCAACACCCATGGATGAAAACCAGATAAAGACACTACCAAAACAAGTAAATTACAGGTGAAAAGCCCTGACGAACATAGATGCAAAAATCCTCAACAAAATATTAGTAAACTGAATTCAACAATATATTAAAAGAACCATACACCATGATCTAATGGGATTTATCTTGCCAATGCAGGAATGATTCAATATATGTAAATCATTTAAGTGACAGACCAGATCAGCAGAAGAAAGGATAAAATCATATCACCATCTTCATACCTCCAGCAAAAGCAGATGGCAAAATTCAACAAAATTCAAATTTTGATTTATGATAAAAACTCTCAACAAAGTGGGTATAAAGGCAACATACATTTCTATAATAAAGGGCATGTATGACAAAATCAGAGCTAACATCATACTCAATGGTTAAAAGCTGAGAGAATTTCCTCTAAGAACAGGAGCATGACAAGGATCCCTACTCTCACCACTTTTATTCAACACAGTATTAATAGTCCTAGCCACAGCAAGAAGACAAAAATAAAAATAAAAATTGGGGGCTTCCCTGGTGGCGCAGTGGTTGAGAGTCCGCCTGCCGATGCAGGGGACACGGGTTCGTGCCCCGGTCCGGGAAGATCCCACATGCCGTGGAGCGGCTGGGCCCGTGAGCCATGGCTGCTGAGCCTGTGCGTCCGGAGCCTGTGCTCCGCAACGGGAGAGGCCACAAAAGTGAGAGGCCTGCGTACCGCAAAAAAAAAAAAAAAAAAAGGATCTAATTTGTAAAGGACGTAAAACTGTCACTGTTTGCACATGACGTGATAATATGTAAAAAAAACCCTAAAGATTTCACCAACAAATTAGGATAAATAAATTCAGTAAATTTGAAGTATATACAATTAACGTACAGAAATCCGTTATTTTTCCCTGCACTGATAACAAACTATCAGAGAAATTAAGGCAAAAACATTTATGATTATATTAAAAATAATAAAATGCCTGGGAATAAATTTAACCATGGAGGTGAAAGATTTATATACTGAAAATTATAAGACATTGATGAAGGAAATTGAAGATGACATAAATAAATGAAAAGATAGCCCATGCTCTTGGATTGGAAGAATTAATCTTTTTAAAATAACCATATTACTCAAAGCAACCTAGAGAGTTTAAGCAATCCCTATCAAAATACCCATGACATTTTTTCACAGAACTAGAACAGATAAGCCTAAAATAAATATAGAACCACAAAATACCCACATTGTCAAAGCAATCCTGAGAAAAAAGACCAAAGCTGGAGATAGCATGCTCCCTGACTACAAAGCTACAATAACCAGTCTTACAGACAGAGTTTAAAAATTGGTGGTTGCCAGAGGGGAGGTGAGTGGGTGTTGGAGAAGACAGGTGAAGGGGCATAAGAAGTTCAAAATTCCAGTTATAAAATAAAAATTGACAAGAATTTAATATACAGAATAAAGAATATGGTTCATGATATTGCAATAACTGTGGATGGGGACAGTTGGTTACTAAACCCATCATGGTGATTATTTTGTAATAAACTTAAATGCTGAATCATTATGTTGTACATCCGAAACTAACATACGACTGTATGTCAACTATTCTTCAATTAAAAAAAAAAGAAAAGGAATGCATGCCTGACAGCATTTTAACGGAGCCATTTCTTGGGAGTGTGTTTGTAACAAACAGCCTTGAGGAGTGAGGTAATGTGTCTCCCTCAGACAAGCAGTAAGCTTGCTAACCTCTCATTTTAAAAGCAATGGAATCCTCAAACTCAGTGGAGTTCATCAATGTAACACAACTGAGTACACATAACACTCCACTGGATCCCTCTGTGTCATCCCTGTTGGAACTGGTGGGGGAGGGAAACCCAATACAATATTGTGCTCACGCTTGCTGTGCCATAAGTAATAAAGTCTTTTGTCTCTGAAAAAAAATCTCAAATAAAGAACCTAACTTTACAACAAAAGGAACTATAAAAAGAACAAACTAAGCCCAATATTGGCAGAATGAAATAAATAAGGATTAGCAGTTATAAAAGTAATAGAAGGACCTACTGCATAGCACAGGGAACGCTACTCATTATTCTGTAATGACCTATATGGGAAAAGAATATTAAAAAGAGTAGATATAGATATATATGTGTATAACTGATTCACTTTACTGTACACATGGAACTAACACAACATTGTAAATCAACTATACTCCAATCAATTTTTTTTTTAAAGTAATAAAGGGCTTCCCTGGTGGCACAGTGGTTGAGAGTCTGCCTGCCGATGCAGGGGACATGGGTTCGTGCCCCAGTCTGGGAAGATCCCACATGCCGCGGAGCAGCTGGGCCCGTGAGCCATGGCTGCTGAGCCTGCACATCCAGAGCCTGTGCTCCGCAACGGGAGAAGCCACAACAGTGAGAGGCCTGTGTACAGCAAAAAAAGAAAAAAAAGAAAAAAAGAAAAAAAAAGTAATAAAGACCACATATAGAGTAGAAAGATAATAATATTAAGGAGTTTTTTGGAAAAAGATAAAATTGACAAACTGTTAGAATAACTAAGAAAAAGCGAGTATATATACATACATTTTATATATATATATATATATATATATATATATAAATAAAGCCATTACACTGATGCCACAGAAATACAAAGGACAATAAGAGACTACTAAGTATTATGCAAACAACTTGAATTACATAGAAAAAAATGGACAAACTCCTAGAAACATACAACCTATCAAGACTAAGTAGTTAAGAAACAGAACATCTGAACAGACCAGTAATGAGTAAAGAGAATGAAACAGTACCGAAAAACCTCTCAATAAATAAAATCCCAGGACCAGGTGGTTTTACTGGTGAATTATGCCAAATATTTAAAGAGAAATTAAAGCTAAGACTTCTTAAATACTTCCAAAAATTTAAAGAGAAGGGAACACTTTCAAACCATCTTATGAGGCATTACTCCAATATCAAAACCAGATGAGGGCACTAGGAGAAAAGTACAGATCAATATCCCTTAAAAACATAGATGAAATATACTCAAAACACTGGCAAACTAAGTTCAACAGCACATTAAAAGGATCATTCACCATGATCAAGTGGGATTTATGCCTGGATGCAGGATGGCTCAATATATGCAAATCAATAAATGTGTTACATCACATTAAGAGAATAAAGGGAAAATATGGTCATATTAATAGATACAGAAAAATTATTTGACAAAATCCAACTTCATTTCATGAAAATTACTGTCAAGAAATTAGTTATAGAAGGAATATACCTCAGCACATTAAAAGTCATATGACAAGCCAAAACTAACAGTATATTGAATTATGAATCATGAAAGCATTTCTTCTAAGTTTTGGACCAAGACATGGTTACCTATTCTTGCCTCTTCTATTCAACATAGTACTGGAATTCCTAACCAGAATAAGTAGGCAAGAAAAGTAAAGAAAGTAAATCCTAATCATAAAATTAAAGCTAAATTTTCTCTGTTTGCAGATGACATGATTTTATATCTACAAAACCCTAAACATGCCACCTCCAAAAAACTGTTCAAACTAATAAATAAATAAAGCTGCAGGATACAAAATCAACATACAAAAATCATTTGTGGCTCTATACACTAACAACAGAAACTATCAGAAAAGGTTAAACAAGTCCCATTTACAGTAGCACCCAAAAGAATAAAATACTTACGAATAAAGTTAACCAAGAATGTGAAAGACCCATACACTGAAAACTATAAAATATTGATGAAAGAATTTGAAGACGCAAAAAAATGGAAAGATCACCCATGTTAATGGATTGAATAAATTAATACTGTTAAAATGTCCATACTATCCAAAGCAATCTACAGAGTTAATGCAATTCATGTCAAAATTCTGAAGACATTTTCCCCAGAAAATAGAAAAAGAAATCTTAAAATTCATATGGAACCTTAAAAGACCCAAAATATCCAAAGCAATCTTGAGCACAAAGAGCAAAGCTAAAGGCATCATGTTTCATAATTTCAAACCATACTACAAAGCATAGTAATCAAAGCAGTATGGTAGTAGTATAAAAACAGACATATAGAACAACAGAACGAAATACAGACCTCAGAAATAAATCCACATATTTACAATCCATTGATCTTTGACAAAAGTGCTGGGAATATACAATTAGGAAATGATCCTCTCTTCAGTAATTTAGTGGGAAACTGAATATTCACAAGCATAGGGAAGAAATTAGACCCATATCTCACACTATATACAAAAATTAATTCAAAGTGGTTTAGAGAATTAAATATAAGATCTGAAACTGTAAAATTAATAGAAGAAGATATAGGGGAAAAAAAACTTCTTTACAGTGGTATGTATGGGCAATGTATTTTTGGATATGACCCCCAAAACACAGGCAACAAAAACAAAAACAAAAACAATTGAAAAATAGATTGCTATAAAGGTTTGGACTTCCCTAGTGGCTCAGTGGTTAAGAATCCGCCTGCCACATAGAAGCAACCTAAGTGTCGACCGACAGATGACTGGATGAAGAAGATGTGAACATATATACAATGGAATATTACTCAACCATAAAAAGAAACGAAATTGAGTTATTTGCAGTGAGGTGGATGGACCTAGAGTCTGTCATACAGAGTGAAGTAAGTCAGAAAGAGAAAAACAAATACCGTATGCTAACATATATATATATGGAAACTAAAAAAACAAAAAGAAAGGTTCTGAAGAACAATAGGGGCAGGACAGGAGTAAAGATGCAGACGTAGAGAATGGACTTGAGGACATGGGGAGGGGGAAGGGTAAGCTGGGACGAAGTGAGAGAGTGGCATGGACTTATATATACACTACCAAATATAAAATAGATAGCTAGTGGGAAGCAGCTGCATAGCACAGGGAGATCAGCTCGGTGCTTGTGTCCACCTAGAGGGGTGAGATAGGGTGGGTGGGAGGGAGACGCAAGAGGGAGGAGATATGGGGAGATATATATATATATATATATATATATATATATATATATGTATAGCTGATTCACTTTGTTATAAAGCAGAAACTAACACACCACTGTAAAGCAAGTATACTCCAATAAAGATGTTAAAAAAAAAATCCGCCTGCCAATGCAGAGGACACGGGTTCGAGCACTGGGCTGGGAAGATCCTACATGCTACAGAGCAACTAAGCCCGTGCGCCACAACTACTGAGCCTGTGCTCTAGAGCCCGCGAGCCACAACTACTGAGCCCACACACTGCAGTTACTGAAGCCCGTGTGCCTAGAGCCGGTGCTCTGCAACAAGAGAAGCCACCGCAGTGAGAAGCCCCTGCTCGCCGCAACTAGAGAAAGCCCATGCCCAGCAACGAAGACCCAATGCAGCCAAAAATAAATAAAATAAAATAAATTAATTTAAAAAAAAAGATTGCATAGTTTCCAGGGAAATTATTTTTTAAAAAACTATAAAGGTTTGAACAGCAAAGGAAACAATTTACAGAGAGAAGAGTGTACCTACAAAATGGGAAGAAACATTTGAAAAACATATCTAATATATAAAATACATAATATGCTCAAACAACTGAGTAGGAAAAAAACAACAAACAACCTGATTTTATTTTCAATGACACTTTGCTTTGCTTTAATATTTGTCTTTTTCTGCCTTTGAAGTGAGCTCTTGATTACAAAATATCAAATGACAGTCAAGGGCTTCCCTGGTGGTGCAGTGGTTGAGAGTCCGCCTGCAGATGCAGGGAACATGGGTTCGTGCCCCGGTCCAGGAAGATCCCACATGCCGTGGAGCGGCTGGGCCCGTGAGCCATGGCCGCTGAGCCTGTGCGTCCGGAGCCTGTGCTCTGCAATGGGAGAGGCCACAACAGTGAGAGGCCTGCGTACCGCAAAAAAACAAAACAAAACAAAAATGACAGTCAAAAATGCCAGCCACTGGCACAGGATGGAGAAGCCCACAAGTAAGGACATATAGCAGCAGGTGGCAAGAGGTAGGAAGTGATTGAAGCAGTGGTTACAAATGTTCACAAGAAGCTAAAACTATCCAATAGAGTGTGCCCTAATGTTAGTACAGGTTAGACTAGTCACTACCTTGGTGTGTGGCCTCAGTATTTTTGGCTTCAGATTGTACATGGCAATACAATTTCTTCCAGTTAAGAGTTCTTGGCTTGCACCAATGACGGTAGCTGGAGGGCACCGGACCAGTCTATTAGTTTTTCAAAACGCTGTTGTTGACCTGAAAGATGTACTGGGAGACGTCAGGAGCTCTGCACTTAGTGACAGCGTGTAACTGGGGTTTCCTGGCTGGTCTCCAGAGCTTGGCCAAAATCCAAATGCCATTAGTGAGCTTCACGGACTGATACAGAATGTCCTGGTCTTCCACATTCGTCTTGGCAATAGTATCAACATTGTTGTTTTGCAACTTGCTGAAAACAGTGTCAGCATTTAAGTGACATCCCGTAATCTGAAACTGAAGTTCATTTTCATTGGGAATATCCTTCCATGTTGCAAGGAAGACCTGGCACTCCATTTTGCTGTCTTCTACAAAAAAGCACGTTGAGTGGGATGAGGCAGCTGAAGTAGAAGACATCAGTGCTGTTTTTCACAGCCACCTGCAGGTTGTTCAGAGGTTCTATCTTCATGAATGGGCCCAAGATGCTGAGAGGCAGGGAGCCATCAACGCTCTGGTTTGGCATCAGTGGTGTAGGGATGGCCAGAGGAGTGCTGGGGATGACACCAAACCTATTATCGTTAAACTGAACTGCAAAGTCTGTCATGTGCTGCAGAGCTTTGTTGGTGAAGGTCATTTCCATATAGATGTGCCCTTGGCGGTGAGTAAATATTCCCGAAATCTCCTTCAGCCTTTACTGCAGGCAGCCAGACAGCCTTTGGAGACACATATCCACCAGGCGCCATGCCTATCCTCATGGAGAGGTCAAATAGATCATTCAGACCACTGCTGACCACAGCAGGAGTAGGTGAAGGAGCAGAGGTTGCAGGCACTGATGATGGATGAAGGATTGTCCCACCAGACTATCTAGCCCTCCACCCAGGAGACCCATCTTTTCGAATTATAGTTTTCTCCAGATATATGCCCAGGAGAGGGATGGCTGGATCATATGGCAACTATACTTTTAGTTTTTTGAGGAACCTCTATACTGTTTTCCATAGTGGCTGCACCAATTTACATTCCCACTGACTGTAGAAGGGTTCCCTTTTCTCCACACCCTCTCCAGCATTTATTATTTGTAGACTTTTTTAATGATGGCCATTCTGACCAGTTTAAGGTGATACCTCATTGCAGTTTTGATTTGCATTTCTCTAATAATTAGTGATGGTGAGCATCTTTCCATGTGCCTCTTGGCCATCTGTATGTCTTCTTTGGAGAAATGTTTATTTAGGTCTTCTGCCCATTTTTTAAATTATTTTTTGTGTGTGTGTGATTGAGTTGTATGAGCTGTTTGTATATTTTGGAAATTAAGCCCTTGTTGGTTGCATCATCTGCAAATAGTTTCTCCCATTCAGTAGGTTGTCTTTTCATTTTTTTTTACAGTTTCCTTTGCTGTGCAAAAACTTGTAAGTTTGAATAGGCCCTGTTTGTTTACTTTTGCTTTTATTTCTATTGCCTTGGGAGACTGACATAAGAAAATGTTGGTACGATTTGTGTCAGAGAATGTTTTGCCTATGTTCTCTTCTACAAGTTTTATGGTGTTATGTGTTATATTTAAGTCTTTAAGCCCTTTTGAGTTTATTTTTGTGCACGGTGTGAGGATGTGTTCTAACTTCAATGATTTACATGCAGCTGTTCAACATTCCCAACACCACTTACTGAAGAGACTGTCTTTTCTCCATTGTATATTCTTGCCTCCTTTGTCGAAGATTAATTGACCATTGGTGTGTGGGTTTATTTCTGGGCTCTGTTTCATTGATTCATATGTCTGTTTCTGTGCCAATGCCATGCTGTTTTGATTACTGTAGCTTTTGTAGTATTGTCTGAAGTCTGGAAGGGTTATGCCTCCTGCTTTGTTCTTTTTCCTCAGGATTGCTTTCACAATTCTGGGTCATTTGTAGTTCCATATAAATTTTAAAATTATTCTAGTTCTGTGGAAAATGTCATGGGTGATTTGATAGGGTTGGCATTAAATCTGTACATTGCTTTGGGTACTATGGCCATTTTATCAATATTAATAATTCCAGTCCAATGGGATATCTTTCCATTTCTTTGAGTCATCTTCACTTTCCTTTATTAATGTTTTATAGTTCTCAGCATACAAGTCTTTCACTATCTTTGTCAGGTTTATTCCTAAGTATTTTAGTTTTTTGGATGCAATTTTAAAAGGGATTTTTTTCCATTTCCTTTCTGATATTTCATTTTTAATGTAAACACATGCAAGTGATTTCTGTACATTAATCTTGTATCCTGCTACCTTGCTGAATCTGTTTATCAGTTCTAGTAGCTCGTGTGGAGTCTTTAGGGTTTTCTATATATAGTATCATGTCATCTGCATATAATGACAATTTTACCTCTTCCCTCCCAATTTGCATACATTTCCTTTCTCTTTCTTATCTGATTGGTATGGATAGACTTCCAATATTATGTTGACTTAAAGTGGTGAGAGTGGGCATCCTTGTCTGTGTTCCAGAGCTAAGTGCTTTTCACCATTATGTATCATATAGACTGTAGGTTTGTCAGAAACAGCTTGTAGTATGTTGAGATATGTTCCCTCAATAGCCACTTTCGTAAGAGTTGCTTGTGAGCTCCCAGAGCTCATAGAGGTGGCACCAAGAAGGAGGCTGCTATGGCAGCTCTGCCCCTCCCTTCACCCGCCCCCCCAACAATGGTGTTTTGCTTCTATGGCTGGCCTGTGCTTCTTCTGCATACACCCAGGTTGGGCCGGTACCACACTCCAGCCCCTTCAGGCTGTCTTCATGCAGCCAACCCCAGTCCTCTCCCCTGGTTTTTCCTCTGAAGCCCCAGTTTTAACACCCAGCCCCACTCCACATACCAGTAGGCACACTTCTTGGGCTGGGGACTGCACAAGGTAGCACAGGTCCTCTGTGCAGGTCTCTGTTTTGTCTGCTGCAAATGCTGCTGTGCTCTCCTCCAACCCTCTGAAGCTCCTTTTCTGCCCCAGCTGATCTCCTCACTGGTGAAGGGGCTTCCCAGGGTGAGGTAACCTTTCCTCTTTCACAGCTTCCTCCCAGGGGTGCAGGTTTTCTTCTTTTTTTCTTTTATCCTATCTCATTACATGGAGACCTTTCTTGCACTTCTGGGTGTCTCAGATCTTCTGCTAGCGTTCGGTAGGTATTCTGTGAGGACTGTTCCACATGTAGACTTTTTCTGACATATTCATGGGAGGAGATGAACACCATGTCCTTCTATTCCGCCATCTTGATTCAATCTCTATATGACTTTTTTGCCTTTTTTCTTCTACTTCAGGAAATCAGGTTATCAATGCCTGAAGGAGATTGACCAGAGGCCCAAAGACACAAGAAATATCAAGGTCATCACACAAACTTCAGTCCCACAGCACTCCTAAAACCAAGAACCTGAGGAAGCAAAAGAGGGGACAAACTGACTTAAAAAGGACGTTAGTCATGTATACCACCTGCAAGAATATATCAAGGGGCTTGTTTCCACTGATGTTGACAAGAGATGCTACAAAGGCACTTTAAGTTTCCAATATAATGGGGAGGAAAAAGCTATTACAACACTGGCGTTGTAATGTATTTTCCCCTGACCATCATTGACGTTGTGTCCTCTTCATATGTAAAATGATTGTTTTTATTTCTTTGACCATGAAATTTAATTCCATAGGTTCCAAATATTTTTATTTGTTTGCTTCTATTTTTTTCTCTTGATTGAGAGGCAATTCAAATATACTTTAGAGTTGTGGTGTCTTCTCCCACATCCTTCCAAGCCAATTGCTGTGCACACAGTCACTAAAAAAATTTGTCAAGGAACTTGTTTTCACAGGTCATCCATCACTCAAGACACTTGATATGAGGGCCATCTGCCATGCACAGCCTTACATCAAGAGCTCTGTACTGAGCTCTTTGCTCTCAACCTGTGGACCAGTTAAAGGACAGGATGAGGATATCGTTAAACCTCACAACCTAGGCCGAAGCACATTGGTCAAGGCTCAAACATCCTTGCCAACAGGCCTGGGAGCTTCTCGTATGATGTTCCCCAGCTTGTCACCATACATCTGGTCTGGACCATGTCACCAACCACAGAGCACTGAAGTGTAGACTCAATGTGCAGACCAGAGAATGTCAAACATAAATGTGATCAGGACTCCAAACTCAGGCAGCAGGCAAGAGATCTGCCTGGGTCTCCATCCTGTTTTGCTAGGTCTTCCCCTCCTACCTACCCCCTTCTCACAAAAAAGTAAGACTCAGGACCCTTTTATCCTCTGAGGATACTCAGAGACCTGATCTGTGGAATTATCCACAGCCTTTATCCTCTTCCCAGTACAACTGGACTTGGATTCACACAGGCACGCCAAATGACCATAAGGACACCTGCCCCAATGCTAAGCATTGACTCCCAGCCTCTACCCAACTCACCTCACCTGAGCCCAATCCAGGCCTGCACTGTCCCCCAACCTCCACCATCTACGCATGTTCCAGACCAACCCCTGAGAATTGTCTTCATGATGGGACAAGGGATGCGGGGAGGGCTCCAGGTTCAGAACACCTTTCATTTCATCCTCCTAAGAAGCCTTCTCCTACAAGTCAGATGTTTCACCTCTTAGAGGAACCTGGGTGATACTGACCCATGTCCCAGTCCACGTTCTCCAGGAGGACCTTCTGGTCTCCTCTGAGGGGAGTGACCCGCCCTGCCCCAAGGCACGGAAGATTCAGCCTCCAGGTTAACAGGGCTCAGAGGCGACTACTGGAGTAAAAGAAAGAAGAAAGGAGCAGAATTTGCCTCATGAATTAGCACTTCCCCAGCTGTGGTTTATGTACAAATTTCAGAACATCAGATAATATTGAGAATTGCACAGCCCATTTCATGTAATGTTATGAATTGTGTAAATTGAACTTGTTTTAAATGGAGGTCACCAAACTGTCATATGAAGTATTTAGTAAACTTTTTAAAAATTTAAATTGTTTGCTGATCCTTTTACAACATATGTCATTATGCTGTACACCCACCATTTCTACAGTACTGTATGTCAATAATATCTCAATAGAACTGAAAGAAAAATAAAGGAAAATATTAGTAAATTAATAAGAAACTGAGTCAACACATAGGAAAATATTAAGTTATAATGTCAGTAGGAAGCTATTAATTAATTAACATTTACTTGTATTCAGTGTGCAAGTGACTGGAATTTGGGAAACAGGATAAAATAGACACCTATGGGGATGAAAATTTCTGTGTTTTTTAAGCTGAGCCTTTCCTGAACCTAGAATTTTTGTCTCTCTGAGAGAGAGTTCTACTGAAAACCATAATAGAGGATATTGTCTTCATCTTATAAATTTTGGTTATTAAAATTCACTAGAAATTGTATTTGGTTGGTTTCTTCATGATAATGAGATCCTCTCAATGTTACATATTGTACAGATACTTTCACTTCCAGTCATGTCTTATATGGTTTTTTGGTTTTGTTTTGTCACCAAGTTTTGTTGACTTGAGTGTAAAAGAGGATGTTAGTAGTCTCAGTGTAGTCTATGTCCCTAAACTGTGTCAGAGTCAAACTCTTAGGCACAACTCAGGCCTCCTGGAACAAAAACTGCATTTTAACAATATTCGCAGGTGACCCACATGCACAATGTTTACTAAGTAGGGAAAGTACTTATTCTCACTTTGACAGCAAAGTTGAATAACATGGTGATCTTTTAAAAATACTGATGCCCAGAAATACTATTTTACTGAATCATTTTCAGTCCTGGGCATGGGAATTTTTTAATGTTTTCCAAGTAATAATGATGTGAGGCAAAGTCTGAGAACTCCTATAGGTGAAGAGCAAGGGAAACAGTTCCCTGACTTGTTCTGGTCTTTAGCCAACATGGGAAGAAACTCTGACCTGGGTCAAGAAAGTGTGGGTGGTTTTATCTGAGAATGGGATTGTATTAGGAAGGGCAAAGAACCTAATCATTTTTCCATGTGAGAATCTGTCTCAGGGAAGCTTCTCTCTCTCTCTCTCTCTCTCTCTAGGATTTCTTCCCTTAGTGAGAAAGACTCCAAACGGCCTCCTGGTTGAGGTCTCAAGACCAAAGAAAAGATAAAAGCAAAGTAAAGGAAGCTCACGTTGAGTTACTCAATTTGACTTGAATATATTTCAGGGAGGAGTTCCATCAGCATTAAGTTTGAATAACATGTGCTTCATGTCCCCCTTCAACAACAACTTGGCTTCATTCACAGACAAGTGTCTTTGTGGGAGGTGTAGTATACAGCACCATACATCAAGGGGACCAGGAGGAATCTCACCCATCTGTGCACAGGGTAATAGGCATAGAGACCTCAGTCCCAGCTCTGGACTTGGCAGTCATCTGTTAACTGGCTTCTCTTGGATAAAGCCCAGGGGCACCTGGAAAATACTATTTTAATCCATCATTCATGAATAAAAGAGGCTTTGAGGATATCCAGGTTTCTAGTAGAGAAGTGCTAGCACAATGTTGGAGGGGGAAAATATATATATATATATATATATATATATATATAT
The DNA here is from genome assembly GCF_008692025.1 of Phocoena sinus. NCBI lineage: Eukaryota > Metazoa > Chordata > Mammalia > Artiodactyla > Phocoenidae > Phocoena > Phocoena sinus. The sequence goes on along the minus strand of NC_045767.1, from coordinate 119,215,821 downwards.
GAGTTTGGATACATTGGACAAAGTAAAGGGAATAGTTTCACTTTACCAACATCACACCTCCACCAAGATTGCACAATTTAGGGCCAAGAGAGATCTTCCTGGCCCATGATTTCCCCTGCAGGGGCAAGTGAAAGCATGTGAGTGAGCATGAAGCTTCTCCAACTGTGTGGGATGTAGCCAAAAAGGCCTGTTATTTTCTGGCCCCTTCCAGAGTGCTGAATCCTGAGCTGCACGACTGGGGGTGGGGAAGACGTAGCAGATAGGATTCTGGTAAGGCATTAATGTGCTGCAGAGTCTACTAGCTGTGTTACAGACTCCATCAAGAAGCCCATCCATGAGCCAACAGGGAGGCCTCACCCATAGATCCTCCCAACTGGCCAATGGGCACCCTTGGTCCTCTGTAAATTGTACCAACACAAATCCTCACACTGTGGTCAGTTCAGCATGTGTGCTCCCAACCAAGGCACTGAGGGAAAGATTTGGCACACAGCTTGAGAACTCACACAGGTAGATGGCTCACATCTGCAGGCCAGAGACAGACCATAAATTTCTGCATTAGCACCACCCTTAGGAGAAGAAAAGAGGGGCTGTCAGTACCCAGCCTATTGTGTTGCAAGATCAAAAGACAGCATATAAGCTCAAGAATTCCGCCAAAGATGTGATAGGAACCGTGAAACAGGTTTATCCATAAAGGTCTGAGAAAGCTTCAGAATCTCTAGAGGGCTGGCAGAAGGTGTTTCTCTCCTGAAGACAATTAGTAAATGCTGGAGGAGGTGGCTACTACTTCAGAAGTGAAAACAGCAGCAGAAAACCCCAAGAAAATTTTTAAAAATCAAAGTAATCTAATGACATTAAAGGATTGCCAGTCTTTCATTTATCAATCCCAAAGACTTAGAAATCTACAATCCACCTAATAAATAATGAAAAAACACTGCTGTAAGAAAGCTCAGTGAGCTACAAGGAAAGACAGGAAAACAATTCAATGGAATCAGAAAAAACATGAAGAAAAGAAAAATACAACAGACAAAAATTGTAAAAAAGAACCAAAAAAAAAATCTGGAGCTGAAATGAATGAAATGAAAAAAATTAATAGAAAAATGTATAGCTATGATAGTGTTTTAACAAATATGCAGATAAAATGAAGTACCTCATGACATAAAAATATGAAAGGAGAAGAATAAAAGAACGAAACACTTATAGGCATACAAAGATAAGTTGCTACTAGCATAAAATGTACTGTTTTAACTATGAGATGTTTTATGTATGCCTCATGGTAACTACAGAGCAAAGATCTTTAGTAGAATCACAAACATTAAAAAATTAAACACAGCATACTGACACGGTAAACCACCAACTCACAAAGGTAGATAGACACAGAGGGGGAAAAAGAAACAATGGAGTTACAAAACAATCAGAAAGTAATTAATAAGATGGCAGTAATAAGTCCTTACATATCAAAAATCACTTTAAATGTAAATGGATTGAATTCACAAATCAAAGCCCTAGAGTGGCTGGCTGGATAAAAAAATATAAGGCCCAATTATATTTTGCATATAAGACACTCATTTCAACTTTTTAAAAAAAAATTATTTGTTTATTTTTTGGCTGCGTTGGGTCATTGTTGCTGCATGGCTTTCTCTAGTTGTGGTGAGTGGGGGCTACTCTTCATTGCAGTGTGCGGGCTTCTCATTGCAGTGGCTTCTCTTGTTGTGGAGCACGGGCTCTAGGGCTTCAATAGTTGTGGCGTACGGGCTTAGTTGCTCTGCGGCATGTGGAATCTTCCTGGACCAGGGCTCAAACCCATGTCCCCTGCATTGACAGATAGATTCTTAACCACTTCACCACCAGGGAAATCCCCTCATTTCCAGAGGAAGTCCCCTAAGCTTTAAAGACACGCTTAGGGTCAAGGTAAAGAGATGGATGATTATATTCCATGCAAGTGGAAGCCAAATAATGTGGAGGTAGCCATACTTATATCAGACAAAACAGACTTTAAGCCAAAAACCATAACAAGACACAAGGAAGGTCATTATATAATGACACAAGGGTTGATACATCAAGAAGATATAACAATTGTAAATATATACACACCCAACATCAAAGCACCTAAATATATTAAGCAAACACAGATCTGAAGAAAGAAATAGACAATACAGTAATAGTAGGGGACTTCAATACTCCCTTCTCAGCAATGGATAGATCCAACAGGAAAACACTGGTCTATACCTTACATCAACTGGACTTAACAGGCATATATAGAACATTCTATCCAACAACTTGTTCTCAGGTGCACATGAAACATACTCCAGGAAAGATCATATGATAGGACACAAATATGTCTTAGCAAATTTAAGAAGATCAAAATTATACCAAATATCTGAACACAATTATATAAAACTAGAAATCAACAAGAGCATAAATGGAAAATCTAAAAATATGTGGAAACTAAACAGTACACTTCAGTGGGTCAAAAAGGAAAGCCAAAGAGAATTTTTTAAAAAAAAATCTCAAAACCAATGAAAATGGAAACACAACATTCCAAAACCTATTGGATGCTGCAAAAGAAGTTCAAAGAGGAAAGTTTATAGTGATGAGTGCATACGACAAGAAATTAGAAAGCTCTCAATCTAACTCTACACCTCAAGGAAGTAGAAAAAGAAATTTATTCCAAAGTTGGCAGAGGTTAGGATATCATAAAGACTAGAGTGGAAATAAATAAATAAAACATATACAAGAAAGGATCAATAAACTAAAGGCTGGATTTTCAAAAATATAAAACTTTCAAACTTTTAGCTAGACTAGGAAAATAGAAGACTCAAAATTAGAAATGAGAGAGGAGACATTACAACTCATACTACAGAAATACATAGGATGATAAGAGACTACTATGAACAATTGTATGCCAACAAATTAGATACTCAGGAAGAAACTGATACTTCCTAGAAACTCACTACCTACAAAGACTGAATCAGGAAGAAATAGAAAATCTGAATAACAATGTAAAGCTATTATACTCCAGTAAAGATGTTAAAAAAAAAAAAAGAAAATCTGAACAGACCAATGATAAGGGATTGAATCAGTAATCAAAAAAGCTCCCAACACAGAAAACTCAAGGACCAGATGAATTTATTGGTGAATTCTACCAAACCTATGAAGAATTAACACCAGTAATTCTCAAACTCTTCCAAAAAATGAAAGACTAAGGAATACTTCCAAACTTGTTCTATGAGAGGAGGATTTCTGGGACACCAAAGCCAGATAAAGACTCTACAAGAAAAGAAAACTGGAGGCCAATAAAACTGATTAATATAGATGCAAAAATTCTGAACAAAATATGAGCAAATCAAATTCAACAATACCTGAAAGGCATTATCCACTGGGACCAAATGGGATTTATCACTGGGATATAAGAATAGTTCAATGGTACACAAACAAATATGTGGGATACACCATATTAATAGAGTAAAAATAAAAATCACATGATCATTTCAGTAGATG